>NC_064249.1:17365000-17670250 GCF_003254725.2 Canis lupus dingo | reverse complement strand
AATAAATAAATAAAACCAACAACAAAAACATACCTGTGGACAAGTCTAGGCAACCAACAGCTGAATCAAAATAAAAAATCAGAAATGGAGAAGCCCTAGAAAAATGGTGTGTATCGACTCTACTTAAATAAAATTCTAATGCTAGCAACTGTGGGAATTAGGGTTCCAGACCAGAACACAAATGTTACAGACCTTTGAAAATCTTGTCAGAACATTAAAAATTTCCTTTCTGATGGTTATAAATGTACAGAGATTTTAAGATAGCAAAACTAATATTTAAATTTTAGGGACTTTGAAAATTAAAGTGTTAGTTCTTTGCAAATATCACTGGGAAGATCGAATAGTCTTGCCTCACTTGCCTTCGTCTCAGCTGTATAACCTAACAGCACACATCTTTTCTATGCATCTGTGAGTTTGCCCTACTCCTTTCAAAATTTAGATTATCTGAAAACAAATTCACCCTTTTCCCTCTGTATCCTGAAATACCTCTGGGAATTCCTTTAATGGGAACTGTTTTGCAGGTATTGTTTCCTTTGTGACATCTTCACCCTTTATGTCGCAACCACTTTCTTCATCTGTGTAGATAATTAGGCCTTCCCTCAGTTCCTATAGCTGCGTCTCTGCAGTCTCTTGAGTGTCAGTATTCTCAGCATTTCACGGCCAGCTGTTCTATACGCTATGTTCAGTTTGAATTGCACTTGCAGTGTCCTCATTTTTCATTTCTTCACTGAACTTTCATCCTTGTTGGCTAATTTCCTTTTTTGATTATCCATTCTTGTAAATTGTCACACTGTCATGTGTGATTATCACTGGCTGACAAGGAGATAACTACGTGCTTGCTGTGTATGAACTAACAACTAGACACATGGTGATCAAATCACAGACTTTGAAAGAAGTGATGTGATTGATTACTGATCACGATGAGCATTTGTTATTTACATAGTGACTTGTGGATTAAAGAACTGGCACTGAAGTTTTGTATTTTATGCCCTTACTTGCAGTCAATATACAGTGGTAACTAAAATTTGAATCATGTTGCTGAGGGTTTATTTAACTAGATTGTAGAAACCTGTATACAGCGAAGCCATGTGGAGTGAAGACTGCCTATAATAACATCATTGCCAAAAATCCTAAGTTGAATGGAGAACAGTGTGAGTGTATTAATCTTATTATTCTTGACAAGAAGTTAGTAAATACTGGCTGAAGTTGCAATATATAAGCACAGTGTTTCTAATCTCTAGATGTTTCTCATCATCCTATCATTAATTTTAGAGAAGTCTTTTAGGGACTCTCTCCCCTAGTGAAGAAAGTATAATGTTCAGCAGATCTTTTTTGTTTCTGTCCTTTTCTGTTAAAACCTATAACCAGAAGGTTCCAGTCTAGTTTCACTTAACCTATTTCTCTGTCTTATGGCCATGTGTGCAAGGCCAGTAGCATCAACTCTCATACCCTTTGGGCATTAACATAATTCCCCTGAAGCCTGTCTTTATTTCTAATGTCCATGTCGTGGTCACCGCAGCTTCATCTTTTGTACTCCATTAATTTACTTTTGGTACTTGAGAATTTTTTCTTGTTGTTAAGCTCAGATATGTATTTAAAATAATTTAACACTGATACAGCATTTCTGTGTGTTTGTAATGAACAGGAGGGAAGATTTTTGCATGTGCTTCATCATCATCTAGATTAGAAATAACTCTGTCATGGTCATTCTTTAAAAAAAAATTCCAGGGGCACCTGGGTTGCTCAGTTAGGCATCTGACTCTTGGTTTCACTCAGGTCATGATCTCAGAGCCCTGAGATCAAGCCCTGCATCGAGCCTGGCATAGGGCTTCATAATCAGCAGGAAGTCAACTTCTCCTTTGTCTCTTCCCCTCCCTGCACTCACTAACACACATATGTATATTCACGTGTGCATGATTGCAGTCTCTCTAAAATAAATCTTTAAAAAATTCTACCCAAAATAATATCCCAAACTATAAAATTCCTATTAATAACTATTAAGAGGAGTACCTGGATGGCTTATTGGTTGAGTGTCTACCTTTGGCTCAGGTTGTAATCCTGGGGTGCCGGGATTGAGTCCCCATATCAGGCTCCCCTCAGGGAGCCTGCTTCTCCCTCCTCCTATGTCTCTGCCTCTCTCTGTGTGTCTCTCATGAATAAAATCTTAAAAAAAAATAACTATTAAGAATGTGTGAGACCTGGCGATCCCTGGGTGGCTCAGCGATTTAGCACCTGCCTTCGGCCCAGGGTGTGATTCTGGGGTCCCGGGATCAGGTTCCGCATTGGGCTCCTTGCATGGGGCCTGCTTCTCCTTCTGCCTGTGTCTCTGCCTCTTGCTCTCGCTCTCTCTCAGGGATAAATAAATAAAATCTTAAAAAAAAAAAAAAAAAAGAAATGTGTGAGATCTTCTATAGAAGGAAACCAAATTATAAAAGAAGATATGAATTAATGTAGTGATACATATAGTACATTCCTGAATGGGAAGACTCAATTGGTAATAAAGTCAATTCTCCCCAAATTAGGCTCTTCCAATTAAAATTTAAATGGAATTTTAAAGAAAATCTAAAGTTATCCAGAGGGGTAAATTTGAAAAAGTAGTTAAGAGAATTTTGAAGAAAAATAATGGGGGAGTGAGTTGCTATACTAAGTAGCAAGGTATGGTGCAAAGATGGAATAATTAAGATAATGGTTTGGAGCAGGAAATAGGTCTGTAGGGCAGTAGGATTAGGAAAGAGGCCTGTCAGGCAAATTGGTCTGTAAAACAAAATTGAGACTATAGAAATGTGTAGACAATTTTGAACTAACGAAGCTGTATTTCAAGCAATTAGGAAGAGGATGGGTTGTTTTAAAAGTGGCATTTAGAAAATTGGCTATTTTGGGGGGCAAACATAGTTATGTTTTATTTTACATCATAAAGAAAATTAAATTCCAGATGGAGTAAATCTCTAGACATAAAAAAAATGAGCATTGTTTTCAGAGGCTCAAAATAGCCTTTTTAACCATGCTCGAAATCTAGAAACCTTAAAGGAAGAGAGTGATAGAGTTAACTACATATCTAGAGTTTATAGTAAGAAGCACCAAAACAAAAGACAGGAGAAATAGGGCAGTGGGTGGGTGCCTGGGTGGCTCAGCAGTTTAGCGCCACCTTCAGCCCAGGGCGTGATCCTGGAGATCTGGGATCGAGTCCCACATCGGGCTCCCTGCATGGAGCCTGCTTCTCCCTCTGCCTGTGTCTCTGCCTCTCTCTCTCTCTCTCTGTGTCTCTCATGAATAAATAAATAAAATCTTTAAAAAACAAAAAAGACAGGAGAAATATGTTTACTATATATAACAATGTATAGAGAGTGTGTTGGCCAATAAGACAACCAGTAGAAGATGGACAAAACATAAACAGACATTTCAAAAAAAAAAAGCAATAACTAACGAAAATGTTTATCCTCATTAGTAATAAAACTTGAGATATCATTTTTTGTTTCGAAGATGGGCAAAATATAGATCATTGGTCGTCCCCTATGTTAGAGGATTGTAAGGATGTAAATTAGTGTCTTCATGGGCAGCCCTGGTGGCACAGCGGTTTGGCGCCACCTGCAGCCCAGGGCGTGATCTTGGGGACCCTGGATCGAGTCCCATGTTGGGCTCCTTGCATGGAGCCTGCTTCTCCCCCTGCCTGTGTCTCTGCCCCCCCCCCCGTATCTCTATGAATAATAATAAAAAAATTAGTGTCTTCAGTCTGATAGTTATCAGAAATTAAATATCCATATCTTTGACCCCTTGGGTCTATCTCTAGGGAGTCAATCTATAGAAATACAAGCATATGTGCAAAAGATGTATGTATATAGATGTTTATTATAGCATTGTTTATATAGTGAAAAATTGAGTTCAATCTACATGTTCCTCAGTAGAGGAATGAATGAATAAATTTTAGTGTATCCATACTTTGGAATACTGTGAGGAGGTACAATGAAGGATAATAGGCTCTAGAGTCAGATTGCCAGGCTTAAATTCTGGATTCATTATCTGCTAGTTGTATAGTAACTAGACTGACTGAACTTCTTTGGGCCTCAATTTTCTCATCTGTAAAATAGGGATAATTGAATATGTTTCAGAGATGTGATAATTAAATGAACTAAACTGTACAGAACAGTGCTTAAACTGTACTCAGTAATATTAGCTGCTATTAAACGATCACTTTGTAGTTAAATACATTTATAAAATTCTAGCATGGAAAAACTCCACTGTGGTTTAAGTAAACAGATTTTAGAGCAGTGTGTGCATATGGCATGAGCACTTGTTTGTAAATAAAATGTAAATTATATATGTGCATGTATTTTAATGTATGTGGATAAATTTGGAAGCATAAATGCCAGTCATAACAGTAGTTACCTTTGGGGAGTGAGATTTAGTAGAGTGGAAGCAGATTATCAGAATTTTTTTTATAATAATATGTGAGATAGTATAACATTGTGCAATTTATTTTTTTAAGATTTTATTTATTCATGAGAGAGACAGAGAGTGGCAGAGACATAGGCAGAGGGAGAAGCAGGCTCCTTACAGGGAGCCCGATGTGGGACTCAATCCCTGGATTCAGGATCATGCCCTGAGCCGAAGGCAGATGCTCAACCACTGAGCCACCCAGGAGTCCCAGATTATCAGATTTTTAAAGAAATATATTTTAGTATTGATTTTTTTCTTAAGCATGTATTACATTTATAACTAAATTTTTTTAAAAAAGATCCTAGATACTGTAAAAACTTCTTTCATTTAACTGTAAGAAGGTTGTATCTTCTAAGGATGTTTGCTTTCTCTTATTTTCCTCAGTGACTCACTAAAATTTTCCTTGCAGGAACATGCTTACCCAGCTGATGAACTCATGCCTTTAACCTGTAGAGGTCGTGTTAGAGGCCAGGAGCCAAGTCGGGGTGATGTTGATGATGCCTTGGGAAAGTGAGTATTATCAACACAGTGGATGGCGTGGCATCTCAGGGTTCCCAGGTTTTAGACTTTCTAGATGCAGCTTACAGTTGTATTTCTGGGAATTGGTTAAATTTCAAGACTGCTTTAAGTATTAACATTAAACTCTTTTATTTCCTTTTGTTATCTTTTATAAAAAATCATTTACCGGTTTGATCAGTGAAATATAAGATGAATATAACTTTTTAAATGTATATAAAGTCATTGACACATTATATAAAGTGTGGGTGGTTTAATATTTTTATTTGATTTTAGAAGTTAATATTTCTATTCATTTTGAAGATATGTAGATACACAGAATATTAAACGTAATATTAAGCCTTTTCAGGGGCCTTCGGTGCTTTATAGGTTACAGTGTACTATAGATGCATGGAAGTACTAGCTAATAGAAACTACCAGTCAATAAGGCATAGATACATCTGCTTATGGATATAAATCATGGATAAAATATTCAGAATTCTAATGGTTTGTATCTTATACTTCTTTCTTAGATTTTCCCTGACACTGATTGATTCTTTGGATACTCTTGTGGTAGGTTTGATTCTTCTTGAATTTACTTATTTTATAAACTTCATAATTTGCATAATCAAATATGAATATAGTCATTACACAGTAAGTCAGAAGCAGAGGTTTTCAGTATATAATATCTTCTGAGGGTAGCCCCAGTGACGCAGCGGTTTGGCGCCGCCTGCAGCCCAGGGCGTGATCCTGGAGACCCTGAATCGAGTCCCACGTCAGGCTCTCTGTATGATGCCTGCTTCTCCCTCTGCCTGTCTCTGCCTCTCTCTCTGTCTCTATGAATAAATAAATAAAATCTTTAAAAAAAATAAAAAAATAATATCTTATGAGCTTTGCTTCTAAATAGATCTTTCACACTGTTGATTATGTCACCTATCAGGTGAAAGTATATAGAAATCATGGAGATACTGAAATAATTTGTAGGTGTGTTAGCTAATGTGATGGCACATCAGGAAGTTTGTTTCCCTGTTATACAAAGAGATTGAAGCCATTGGAAGAAATTAATTCTAGAAAATACCACTGATGTTCTTGTTCCAGAATGGCATGCCATAATGATACTTAAATTGTTAAATTAGGATTCTTCTGTTACGGTCATTAAAAAATTAATTTTTTCCCAGCAGTGATTTTTAGTCCCAAGTGCTCCCTTCTTAGCAATCCTTTTTTACCTCATTGGAATACAAAATCATTCCAATTCTGGCTGGGGATGGTTTATGATGGCAGAGGGGAAGGATTGACCTACAGATGTCTTGATTTCTAGATATAGCATCTTTCTAACTTTCTACTTTGAGACCACTTACAATATAGAGTAGGCTTGCAGGCAGCCTGGGTGGCTCAGCGGTTTAGCGCTGCATTCAGCCCAGGGCGTGATCCCGGGGACTTGGGATCGAGTCTCACATCAGGCTCCCTGCATGGAGCCTGCTTCTCCCTCTGCCTGTGTCTCCCTCTCTCTGTCTCTCATGAATAAATAAATAAAATCTTTTTTTTTTAAGATTTTATTTATTCATGAGAGACACACACAGAGAGAGGCAGAGACACAGGCAGAGGGAGAAGCCGGCACAGGCAGAGGGAGAAGCAGGCTCCATGCAGGGAGCCAGACATGGGACTCCATCCTGGGTCTCCAGGATCACCCCCTGGGCTGCCCTTTTTTTTTTTTTTTTTTTAAGATTTTATTTAATAAATAAAATCTTTAAAAAGAAAAAAAAGTAGGCCTGCTTCAGGATTTTCCTGAAGACCTAATTCTCAACTTTGAGTATATATATTAAGGACTGATTAATGTTTAAAAAACAAAACAAAAATCTTTTTCAAAACTAAGCTTTTCTTCCCAATATTGTTTCTACATCCCCCCCCCCCCCCGAACATTTTCTTTTTCCTTTCCTTTCCTGTTCCCTTCGCCTCCCTTTCACATCCATTTTCTCCCTCCTTCCTTCTATACCAGCACCTTAGGAGGATTGCCTATGATGTTTTTAAAAATACCCCCTCTCCCAAGTTACTCTTGATTTAATTATTCTGGAGTGGGGCTGGGCATTATTATTTATGCCTCTAAAGCATCTCTTTGTTTATAAAATGCAGCCTCGGTTGACAAGACCTTTTTGTTTTGGAGACTTTGGTTATTTATAACTTTTTTTTTTTTTTTAAGATTTATTTATTTATTTATGATAGAGAGAGAAAGAGAGAGAGAGGCAGAGACACAGGAGGAGGGAGAAGCAGGCTCCATGCCGGGAGCCCGACGTGGGACTCGATCCCGGGACTCCAGGATCCCGCCCTGGGCCAAAGGCAGGCGCTAAACCGCTGAGCCACCCAGGAATCCCCTGTTTGTAACTTTTTAAAGCTGGGTCAGAGTTTCAAAAGTTGTGACTTTATTTTTCAGAGATTAAAGGAATTTGTGACTATATTACCATGACTATGAGAATGAGATAATATATATATGCCCTATTTTTGGTTTCGTGGTCCTCGGTGTTCTGCTATAATAGGGCTTCCTCTGCATATTATAAAAGACAAAGGTATCCTGGGAGGTACAAATTTCCACCCTAGGATAAGCTATGTGGTGTTATTTGTTTGTAACTAGCTGGGTTATACTTGTCAGGTCTACCTTGACATGGGGAGTAATTAAAGAGCAGTAGCTATGTGTTAGGAAAGACCACAGGTGAACTTAAGTTTGTTCTTCATTTTGTCAGCTTTGCTTTATCCTTCCATATAGAAAATTCCCTGTCATCTCTCTGTAAGCCCTTAGTTGATTTTCTTGAACATGGATCTCAGATACCATATGCTTTAAAAAATCTTATCAGAAATGAAGGGATAAAGGTGGTTTCAGGCTACATAATTTTCCTAATTTAGAAATCTGTTGGCTTCTAATTGAGTAGCCATTAATTATTACAAAAATTCTATCTTTCATGTTATACCAGTTGTATACTTTGACACTGATCTGCAAAATACGATCCCAGGGCAACAGCAGCAGCAGCGACACCTGACATCTTGTTAGAAATGCAAAATTCTAGCACTTCATCCCAGACATACTAAATCAAAAAGTCTGGGAGTGAGGCCCAGCAGTCTGTTTTTAAACAAGCTTCCAGATGATTATGATGTATACTAAGTTTGAGAAATACTGTATAATGATGCAGTGCTTTTAAAACTTCAATGTACTATAAGTACCCAGGGATCTTGCTTTAATATACAGATTCTGATCCAATAGACTGAAGAAGGTAGGGTTCAAGAATCTGTGTTTCTAATAAGCTGCCACTTGGTGGTGCTGCTATTGCTGGTTAGCAGACCATACTCTTCGTAATGTGTGGTAGAAACTTGAGTTCTGGCTCCTTGTGGCAGGTAGTAATAAGTGATCTGATAAACTGGTATGTGTGATTTTGGCCAAATTAAATAACTTTTAAATAAATTAATTAAATAAATGATTTAATTTTAAATAACTTTTCTGGGCTCCTGTTTTCACCTCAGAAGGGCTAGACTAGGTATCTAAGTTTCCTGTTAACTATGAGGTACTACTTCTTATTAATCTTTGGTTCAGATTCAGATAAGTAATTCCTATTTGTTGAATTTATCCTCAAGAGTTAAGAAAGGCTGATAAAGCCTTACATCTAAAAAAAAAAAAGATACTTTATAAACTCCTTAAATTTTAAATTTAAATTTAATTTAAATTTAATTCCTCTTTTCAAGTAGGAATAACCTAAGTAACTTCTTACATGTCATCATAGCTTTGAAACATAAACATTCATTTTGAATTTTTATTACTATTTTAAAATTTTCGTTTTAATCTAAACAGAAGAATTAGTTTAGAAAAATTTTTTCCCACATTTATTATTTATTTATTTAAAAAAGATTTTATTATTTGAGAGAGCAAAGAGCACAAGCAGGAAGTACAGGGAGAGAAGGGCAGAGGGAGAGGCAGACTCCCCATTGAGCAGGGAGCCCCATGCAGGGCTTGATCCCAGGACCCTAGGATCATGACCCCCATGCAGGGCTTGATCCCAGGACCCTAGGATCATGACCCCCATGCAGGGCTTGATCTCAGGACCCTAGGATCATGACCTGAGCCAAAGGCAGACACTTAACCAACTAAGCCACCCAAGTGCCCCTATTTCCTACATTTAAAAGGAATTATTTGGTACATTTTATTAATACACATTAATATTTCTAACTTACTTTGCCTTTACTTTGTGAGCTTTTTTATTTTGTGATTTATTTGAAAATATTGATAGACCTATCATGTGTGATGCTACATGTACCTCTATTGTTTTTATTTTGGTCGTACCAAGTAGAATTTCTGTTGTCATAGTTTGATTTTTAAATTTAATCTGTTCCTTGTGCTCACTTCGGCAGCACATATACTAAATTTAATCTGTTCCTAAGTCTGTCCATCTAGTTTTTATTGATGTAATGATGCCAAGAACTAAATTTAAATTTCTTTTTAAATTCTACACTGCCAAGGCACCTGGGTGGCTCAGCAGTTGAGCATCTGCCTTTGGCTCAGTTGCGATCCCAGGTTCCTGGGATTGAGCCCCATGTTAGGCTCCCTGCAGGGAGCCTGCTTTTCCTTCTGCCTGTGTCTCTGCCTCTCTCTCTGTGTCTCTCATGAATAAATAAATAAAATCTTTTTTAAAAAAATTCTACATTACCATGAAATTCGTAGAAAGAGATATTGAAACAAATTAAAAATAATAAGGGAAAGGAAGACCTGAATTCATCATTGTTATCAGCTAGGAGCTGATAACTAATAGAGCTGATAACTAATAGAGCAATTGGAATGAGTTTTCTAACTAGTTATAGACAAAGAGAACTCTTTCTACCTTTATTCTCCTTTGAAACAAATAGCATTGGTATAATTCTTGGGAATAGTTCTCTGGAGATAGACTAGGAAGAATAATAAGATTAACAAAATGATACTAAAAAGTGTATGTGTAGGTGAGTAGGGGGTAGAACAGTTGTGTTTCATTCTAAAAGTATGATATAGGGCTGCAGAATTTACTTGGATTTAGAGATTGTCAAGGAAAAGGAGTCAGTTTAAAGCAAGGCTTCATAGTATATTTTACTCAGGACTTACCCTACTTGAAATTTAGTCAGATACCCTTTTTTTTTTTTTAAATTTTACTCATCTATTCATGAGAGACAGAGGCAGAGATACAGGCAGAGGGAGAAGCAGGCCCCTTCGCCCCAGGAAACCTGATGTGGACTTGATCCCAGGACCACGACCTGAGCCAAAGACAGACATTCAACAGCTGAGCCACCCAGGTGCCCCTTAGATATTCTTATGGAATATTTTATAACTAAATTAGAATTTTTAGAGAAAGAAATCAAGTGAAAAAACACTACAAAATTTTATCAAACAAAAAGATTAAACAAGTAAAGGAAAAATACCTTTAGTGGATCCGAGGTCTAAAAGCATGTAATTATGCAGCTGTTACTGAACAATCTATGACAACTGCTAACTCAGAAAACAAACAGGTAAGGCCTGCCACACTGCCTCGGCCAACTGCTTCCTCCTTGGGAATCCTGAGGGGGCCAAATTGGAAGCATAGCACCTGGCTGGGTTTGCCAACACTGAATAGATAAACCTGTGGCATTACTCAAGAGAGAGGAAAGTCTTGGAAAAGAGAAGGGGAGAGATTTATTTCTGGTGCTGGATGCTGGGAAAGATGGCAGGCACAAGCCCTAACAATAGACCTCTCCATGGGCAAGATGGAGATGTCAGGTGGGTATACATGCAAGAAAACATGCTGAGAGTGTGTGATCATGGGCGGGGCAGGGGGTTGGCGGTGGGAAGGAAGGGTACAGGTGTTCAACCCATGATCATGGGCAGGTAAGGTGACATGTAGGCTGTGTCTATCATTCCATTGATATCAGGGCTTTTCTAGTCTGGCAGTTGGAATATTCTGGTCACTGCAAAATATCTTGTCAGTGACTCAAGAAAGTGTGATAAGCAATAAGCACAGTGGGTTATAGTTAGAGCATGAGTTAAGTCATCTTGTCTATTTCTGATTGTAACTGTTGGGATCAATAGTTGAGCAAGAGGGCTCACTGATACAGCCTTGATTTAGACTGAAAAATCAACGCAACTATGTAACGCATTGGCCCCTTCCTGGAACAGAATTCTTAACCTAGTCAGGATTCTAGACCCCCATGGTAATAATAATAATAATGATAAACAATCCTATGAGAGTAGATATTTCCTTTTTTTATGGATGAGGGAATAGGCTCAGAGATGGAAGTCATTTGACTGAGATACAGGTAGTGAGTGAAAGAACCAGAGTTCAAATCAGAGGTTGCACTTGAACACAACATTGTACTCCTCCTTAGTTAGGGGTCAGCGCATCCATGGGTGAAGATGGCAGGTGGTATGTGGTTTACAGTCAGTCATTCTCTGAAGGTTGTACTTTCTTTTGAGAGCATCCTATTTTTTATTTTTTTTATTTTTTTTTGAGAGCATCCTTAAAATGATGTTTGGTGAATAGGATGGTTTTTGTGTTGTTTTGACTTGGAAACCAAATCCTGAAAGAGCTCATCTCATGTAGCTCTAGGCCATGGGTTATAGATTAAGAAACCACTTATCAGTTCTGATGATTATTATTTTAAATTCTTAATGATTTCCATGTGTCTAAAATAGTATATAAAGATTCCTTATAATGTAGGCATTTAATTTTGGAGGATTTTAGATACCACATTTTTATAGTAAATATAAAGGAAACATTTTATATTTGTCACTTTTTAGTGTCTTAATGTATTAACTTGCTTTTAGTAGCTCATTCTAACTATTTCTTCTTAACATGGTAGAAAAGAGCTTTATTTTCATAATTTTCTTCTAGGTATTAAATAAAACTAAAGAATTTGAAGATGCAGTGAGAAAAGTTTTAAGAGATGTTAATTTAGATAATGATGTAGTTGTATCAGTCTTTGAAACAAACATCAGAGTTCTTGGGTAAGTATGTAAGACACTAAAGCTATGATTTTTTTTTTTTTTTTTTTTTTACTAAAGCTGTAATTTTAATAACAGAAGCCTAAGCTATACTGTTTATTTCTTGATGGTAATAAAGCAAGAAATTGCTTATGCTTAAAAGATGAAAGTTGGGGTGTTATGAAACAGAGGCTGGGGGATGACCTTGCATTGTATCAGAGACAGACAGACAGCAGCAGAGTTTGGAAGTAGTTGCAGACTCAAATCAAAGGTAATCCCCGTGTTTGTTAAAAAAAAAAAAAAAAAAGGGTTAGAGGTTGACCATTTGCATATTAGTTGTATCTCAGGTTTTTCGCTAGTTTACATAGTTTGCTAATCTTAACCAGCATCTCTTCAAGCCAAATGAAATTAAATGTATAATATTACCTCTCAACTAATAAACAGCTTGAAATGCTCTCAGAACATTTAAAAGTATCGAATTACAAGATTTATTAATTCAGGTTTCAACATTATTAAATTTTTATACTTTATGGTTACTTTTATGTTATTATACATTTCCTTTTGTGAAACAGGTAGAGTCTTTTTCAATTTAGGAAATATTTATGTAGCTTTTCACAGAGTTTTTTAATCTATTTAATACAGAGTTGGGGAGATTTTTTAAATATTCTGTGAGAGTTAAAGATTGCATGATATAATTAAGTTAAATTTAAAAGCTGTTAGAATCAAATGTCAGGTTGTTAAAATAAGTGATTTCTAGGATACTTTCTTTTTTTTTAAGTATCTTCTTTATTTTAAGGAATTTTAAGGTGTTTGAGAATGCCAAACACTTTACAGCAGATAGAACATCTGAAACTTTTTTGTACTGGCTGTGGTTTGCTGTAAAATGAGTAGCCAGAGTTAGGTTAAAAAAAAAAAAAAGAAAGGTCCTTTCTGAAGTCTTCCCTTATGTGTGCTAAATTGTTGGTGACAAGATAGCCATATCTTTTTAGGTGGTAACTTTCAAGTGTCTGTAAGAAATGGATAATGTTTCCTCTCTGTAATTGTAGGGGTCTTTTGGGTGGACACTCGCTGGCGATCATGCTGAAAGAAAAAGGCGAGTACATGCAGTGGTACAATGATGAACTTCTCCAAATGGCGAAGCAATTGGGTTACAAACTTTTACCAGCTTTCAATACTACCAGTGGCCTTCCTTATCCAAGAGTAAGTAATCTGAAAAACGTAGCAGTCTTTATATACTTTCTTTACCATCTTAAAAAAAAAGAATTTTTGTAGTTGGAACCATTTGTTCATTACCTGCTTGAGGCTGAGGAAAAATACTTCATAGCTATATAATAATTTATATTGACATTTCAGTTCTGCATTTGAGTGGTATGAGAGTTTAGATTAGTTTAAGCCTTTTATGTGTCACTGTGTAACAGTTTAGATTATGCTGCAGAAGAAAGAAACAGATGCCAAACTAGAATTTGGGCACAGAATTATTTGTGCAGAAACTACATTTGAAACAGAGTGAATGTTGACTCTCCAGAAGAGAGGGTATGGAGAGAACACAGGACAGGGGCATGAGGAGGAAGTAGAGTGGTGGAAAAGACTCAGGAGGAGAACCATACAGTAGAGGCTATGGTATTATGAAATCTTAGAGCTTCAAAAGGAGGTCTTCTAGAAAACAATAGGAGGGGAGCCTGAGTGTTTCAGTTGGTTAAGCATTTGCCTTTAGCTCAGGGTCCTGATCCCAGGTCCTAGGAAGAAGTCCCCCCCCCTCCCCCCAGGCTCTCAGCTCAGTGGGGAGTCAGCTTCTCCCTCTCTCTGCCCCTCCCCCAGTCATGCTTTCTTTTTCTCTCAAATAAAATAAAGAAAATCTTTTTAAAAAAGGAAATAAAAAACAATAGGAGAATTAGATGCAAATAGAACCTTAAAGGATGTAATGTGGAAGAGTAAAGAGGAGAGGAGAGAAGGGTTCAAAGTAGGTGAAAACACAGGTCTGTTTATTTTGAGATTTAGTTGGAGGTGGCAGCAGAGTCAGTTGAGAGAGTTTGTTTTTTCCTCCCCCAAAAATGTTATATTTAAAGCAAAGGGAAAGAAACCATTGAATATGGGAAGAATTTTCTTGGCTATTGTCTTTATTAACACTATTGCTCTCTCCATCTTGTCCAAGTTAGATACCTCAGCCATTACTAAGTTCTGATAATTTTTCTATTTTCTTACTGCTGGTATGCTAGTTGAAGCAACTAATTATAATATATAATTTTATTCTTAAACTATTGTAAATACCTATCTTACTCTTTTCTCTCTGGTTTATTCTTTAGAGACTTAAAAAAACTTACTAAAACAACTTTTATCAAACTACCCTCAGAAGTTTTACTGACTCCCTATTGTACAGAGTATCTTTTAACTTTCAGAATTCATTATGGTTTGGCAGTAGACTTTGCGACTTGCTCTCAGAACCTCACACCCCAATGAAATGAGTGTTCCATTTCAATCAAAAGAATCTGTTAGTGTTTCCCCAAACACCTAAGGTATGTTTTTCTTTGTTTTTTGTTTTTTCCATTTCCATGCTGTCAGGCCTGCCATCTCTATTACCTGGAATAACTTTTCACCCAATATAAATCAAGTAAGATTCACTTTCCCCATCAAGAAACCTTTGGAGAAACAGCATGATACAGAGCAGTGCTTTTCAAACTGGAGGTCACAGCATATTACTTTACCCACCAATTTAGTGGATTGTGACCAACACTTTTTCTTTTTTTTTTAGTGAAAGAGACTAGTTATTAAATCTTTTATTTAAATTTCTCATTCTTGATATTTTTGAATAGCTCTTCTGTGAACATCTTTGTATAGATCTCTTCTTCCATAGGATAAATTACTAGAAGAGGATATAGTAAGTCACAGAAATACGGAATGCTTTTTAAGCTTTGGGTACTTATTGTTGCCCAGTTGTTCTCCAGAAAGGTTCTATTTTTACAGTTACCTGTGTTTTATAAAAGTATATGTGTCCTTGTACCATTGTCAACAATGTGTATTGTTATTCTTTAGCCAATTTAATGAGAAAAAATGGAGTCTTGTTTTAATGTGAATTTCTTTGCTTTTCAGTGTGGTTAAGCTTGTTTGTCAATCTTTTTATTTTCTTAGCATATTAAAAGCAAAGTTATTTCAAATAACCTAGATGTATGTTTAAGTAACTTTTGGTGAATATTTTTAGTTTTTGTTATAAATGGAGGTGCTAAATTTTGGGGAATCTAGCATTTCTTTACTTTTGCTGTAACATGAGAAACAGGTGAGGAATTTAAAAAGCTACTAAGAGTCTTATAGTAAAATAAAGAAAATGTATTATTTTCTTATACTCTGAAGTATCAGGAAAATTTTAAAAGTTGCTTTTTAGAAGAGGACTAAATATACAAAACAAGTGTCTTTCTACCCTGCCTTCTTCTTGCTTATGAGCTTTTGCTCTTGAAAGTGTGTACAATTGCTCTTGGTTATGCATAATTGGTAGTATTAATGTTTTTAACTCAAGAATTTGCTGGGCAGAAATGCTATTTTAATAGTTAATGGTCATTTGTTACATCTGCATATAAACCCTAGAAGTAGCCCACACTTTATGATGCCATTTCCTCAAAGTTAATTAAAAACACTTTGCCACTTTTTCTTTTTTTTTTTTTTTTTTTTTTTTTTTTTTTTTTTTTTTTTTTTTTTTTTTTTTTTTTTTTTTAATTTATTTATGATAGTCACAGAGAGAGAGAGAGAGAGAGAGGCAGAGACACAGGCAGAGGGAGAAGCAGGCTCCATGCACCGGGAGCCCGATGTGGGATTCGATCCCGGGTCTCCAGGATCGCGCCCTGGGCCAAAGGCAGGCGCCAAACCGCTGCGCCACCCAGGGATCCCACTTTGCCACTTTTTCATTTAAAACCTCATTTATAAGATTAGGTAGATGATTATATCCATAAAACAGGGTTAATGGGAATTCCATTTTGATATAGTACATATTTTAGGGGTCTTATGGGTGTAGCAAATATGTAATGTAGGTAAATTTAGTGTAGGTAATTTAAACTTCTAATAATAAATAATATTTATTTTTTAATAAAAAATATTCTTTTTTAAGAACTACTTTGTGACTCCCTAGAACATAGGACCAGGAGGGAGAAACCAGGTTCCAAATTCCTTCTAAGTACAAAAACCTTTATTATACTTTTAACCTTTTTGTATGAAGCCTTTCCAGTAAAGGGCAATAAGCTCCTTGTTTCTAGCTTCTACATGACTTAACAGATGCTCCTACCAATGCCCTCTCTACCCCGATCCTCTGAGATCTAGTCAGAAGGACTGGAACTTATTTAACCAGCCTCTAGATCAAAAGTCAACAAGAGGATTTCCATAAGCAAAAAAGGCGCTCAACCCTTTTTCCTGTCTTATAGAAACAGTAGTGCCCCCTGGAAATTTTGCATTTGGAAGTTGTTTAATGCAGATTTTCAGCATAGAAGAGTGAAATGATATGATATAGATGTATTAAGAAATAGTTCTTTTACATCATTTAGTAGTGAACATTTTGGGACAGTAAAGACTGTAATGCAATATGCAATATGCAACTATCTTAAGTATTTTTAATGTACAGAACTTCAGTGACAAAGTATTTCCCTTTTTTTGTTAAGAGAAAAGATACCATTTTAGTTTTCTGTTTTACCTTTGCTTACTCTTGACTATTCCCTGGACTTTGCCATTGTTAGCTCTTGGCTACTCCCAATTCAGTAATATTTTACCAAATATCAGGATATTTCTTCTGATTTTTTAAAAAGGTTTTATTTATTTATTCATAAAAGACAGAGAAAGGCAGAGACATAGGCAGAGGGAGAGGCAGGCTCCCTGGAGGGAGCCCAATGTGTGACTGGAAACTCCAATATCACTCCCTGAGCCAAAGGCAGACGCTCAATCACTGAGCCACCCAGGCGTCCCTCTTCTGATTTTTAGATCTTAGCATTTTGTTGTCACTTCCATTCGTTTGGCACTTATGACTTACCATTATTAGTTACTATCTCCATTTATATATATATCTGTCTTATTTGCTGTGTCTGAATTTTAAGCTCCCTGAGGACAAGAATCTTTTCAGTTACTTTGTATTTTAACCTAATACCCACCACGTAGTAGATAACTATTAATCAGTTGATTGTAATAATTAATAGAACTAACCAGAAAATATTTTTTACTGTTGGCTCTTATTGCAAATATTTATAAAATTTATTATACTTTACCTTAGTGCAGTTAATGTAAATATTTTATTATTGAGGATTTCTCAATAAATGATGAGTGATCTGGAAACATTTATATTTGATGTTTTTGTTATGCTAGATCCTTGGCATTTGCTTGCTCTTTTGTTTTTTATATGGACTTCAGAAGACCATCAAGTCTTTGTTTTTGTTTTTTAAAGATTTTATTTATTTATTCATGAGAGACACACAGAGAGAGGCAGAGACACACAGGCAGAGAGAGAAGCAGGCTCCATCCAGGAAGCCTGATGTGGGACTCAATCCTGGGACTCCAGGATCACGCTCTGGGCTGAAGGGAGGCTCTCAACTGCTGAGCCACCCAGGCGTCTTGACCATCCAAGTTTTAATCAGTTTGTGGTCAGTTTGGTTCTGGTTAATCTAGGTTTATAATGTAGTGTGATTTTGCTGTCTTTGAATTATAAAAAAAATTCCTTTCAAAAAATTTGCTTTGTGTTATTTGATAGCCTGTCAGCAAGGCAATATACTCTATATTTCAAAACTTTTTAAACCTGTAAATAAAATTTTACTTTCTTCTTAAATACATACCATAACTTTATCAGTTTTTTTGCTGTGAAGGATTAATATAGTACTGGTTTTATGCAAATTCTCAAATCTAATTTCTTTTAGAGCTAGTCTAGTTCCCTATTCTTATACTAACTGGTTCAAACTGTTTAGAGAATAAAATTGTAATAGATGATGATATTTTCTCTATGTAATTCTTGTATGGGTAGTGATTTTTGGTCTCATTGAGGAAGGAAGTAAATGAAAAATTATTTACCCCATGAATATTATGTGTGTAGTAGAATAAACTTCCCTGGATGTTAAATTGAAAAAAGTCATAAAGACCATCAAATTTCAGTGTTTAAATATTTTATGAATTATTTGCGTGATTTGAGATGTCTGGATGGCTCAGCGGTTGAGCATCTGCCTTCAGCTGAGGGCGTGATCCTGGAGTTCTGGGATCGAGTCCCACATCCGACTCCTGTGTGGAGCCTGCTTCTCTTCCTCTGCCTATGTCTCTGCCTCTCTCTCTGTCTCTCATGAATAAATAAATAAAATCTTTTTTAAAAAATTATTTGCTTGATTTGATGAAAAATCTTGATTGAAAAATAATCTCTTATAGAAACCATTATCTTTCCACAGTTGTTAATGATAATCTTCTGATAATCTTCTGATTTTATTTAGATTAATTTAAAATTTGGTATCAGAAAACCGGAAGCTCGAACAGGAACTGAAACAGATACTTGTACAGCTTGTGCAGGTACCTTGATCCTTGAGTTCGCTGCTTTAAGTCGATTCACAGGAGCAACAATATTTGAGGTTTGCTTTTCAAAGTCTTTGATCTCTTGGGTATTGGGCATAACTAACTTTGTCTTTTTTTTCATTGCTCACGTATGAGGAGTATCAATTGAAGGATTATTGTCATTTTAGTGAACTCTTGTCTAGATTTCACCATACTTTTTTTGTCAAAAACCTAGAAATCATTGTGAGGTAGATGTATATTAATACAACTTTGCATTTTTTCACAAACTATAAATTTTTAGGTTTATTTTTTGGAGATTTTTTTAGCCATGTTATATTGATACCAGAAATGTTTATATGAAAAACTGTCTTTTTGTTTTATTTGTTAAACTTCTAGATGGCCTATTGCATTTCTGAAAACTTCACTGAAACAGTGAAATTTTTGCACTTGATAGTCATATCTGTAAGTTTGTTTACCCCGAGGTTAATTTTATTTCTTATCCAAAAGACTTAATATTCCTCAAGAACTTTGTTGTAGACTATGTCTCGCACTTTTAGTTTTATATATATATATTTAAGCATGCCATTTTGTGCAATAGTATCACAAAACACCCTCTTTTTGAGTTAGAGGACTTAGGAAAATTTTTTTAAATTCAGCAAATGGGACACATAAAGCAAGCAGAAATAGGGAATATATACTACTGTTAGAGACATTGGATCGGACTGTGAAGAAAACAAATCAAATGGTCTTTGTGTGTATGTATATTCACAGTGTCAAGGACAGATTTATCATGTTTGGTTTAATTTTTATTCTATACTTGCTGACATATTTCCCCTTCTTTGAAAAGTATAGCCACTTTTGCACTAATGTAATTTCAACTACTTAACTCTGAGATACTGATGCATTTGTAGGTTAGGAAAGTGAGACTCAAAGAGGATTGGATGCACAGCTATGGGTAAATCAGTAGAATTGGAATTAGTTTTCTAAATGGTTTTCTAAATTCACACCCCGTACTCTTTCCACTGGTCTATTTTGTACTTATGGGCAAATCTATTTGAAAATTATGATCTTTTAACTTTATGAATATATAGTAATTTATTGTAAAAGAAGCAACCTGATGCAATTGACAGAGCATCGATCCAATACATGGTTGGCAAACAACAGCCTCGGGGCCAAATCTAGCCACTGCCTATTTTGTGAATAAAGTTTTATTGAAACACAGTCTGGGGCAGCCTGGGTGGTTCAGCGGTTTAGCACAGCCTTCAGCCCAGGGTGTGATCCTGGAGTCCCAGGATCGAATCCCACCTCAGGCTCCCTGCATGGAGCCTGCTTCTCCCTCTGCCTGTGTCTCTCTGTGTCTCTCACCAATAATAAATACAATCTTAAAAAAAAAAAAAAAGAAACACAGCCTGCTTATTTATTTATTTTTGTTTGTGACTGCATCTGTGCTAAAGTAACAGAGTTGAGTAATTGTGGCAGTGACTGTATGACCCATAATGCCTAAAATACTGTCTGGCCCTTGTCAGAAAAGGTTTGCCGGCTTTTGGTCTAAAATATAAAGAGATATGAATTCTCATATTAGCTGTTCTATAATTCAGTTTTAAACTTTGGCTAAGTCTTGGATTTCACTGGGCCTGTTTTCTTAGCTGTAAGATAGAAACAGGGAAATATAATCTTTATGAAACTTTCTCACTCTGAAATTATAACTTCATTAAAGCTGTAGTCTACTTTGTTTTAAAAAAATCAGCATAAATTGAATCAAGAGCTAAGTCTTTTATATTCTGTTCTTAAATCTGCAAAATGGTAAATTGGTTTAATGATATTTTTCTTTTGTAGAAATACTTCTCCAATGCTCAATATAGATTCATGCTCTGAAATTAATTTTAACTTAGAAACTCCCCTGTACATGTCTTATGCTTTTATATTTTATAACATCTTTTCATCCAAGCTAGGAATTTGATCAGAAATTATTTTAATTTGATGTCCAATGGATAAAAAGTGAAAAAAAAATAGTATCATAAGGTTATGTTTGGTATTGTGAAATGAATAGGAGTTAATTTATTTAGTCTTCACTAACAAAATTGTGTGTTCTGTAAATAGTGGGCTCTTGAAATGCCTGTTTGTGTTTCAAAGATGACATAGCAACTTTGAAATTCTCTCTTAATTCTTCAAATAAGAGTATGTAAGGAGATTTTCACATTGTATTTAATGGTAGAAATTATTTTAATAAGTGCATTTAATTATGGCATCAATTAATATAATTTAATCATATATGTGAATATGAACTTGCATGCAAGAGTAGACAAACATGATGGTCTCAAAGTGAAATCACTTCCACTAAATAGCAGTTTTAGACTCATTCTTTCTACCTAGATTTGATTGGCTGAAAAAGAGCCAAGATTTGACTTGTAAGGACGTTTGATGTATATTGTTAATGATTATCTTAGGAATTTTATTTAATCCTTAAAGAAGTCTGTGAACCTTTGATTTTTGTTTCTTTGTTTCCTGTTTGCCAGAGATGTGCAGTTCTTCAAGTGTGCTTTCTTTTTTTTTTAATTATAGGAATATGCAAGAAAAGCTCTTGATTTTCTCTGGGAAAAAAGACAGCGAAGTAGTAATTTAGTGGGTGTGACTATAAATATTCATACTGGAGACTGGGTAAGAAAAGGTATGTAAGTTGGGCTTTTTAAATCAAGGCTTCACATCCTCAGAATGGTTGGGTAATAAAGGATTTTCATTTGTTAAAATAATCTTTGGGACAGTATAAAATATAGTTTTTCACTAGAATGCTAGAATTTTAATTTGAACTAATTTAACCTGATTTTCTTCTTCGGTGCCAAATAACAGTATTTATTCTAGATGGACTTACTGTTTTATTTCATACCTTAATAGGTATGGCATTATAGATATAGGATATAGATGATATAGATGAAGCACTAGAACTAATCAGAATACCTCAGCCATCTCACATTAAATAGAAATCTGTATTAATGTTATCACTAGATTTTATTGAAACAAATTGGAATTATGAGACAAATGTTACATAAATAAACAGGATATAGAATTATGTAAAGGATATAATTTTATCTTTATACAACACCCCTGTAAAGCATAGATGAATAGAAATATACTAGAATATTCTTAGAATATTCTTAGTAAAATTATGTTATTTATTGTCTATTTAGTATTGTGTAAGATTTTTTTTCCAAATTTTATCTAAATGGTTCCTGACAGTAATCTGAATTCTAGCTTCAGAATTCTGTCATTTTCTTTTCTTTTCTTTTTTTTTTTTTTAATGTTATGGATTTATTTCAGAGAGAGAGAGAGCGCACAAGAGGGGGGGTAGGGGCAGAGGGAGAAGTCAACTCTTCCCTGAGCAGGAAGCCAGACTCAGGACCCTGTCCCAGGACCTTGGGATCATGACCTGAGCTGAAGGCAGACACTCAACCAACTAAACCACCCTGGTGTCCCCATTTCTTTTCTTTTTTTAACCTGCCTGGAACTCAGGTGCAAATTAATTAGACTTAATTTTAAACTAATCATAATCTTTGGTTTTTGACACACTCATCATTGGTCCAGGAATGACCCATTTTACTTAGTCATTTTTAATAACATAATAAGGATCCACAAATGGACCATTACTTGACAACATACACTTGTGCATATGATCCTTGACTCTTTCTACCTGCAGTCGTACACCTCTGCTTCCCCTAACTACAATAGCCAGCATTCTTGTCTTGTATTGTCATTTGCTTTTTTTTTTTTTTTAATTTATTTATGATAGTCACACACACACACACACAGAGAGAGAGAGAGAGAGAGAGAGAGGCAGAGACATAGGCAGAGGGAGAAGCAGGCTCCATGCACCGGGAGCCCGATGTGGGATTCGATCCTGGGTCTCCAGGATCGCGCCCTGGGCCAAAGGCAGGCGCCAAACCGCTGCGCCACCCAGGGATCCCTGTCATTTGCTTTTAATTAAGTTTTATTGCATCTGTATGTATTCTTAAAAAGTGTATTTTTTGTTTTGTTTTAAATTTTATAAAATCATATTATGCATACTTTTGAGACTTACTTGCTCAATATGATATGGCTAAGATTCATGTGTATTGTTGCATGAAGGTATAGTTCATTTTTTTTTGACTGCTATATATAACATTTTATTAGATGAATGAGCCACAGTCTGGGCAATTTAGATCATTTCCTGGATTTTACTATTGTGAATAGTAGTGTCGTGAATATTTTTGTATGTTTCTCCTGTTGTACATGTATGAGAGTTTTTCTTGGCTACATATGGAGGAGTGGAATTTTTAGATCATAGGACAAGTTAATGTTCAGCTTCCGGAGATAACGTCAGAATTGTTTTCAAAAGTTGTTTGACCACTTTATACTTCCACTAGGAAAATATAAGAGATCCTGTGGATCAACACCGTCTCCATTGAGTATCATCAAACTCAAAAGATTTTGCCAATTGAATGATTTCCCATTATAGTAGTTTGATTTGTATTTCTTTGATCACTGATGATACTGAACATTTCATATTTATTGATCATATAGGTTTCGCTTTTTTTGATATTGATGTTCTTGTAGTTTGTCCATTTTCTATTCAGTTAGTTGTATTTTTAAAAATATTGATATCTGATCTGTATGATACTTACGATCTATGTGATAACTATCCTTTGAAATGTATTGACGTTTTCTTTTTGGCCTAGAACATGGCCAGTTCCCCCCCCCCCCCGCCCCGCCCGAGAGAGAGAGAGAGAGAGAGAGAGAGAGAGAACGCAAGCAAGCACATGTAGTTGGCAGAGGGGCAGAGGGAGAGGAAGGAGGAGAGAGAGAATCTTAAGCAGGGTCCACACCCAGGTTGGAGAACCTCATGACCCTGAGATCATGACCTGAGCCAAAGTCAAGAGTCGAATGCCCAACAGAGTCACCCAGGTGCACCAAACATGGCCAGTTTTTGTGAACATTTTCCATGTGCTTTAAAAAGTATATATTTTCTCATTGCTAGATATAGATAACTGAGCAAATGTCAGTTTGCTCAGTTAATACTGTTCAGATCTTTACTGATTTTCTGTTTGCTTGATCTATCAAAAATTAAGAAAGGTAGATAAAATTTCTGGTAGTGAAAATAAGCCAAGACTTATTAATATCTCCCTGTAATTCTCTTTTGCTTTATATATATTTTTGGATGCATTAGTCTATTTTATTGGGTGCATTCATTTAAAATTGTTCTCTCTTCTTAGTTGAATCTTTCATCATTATACAGTGATCATCTCTGATAGTATTCTTTGTCTTACAGCTATTTAATCTGATAGTAATACAGTTACATCAGCTTTATTTTAATTGCCCGATAAAGGGTTTTATTTTTGTCCTTTTACTTTCAGTCTTTGCAGGTGCTGATGCTGTAATTGTAACTCTTATTTATTGACTTTTTTAAGAAGCCAATTTGTCAGTCTTTGTCTTAATTGGTAGTTTCAGTCCATTTACATTTATTTCAATTTTTAATATATTTGGACTTATACTGTCTTAATTGTAATTTCATTGTGTTCCACCTTTCCTGTTTTCTCTTTAATCCTTTTGTTATTAATGAAACCTTTATTTACATGCTTCTGAGAAATGAGCTTTAGCCTCTTCTATCTCCCCCAACCCCAACCCCTATCCCCTGTTTTGTTAATATTATGTAGTTATTTTGTTGATATTATGTAGTTCTTGTTCACTATGAATATATTCTTTCTTCTTTGGATCTTAGTGCACTCCTCCTTTCTTTTTAAAGGTAACAAACTGTCAAGGTATTTGGTCACTTGTACCTTGTATATGATTTGTAACATCTGTTAGATTTGTCTCCCTTCTTAACTTTCCCTGTTTTCAGTAGCTTTAATAGTCTAACAGTAATTTTATTATGCTTTCATATTTTTTATGCTTTCATATTTGAGTGACGGTTTGGCTGTATATAATTTTCTCTTTAAGTTCTTTTCCACCAAGTCTTTGAAAATACAATTCTATTGTCTTCTTACATCATATTTTAAAATGTGATATTATTTTGATTTTTATGTCCTTATATGTGTGATCTACTCCTCCTCTTTGGAAGACTAAGAATCTCAAAACCTCCTCTTTGGAAGACTAAGAATCTCAAAAGCAAAGAGAAATTTTTTAAATGTCACTATAATTTTAAGTGTAGAATTTTCTTTGGCTCTCCTTTTGATATTCTGTGGGCCCTTTCTATTTAAAATCTTTGTTTCTAATTGCTGAAAACTGATTTTATTTTTTAGGTATTCTTTTCATTTTTATCTCTCTTTTTTGCAATTCCTGTTATCTAAATCACTTCTGTTTGTGTCCTCCATATATCTTATCTTTATATTTTCTTTTTTTCTGCCTTTTATTCTTCTCAGTGATTGCTAAATGGTAGTCTTCCAATTTGCTGATCTGTTCCTTAGCTATATCCTTTCTGCTATATATCCCATCTGTTAGGTTATTTTAACTGTTATATTTTTTATTCCATATTTCTACCTGGTTAAAAAATTTTTCTTCCCAGGGTACCTGGCTGGCTTAGTTGGTAGAATTGTGAGTTCAATCCCCATGATGGGCATAGAGCTTACTTAAAATTTTTTTTTCTTATTTTATATTGCTAATACCTTCCGTATCTCTTTAGTATATCTATTAGGCTAATTTTAAGATTAAATAATTTAAAATAAGTGTACCTGTTCTATTATTTCTTCTTCTGATAAATTCTTATTCCAACACATTCTTTTTATTTTCAGAACGTCATGCTTCTGGGGCACCTGGGTGGTTCAGTTGGTTAAGCATCTGCCTTCAGCTCAGGTCATGATTACAGGGTAATAGGATTGAGCCCCAGGTCGGCTCCCTGCTCAGCGGGGAGCTGCTTATCCCTCTCCCTCTACCTGCTGCTCCACTTCCCTTGCTTGTGCAGTGCATGTGCGTGCTCTCTCTCTCTCTCTCTGTGTCAAAAAAAAAAAAAAAAATCAGACCTTTCTCAGTTCCTGGCAAAGCAGATGATTCTTAGCTGTGTCTGGCTGCCTACTGCTCTAGGCCAAAGCCACCCTCTCCCTGACCCTCCCTGCTCATGCTGCCAGGTTTCTTCCAGTTTTCCTATTTTCTTTCTTTGGCCCTCATGATGATATTGGAGGAAGAAGCCAACAACCAGGTTAGTTGCAGTAATTAAAATTGATACCTCCAAATAGGAGCAGTCTTGATTTTGTATCTAACTTTAAAAATTGATGTCATTAAAAAAAATAAAATAAAATAAAATAAAATAAAATAAATAAAAAATAAAAAATAAAAAATAAAAATTGATGTCTTACTGATTAAGGGTCTAAATGTTTTTAAAAATGCACAATGGTCCTCTCCAATGTTTCCTCTTTGGGAGTTCCTCACCGAGAAAATGAGCTTAGAAAAACTTCATAAAACTAATATCTTCTGGGACGCCTGGGTGGCTCAGTGGTTGAGTGTGTGCCTTCAGCTCAAGGTGTGATCCCCTACCGGGAATTGAGTCCCACATTGGACTTCCTGCAGGGAGCCTGCTTCTCCCTCTGCCTATGTCTCTGCCTCTCTCTCTCTCTCTCTCTCTCTCTCTCTCTCTCTGTGTGTGTGTCTCTCATGAATAAATAAATAAAAATTAAAAAAAAAACTAATATATCCTGCTTTTAAAAAAGTAAGACATATTTTGCAAAGTAAGATTCTTTTTTTGGAAATACAAACATTATCAGCAAGGAACTGTTACTATTTGCATAGTAGGATTAATATTTCTATAAATGTTGAATTTTTAAAGTTTCATGTTTAAACTAATGTTTCATTCTCAGTGTACTAATACCCTCACTTGTACTCTGTCAAGAATTTTTAAGACTTGTTTAATAAAGAATCACATTTATATGTATTTTTTCCGTAGATAGTGGAGTTGGAGCAGGGATTGATTCATATTATGAATATCTGTTGAAAGCTTATGTCTTGCTTGGAGATGACAGTTTCCTGGAAAGATTTAATACAGTAAGTTGACCCAATTTTATATTAATTTTAAAGCCAATTTTATTTGAGTGCCAGATTTTTATAGAAACTTAATTACCTGAGTGGTAATCTAAGAAATAATCTTTTAAAATTGTGAATTAATTTTTTGTCTGTATTCCTGATGATGTTGGACAGGGACAGGACAAAGTTACATACATTCCAAAAATTAGTTTACAGAGTAGTTTTATTTTCATCTCTTTTTTTTTTTTCATCTCTTAACAGAAGTTTTTAAGTTCTGCCAATAAGTCATAAAATAGGTAGATCAGAGTTTACTTAATCTTCTTTTATACGAGGAAGAGGATTTATTGGAATAAATTACTAGTTATCTTTCTCCTTTGGATTCCAATTCTTTTTGAAATCTTGAAAGTTTGGCCTAGTCCTTGATCACACCTGCACACACATGCAGGGCCGGAGATTGAGCGAAACTAGTGAGTATTCATTTCAAAAGCAGGTCTGTGAGTCCTAAGTCTGGGTCAGAACCACAGGCATAGGAGAAGGGGAAGGAATATTATTGAACCTGATTGGATTGCCTTCGTAACTGAAGCAAATTGAAATCAGTACAGCAAATTCATCAGCTTTATCCCTGTATTCTTTTTGAAATCATTTACAATTTCTTTGTGTACCCATCAGTTCACCCACATTACTGTGACATAGTGTAGTATAGTGGCTAATGTCCTGCCTGGGTTTAAATCTTGGTTCCACTGCTTTTGTCACTTTGGGAAGGTAACTTTTTTTTTTCAATATTTTATTTATTATTTTTATTTTTTTTAGTTTTTTATTTAATTTTATTTTATTTTTTACATTTTTTTAAAAATTGGAGTTCAGTTTGCCAACATGTAGTATAACACCCAGTGCTCATCCCATCAAGTTGGGCAGGTAACTTTACACTATTTGGCTCTGTTCTTTATCCAGAAAATAGGAATACTAGTATTATTCATAGAGTTATGGGAAGGATTAAATAAACTAGTGCATATGAAGTGTTAGAACAGTGCCTTAGCATCTAGCAGGTACTCAAGAATAGTTATTAAATAATAGATGAGTTAGGAAAAAACAATAAGAGACCTAATAAGTTACTAATTGAATACATTAAAAAACATGATCACATATTGGTGATTAGATTATAACAAGATTTTTTTTTTTTACTTGAGGTGAACAAGGACAGATTATTTTTGTTGGCTCATTATCGTAGGTTGACTAACAACTCGACCTGTTGTTGTCAAACCTGAGAAATATCTAGAAGAAGAAAAAAGAAGAGAAAAAAGAGTTTGAAGAACATAGAAGACAGATGTAGCAAACTATAAGAGTGGTAATAATGAGTAGATGCATTAATTTAAGTAGGGGTGAGCACCAGAGTATTACATTATCTGAGAAGGGACTAAACTTCTACACACAGGAGAAAACACAACTAATTCTGTAATATAGAAGCCTGTAACTATATTTCGAGAGGACATAAGAGCATCCTTTGGCCACAGGGTCTTACTAACCATGGACCAGTCCCACAAGACAGTGATGTTCAGGTCTGGTCCCCTCAGAAGATTCTATATTAACTATAATCTTTAATATTCCACGTCAGAATTAATGCAGGGAAGTACATATAATATATTTTAGAAAAATTTCCATAAAGAATGATTTAAATATTTACACAATAATTAGTCAATTTATTTACATATAAATTCAGTTTTACTTTCTTCACAATGCAATTTAAGTAGTGTTTTTAGAATAATACATCTTTTTCATCTACTTTCATGAACACATATTGTGATCTTCTAGCACTATGATGCCATAATGAGGTACATTAGCCAGCCACCTCTTCTGCTTGATGTGCATATCCACAAGCCAATGCTGAATGCTCGGACTTGGATGGATGCATTGCTCGCCTTTTTTCCAGGTTTGCAGGTAAAAAACCAAAAGAAACCCCCCCAAAACCTATGCTTTCTTAATATTAATGTAGAACAATTAAGTGCATATGTGGTCTCTACAATTGAATTACCAAAATGGAGTCACGTTTTAAAATTTATTAATGTATATTTTTCTGTTTATATGATGACTCTAGATAAAATCAACTCCTATTTTTATTAGGTAATTTTGTTCTTATTGTTGACTTCTAGGTCTTAAAGGGGGATATTAGACCTGCTATTGAAACTCATGAAATGTTATATCAGGTGATTAAAAAACATAACTTCCTACCAGAGGTAAGCAAATCATCATTGGAATTCTAATTTATGTATAGTATAAATTGCTAATTTAAAGATAGCAAATGTTATCTAATTAATTTATTTTTGGTTTATACAGTACTATATACGTTTTCCTTTTTCTCATATATTAAGAGAAATCTAAAGTAATGCTGACCTTTTATGTAAAAAAAAAAACCCCAAGGGATCCCTGGGTGGCGCAGTGGTTTGGCGCCTGCCTTTGGTCTGGGGCGCGATCCTGGAGACCCGGGATCGAATCCCACGTCGGGCTCCCTGCATGGAGCCTGCTTTTCCCTCTGCCTGTGTCTCTGCCTCTCTCTCTCTGTGTAACTATCATGAATAAATAAATAAAATCTTAAAAAAAAAAAAAAAAAAACAAAAAACCCAACAACCCAAATTAGTATTTCTCAGCCTTTTCTAATCTATGCCATTACCTACATATTGTCTCATTCTAACTTTTACATATATCCACCAGCTAGAGAGATTTTTTACTCTTTATTTTCTAAAGCTTATTTTATGAAAATGATATACACTGAATGTATACTCTTCCTGGTCACATAGACTGCCTAGTTTTTATATATTAGTAATAAATATTCTTGCTAGCTTGATATGGTAAGATCTTAACAGGACACACTTTGGCTTTCCAGAAATGTACCATTAAAAATTTCCAAATTCATGTATAGCCTTATTCTGTCCCTGTTTATTTATTACACTCTGTGAGATATCTAAGCATTCCACCAACTTACATTGCTTCCCAAAGTATCTATTTTAGAAAGTATGGTTTTTTTTTTTTTTTAATTTTTATTTATTTATGATAGTCACAGAGAGAGAGAGAGAGGCAGAGACAAAGGCAGAGGGAGAAGCAGGCTCCATGCACCGGGAGCCCGACGTGGGATTCGATCCCGGGTCTCCAGGATCGCGCCCTGGGCCAACGGCAGGCGCCAAACCGCTGCGCCACCCAGGGATCCCTAGAAAGTATGGTTTTATTAGACTTTAGGCAAATAGGACTGTGCATTTAGAAAATTCGTATTCACTCAATAAACCAAAGTTCAACTAAATACATCTTACCACAGATGAATTTTTATTTGGTTCCCATAAAGGTTTTGGTTTTATTTTTAATCTTTTTTTTTTTAAACCAGTTGGCTCTGTTAGTGAATAATTTCAAATGAGACTAGTTTTCTTTTTTTTTCTTTTTTTTTAAAGATAATTTATTTATTCATAGACACACACACAGAGAGAGAGAGAGAGAGAGAGGCAGAGACACAGGCAGAGGGAGAAGCAGGCTCCATGCAGGGAGCCTGACATGGGACTCGATCCAGGGTCTACCAGGATCATGCCCTAGGCTGCAGGCGGCGCTAAACCGCTGCGCCACCGGGGCTGCCCGAGACTAGTTTTATTTTTAAATAATGCCTTGTCTCACTCGCAGAGGATTTGAGGTTGTTATAAAAGAAAACATATGCTAAAATGCTAAAATAGAAATATAGAGAATGACTTAATAATTAAGAGAAAAAATAGAGATAAGGAAAAAGAAGAAAACCCAAAGATCCATGTGGTGGCATTACGGAGTTTCATAGTTTAAGCTTCCTAATAGCTAAAATGATCACTTACAGAAATAATTACACTTAGTTGGTAAAAATAGCACCTTAGCAAAAATGAATTATGATCTTAAGAAATGAAAACTTTCATTTTATAGATGAAAGTTATCAATATTTTAATTTATAACTTGTTTATGGTCTAACTTATGTACTACTATATATTCTAGAACCACTTGTTTATTTTTAAAATCACATTTCTATACCTATTTATATGTTGTTTTGTCCAGGCATTTACTACAGATTTCAGGGTACATTGGGCTCAACATCCTTTAAGACCAGAATTTGCAGAAAGTACCTACTTCTTATATAAAGTAAGCTATTTTACCTCTCTTTTTGCTGTTTAGTCCCCATTTTCTGTTGGATATCTCACTACCTTATAATAGTAATTGGGTTTTCAGAGTCCTTGTTTAATGTTATAATGGTTGGATATGTTATGGTTTTAATTCATCTAGTTCATAACTATTGAAAGAAGAATTGACATCTAAGTTTTGTGTCTTTTCAAAATATTTACATGAACATTTCTAATGGGAGAAATGTTATATTCTAGAGCTGCTTTCTAAAGCATGTCTCTTACCTTTCTGGGCATTGAAAATGTTATTTAAGAGCCAAGATATATAGTTGGACAGCTTTCCAGTTGTGTGTTTAAGAAATTCCATAAAGCAGATCCATGGCTTATTTTCAGAGCTAAGTTCTGTGTAACATGTGCTCCAGTGCCTGATACAATGCCAAAGCACCTAGTAGGTACTCAATAAATATCTGATAAATGAGTGGGTATATGGTAATATATAAGCTATATATATGTATACATATATTCTCCTTTTTAATAGGCTACAGGAGATCCTTACTACCTTGAAGTAGGGAAAACACTTATTGAAAATTTAAATAAATATGCTAGAGTGCCTTGCGGATTTGCTGCCATGAAGGATGTTCGTACTGGAAGTCATGAGGACAGGTAAAACAATTCCTAACATCCCCTTTCCTCAGGGTAACTCTGAAACAACACAGAATATAACTCTTAGTTAGAATTCAGATAAGCTTAATGCTTTTACAAAGGGTTTTTGAAGGTGCAAAGCTTAGTTCCTTGTGTTTATTAAACTCTCTTCAATAGGCTCATTTAAAAAGTTTGTATTTTTATCATAGTACCTGGCATATAGTAGCTGCTCCAATGATTCTAAGTAGATGAGTAAGTGTTCATTATCAGAACCTTGGTAATTAAGAGTATTAGGAATGGGGGGCGGGGTTCTGTGTTTATTTCTAGCGTTGTACATAATATAAAAACTGTTATCAAGATGATGGATGATCTGGATTGTGATTTGTATTGAGTCAAGAATTCCTCAAACATCTCTTGGTTAATGTGTGTATTCTTAACTCTGTTGCTGATTTGGAGCGCTGGTGAAGACCATTGGCAATTTCTGTTTCATTGAATACTGGATAGATGTGGATGGTATGAAATATTCAAGCTGTAAAAAGCTTACTCTGGTTACTATGATATTCACTAACATTACAGTTATCCCAGGATTACTTTTCTGGTTATTTTAACCATCCAGAACATAGTGACACATCTCTAACGAGCACTAACGTTTGCTTATTTGGTTACCAAATGTTCATTCCACAGGTATTTATGAAGGTGTCTTCTGTGCCAGAGTTATACTAGTTTTTGACAATTAAAGATATGAAGACATGTCTTTTCCATCTTTGAATCATTGAGAATAGGCAGATAAACAGACCATATTAAAGGGACATGAAATACATTGGGATATGACAGTCCCTGGGAGGTTTATGGAGGCTTCTGTATCTTGAAGGATGGGAAAAATGGTAGAAATTTCAGGCAGAGGGACTAAAGGCAGGTGAGTCACATCTTTCATCATTACTCAAAGTTGTCCCATAGTCCTTCGATCAGAGTATTTAGATAATAATTAATGAGGCTTGAGACCTACTTCTCTGATCATAGCTGATAAGAAATGGATGGGTTTTTGGAAGTAGGCATGCAGATACCAGCAAGAAATGAAAGCAGATAGGCTGTGTATTTATTTTTAACATTTATGGACTGCTTCCTGTGTTCTGGGCACTCTTCTGATTAAGTACTTGCTTTGTTTAATTCACTCGATCCTGACAATAACCCTCTGAAATGCAACTTCTATAATCTTCGTTGCATAGATGAAGAGGCCGAGGCACAGAGAGGTTGGGGAACCTACCTAAGGTCACACAATAATAAGATTAAGTCAGAATTCTCATCAAGGCAGATTAGCTTGTGAATACAGTGCTATTCTGACAACTCATGCAAGGAACAATATTTAAGCTCCTACTGTATGCTAGGCACTGCCCTTAGGTGTGGAGATAGAGAAATTAGAACCAGTTCTTACCTTCCCATGACTTGTAGATAGTGAAGAAGATAGGTGTGTAAAGAAATAATTGTTGTAATCTTGTGATTTGTATTATAGTAGAAAAAAGAGTAACAGGTTGAGGAATTATAGAGGATGGTATGATTTACTGTTCAGAGAATTCCAGTTTTTAAATTTAGCATTCTTTTTCCCTACCAAATAGTCCTTATATGACATTGTTTCTAGACCGTTTACCACTGCATTTGCCCCAATCTGATTATATTCCAATATATAGAGTATCTCTTAAAATATCATATCCAGGATTAACCATACTCAAGATGTGCCTGGCAAAACATCACTGTTCAAGAACAGCTGTGAGGTTGCTAATTTTCTAAGCAGATAATGGGTTTACACCCTCTATCCAGTTGAGGATCATTGCTTCATCAACTCACTGTTCTCGTGGCAGCATTGTATCTCTTCTGCATTTGGCCCAACAAAAGGTTGAGAACTACTAATCTTCATCATTCCACGTTACTAGATGTGCTTTAGATTTTTTAGCAGCTTTATTGTATTTGACTCACAGTGAAGCTATGGCCAGTTGTCTTCAGTTAACTTAATTGTGGCCTGCTGACACATGGGTATTCTCCACCCTGCTTTTGAGCAAGTGATTTAGTGTAAGCTTAGAGCTTTAGAGCTTTATACTTACCTCAGCAAAATTTGATTTTGTTGGGTTTGTGTGTGTGCATGTGTGTTTCTAGACCGAAAAGAGTTTGATTCTCATCTCAGTCACCTAAATTACCTATTTTCAGTGATCTACAGTTTGGATAGGCATGGTTAAAAAAATTCATCTAAATTATTGGGAAGAATTCTGGTTAGGACCATGACTGTGTACCTTATGGTGTGACACTTGAGAGCTTTCGAGTTACAAGCCCTTTGCATCCAGTGGCTTATTCCCCAACAGATCTACTAGTGCTGTCACCTGTCCCACTAGCATATATACACGCATGCACACACAATTTTCAAAATGGAAATAACTATATGTTCCTTAATAACTGAAATAATTTAAATGGCAAAAAGAATATGAAAATCTTCCCTAAGACATTTCCCCTACTTGCCCACCCTAAGATGACCACTGTTGGCAGTTGATAAATAGTCTTCCAGATTGTTTTGTTGCATATGTGTTTGCATTTGTGTATGTTTATGATTTTTTAATACAAATTAGGTTATATGATATGATACCCAGTTTGCTAGCTTTACCCAATTCATATTGTGGTGTATCATTTCTCTGTTCAAAGTGTTTACAAATCATCTGTTTCATAATCAGTTCTAGAATTCAGCAAAAATCAACACCCTGCTCATCAGTCTACAGTTTTCTTTTTTTTAAGATTTTATTTATTTATTCATGAGAGACAGAGAGAGGCAGAAACATAGGCAGAGGGAAAAATAGGCTGCCTGCAGGGGTCCGGATGCAGGACTTGATCCCAGGACCCCAGGATCAGGACCTGAGCCAAATGCAGATGCTTAAATGCTGAGTCACCCAAGTGCCCCATTTTTCAGTTTTCAAGCTAGCATTTGCTCATGACAATAACTATTCCTCAGAAAAAATTAAATTATAATAAGTATATTGCAAGTTGACTGGAGGTGTTTTATCTGTTCTGAAAAAATTAACATATAAAATGTTCAAAAAAGTTTTGAAACATTACAGATGAGTCTTTGTTCCAAAACACAATATCATTGATGTGTAGGAGAAAGAATGATAGCTCTGTTTTTGAGCTTATACAATATGCCAGGTGCTATGCTAAATAGTGGACTTTACAATATCTCATTTAGTCTTTAACCCGGGGTTAGGCTTGTATTATGTCCTTTCCAGCAAAATAAACTGAAGCTCATAGTCCTTATATAATAACCTCATGATTACACAGCTAGTCATTAGAAAGTCTTTTCTATTTCCAAAGCCTGTGTTCTTTACCTCTATGTGCCATTGCCTCTCTAGTTCATTCTTTAGTAATACTGTTAAAACTTGCTTTTGATTTAGTAAATGTTTATTGAGTGCCTACTGTGTGCCAGGACTTGTGCTTGGCTGGAGGTGTGAAACTATGCAATCTGTCCAGTAAATTACAAGTTATTATGGCCAAAACCTAGGATATTTTGGGAGGTAGTAAATATAATTAAATTTCATGTTACTGTAACTCCATTTAACAGCTCTGCTCTTTCTGCCACTTTTAATTTTATTAAAGCTTTTCTTTAAAATGTTTATTAAAACATTATAACATTAAATAATTTGTAAAATTGTGTATATTTCTATCCCTCTTCTGTATTCCCTTCTTGACTGGTGTTTAAATATTTGCAAAGTTATCATAGTCCCTGTGATTTTTGTGTTGTACTTTTTTCATGTAATTTTTTATGATTTCCTTTACCTTTGAAGCCTTCTTATTTGTCACTTAAATGGCTACATAATGAACTCCATCAAAATTGTATTACTTATCCAGTTTTAATTAATACTAATTGAATTCTTGTATGGCTCTCAGTAGTAAAGTTGATCTGTATTACTGCCCTACTGTTGGTTCTCTAATAGAAGAAATGGAAAACTCTCCTTCATTGGAAGGCCAACTGGAAAATCTTGTCTGTACTATTAACAAGATTTAGTGTACCTGTGTGGTAGGCAGCGCCTCTGGTCTTTTTCATTTCCTTGGAATATTCTTGGAGTCAAGACTATTACCACTGGGGTATAGATAAATTCTATAGCACTTTGGACATCTAAAATGGTATAAATGTGTTTATTGACCTTGACTCTCTGTCTTTCAGAGTGTTGGCATTTGAATATTTTTATGTTCTTAGATTTATTGTGACTTTATATTTTAGAATGGATTCTTTCTTCTTGGCTGAGATGTTTAAATATCTTTACCTATTATTTGCGGATAAAGAAGACATTATTTTTGACATAGAAGATTACATCTTTACAACAGAAGCTCATCTGTTACCTCTTTGGCTCTCTACTACAAATCAAAGCATCTCTAAGAAGAATACAGTAGGTTATGTTTTTTAATTAAATGTCTGATTCTCTTGTGTTTCTTTTTCCAAGTGAAAGTAATCCATGAATAGAATTCAATAAATAGGGATGCCTGGGTGGTTCAGTGGTTGAGCACCTGCCCTCGGCCCAGGGGGTGATCCTGGAGCCCCAGGATCAAGTCCCACATCGGACTTCCTGCATGGAACCTGCTTCTGTCTCTGCCTGTGTCTCTGCCTCTCTCTCGCTGTGTCTCTCATGAATAAATAAATAAAATCTTTAAAAATTAAAAAAAAAGGATTTTAAAAAAAGAATTCAATAAATATATGTATGGTAAGAGGAAAAGTATACTTGATATTTTCTTTGTTTTCTTTTATTGTTTTATCCTGTATACTCTTACTACTAACTGTATTCTTGTTTTGTTTTCTTATATTGTTTATCTGGTATATGCTTAGATTTCATTTAGTGTTTCATTTGAACAAGCTATAATGTTAAGTAAAATAATTATTTTTATTTATGTAGCATTCTTTTATATTGTAGACTTCAGAATATACAGAACTGGATGACAGTAATTTTGATTGGACTTGTCCAAACACTCAGATTCTCTTCCCTAATGACCCATTATATGCTCAGAGCATTCGTGAACCCTTGAAAAATGTGGTGGATAAGAGCTGTCCTAGAGGCATCATCAGAGTGTAAGATGTATTATTTTTATATTTGTTCATATCAAAGTTAATTGTCAGTAAATGATAGAATGTAAGGAACATATAACAACTAAAAAGATATTGACTTAGGCCAAAAATATGTTGAAGTATATAGTTATCACTAATTAAAAATTATTCATCGGTAAAGTTAGATAGCAAAGTTTATTCTACAATAATGTCTGTTTTATTATGGAAATTTATTATGGTGATTATTTTGTTTATTGAACTAAGTATTAGTCAAAGGGTGGCATATAATAGTTTTTAACTTCTGTAGTTCATTTTTACAGAATAGTTTTGTCAGATGCTTCCACATGTCTTATATACGTAGAAAGTATTTTTCCTTTAATCTATAGTTTCTATCTAATGAAAATACAGTCTTTTTTGTTTTATTTAATATTTTTTGATGACGTGCTTATTCTTGGTTTTTAAATAAAATTTTTGGCTTAATGAGTTCATTCCCAAATAGTTACATTAGAAAGGCCATCAATAAAAAAATTTAAAAAAAAATTTTAAGTGAGTTTTATTACTCATGGATAGAACTATTGGTTTGCTTTTAAAATATTGGGAGAAAACCCTGTTTGTCAAGGAAGAAATCAATAATAACAAATCCCCAAGTCAACCTATTTTCTACCTTTAGATAGTTATAAGGCCAATGGCTAGTATACTCTTGTAGGTAGCATACATGCGTTGATAACTGTAAAATATATTTGAGAGCTATACTACTTAATGACCTAAGTTATATTTGGGAAAATAACTGTTTCTAGCTTTTCCAGTTTCACTAGTTCTAAAAATAGCATTTTGCAAATATCTAAAATTATTTTTATTTGCCTTAGGTTTTTCCCCAGTTCTGATTTGTAGTTTTTTAAGCCTTGCCTATAATTACTTTTAGCAGAGAGGAGAGTTTCAGGAGTGGAGCTAAACCCCCTCTGAGAGCCAGAGATTTCATGGCCACTAACCCTGAACATTTAGAAATCTTGAAGAAGATGGGGGTGAGTTTGATTCACCTCAAAGATGGGAGAGTCCAGTTGGTTCAACATGCAATCCAAGTAAGCCATTGCTGTACTAATTAGATACCATCTTGCCCTTTTTGGTCTTACCAACTTTAATGAGATAATGACATTTGGCTTTCTAAAAACTTAATCTGTGATTTAAATTCGAATTTTAGGACTTGGAACTATCTTGGAAAGCCCTGTAATTCAACCCCTTCATAGTACAAATCAAATCACAAACAGGTTGGGTAATTTGCTTAAATCTATAGAATCAAATGTAGGGCTCAAATCCAGATTTTTCTGTTTCTCAACCCCTTGTCTTTCCACTATTTTACTTAGAGCATAATCTTAAAAGCTAATAATTAGTTTTAATATCTCTGTAGTTTATAGTATTCTAGCTTCCAAAAAGCTACTGAATCTACATATTTTATTCATTATGGAAATCAAAATTTGCATGTATTTGTCTATGCCTAGGAAAGATAACGTGCCTTTTTGGGAAAATTCTATTGTTTTTTGCTTTAAAAGCTTTCATAACATGAGGCCTTTAATTTTTCACCTTATTCACCTTATTAGTACATTGATTCTGAGAAAACACAGTTTGCTAAATAATTTCAACCTGCAACGGTCCCCTATATCTGTTAATCTCAAATTCAGCCTTCTTGCAACCTTAGTTTCCCCTCAGATTTCTTTCTCATCTCTGTTGTCACTTCCATCCTTCCTTAAAGAGTATCCTGCCGGGATCCCTGGGTGGCGCAGTGGTTTAGCGCCTGCCTCTGGCCCAGGGCACGATCCTGGAGACCCGGGATCGAATCCCACGTCAGGCTCCCGGTGCATGGAGCCTGCTTCTCCCTCTGCCTGTGTCTCTGCCTCTCTCTCTCTCTCTCTCTCTGTGACTATCATAAATAAATAAAAATTAAAAAAAAATTAAAAAAAAAAAAAGAGTATCCTGCCTACCTCCTTATGTTGTTTCACTTACTGTCACTTCTCAGCAGTGGGAGTGGCATCTCTAGTTACATTACTTTCACTTATGCCACCAGTGACATAACTACCACCTACCACCAGTGGCCTCCTACTCTTTATTTGGTTGAATATTTTGTAACTGTTGACTGACCCTTTTTTTTAGAACATACCCCTTTCTTGACTTCCAGGGCGTACCAGCAACATACATCTTTCCTACTTTCTGTTCATTGCTTTGTGGATTCCTTTGGAGCTTTCCTTTTTTGGCACAACCACTCAACATAGGCACTACCAAAGAATCTGGATCATACCCTTTTTTCTCTGTATTCTTCTTTAGCAGTCACATCTATTTTTACAAGTTCAGCTGCTATCTTTGTACACATGATTTCTTAGCTATACATAGGTAACCCTGATTTCTAACTTTACACTTAAATTCAGCTTTAATCGGCCAGTCATACATGTCTGCATCTCTGTCTCAGTCTGCCCAAACCTGAATGAGTTATCCCTTCCTGCCCCCACCTCAGTCCAACTCTCTTCCATTTTGTGTGCCATTTCAATAGACCTAACGTTATTCTCTTAAGTCACCAAAACTAGACATATCCAGATAGGCTTGAACTTTTCTCTGTCTCCTGACTCCTTTCTGTTCTCTGTTATCATTTCACCCCCGTCAAGTCCAAAGGACTTTTCCTGTTAGGTGTCAGATTCCACCTTCTTTCCACTATAGTCAGGCCTTCAGCTTTTCCTCTCTCAAGACTCAATTCAAATATCCTTCTAAATATTTCCCAGATCCACACTGGCAGACTCAATCATTCCCTTGTCTGTGCTGCTAATCTACTTTCCCATTTGAGAATTTTATCAGAGGTAAATTTATATGGTTGTATACTCTAGATATAAACTTCTTAAAGTGAAAGACTCCCCAGTTCCTAGTCAAGTGCTGGGATCTTAATAGATGCATGATACATATATTTTGAATTTAGTGTGGTTATTGGTTCATAATTCCAAAGTCAGTATGAGGTTTATTTCTTAAAAAGGGAAGCAGTGGAAAAATCAAGCAAAGTAAGCATTTCAGCATTTGGTGGAAGTCCAATTCTCAATTCATATCAGAAGTAGTTTGTAGAACAGTGAAAGAGATGTTGAAAAATTACAAATGCTACTTTTGGAAAATATTTCCAGAAGTAATATTTTTAGGACAAATCAGGCCATAAATATTTGATAGGGACCGAAACTAAAAGGGGAAATACTAGAGTAGATTATAGCACATTAGTATTTAAGACATCAAAAAGTTGAATGTTTTCATTTCAAAAGGGTAAAATTAATCTGTTTTCTTCCTAGGCTGCTAGTTCAATTGATGCTGAGGATGGTTTGAGGTTCATGCAGGAGATGATCGAATTGTCAAGTCAGCAACAAAAAGAACAGCAGCTGCCTCCACGAGCTGTTCAAATTGTATCCCACCCATTTTTTGGCAGGGTAGTATTGACTGCTGGACCAGCTCAGTTTGGGCTGGATCTGTCTAAACATAAAGAGGTGTGTATACTTATAATATGCTTGTTGAAAATGAATGTAAAGTATGTAAGTATTGTCTAATTGCTTAGTCTAATTTAGTAGTTTTAATTAATATTTAATTCAAAGCTCAAATATTTACTCTCCCAATTAAAGTTAAAAGTATATCTTGCAAATTTTGAGTCATGTTTTACGTATATAACATGCTTATAGAATTTCATTTAAAATATTGCTCAGATACTGCCCAAATCTTGACCTATTCTCTTTGATACCTTTAATTTATCTAAAAATGTTTTTTTGTTTTTTTGTTTTTTTTTTTTTTACTTTTTAACAACTAGTAGAACCTTTCACTGAACAGACATCTAACTTGGAGCTTTAACGTAGTACAAACAGGTAAAAGCGAAGGTGTTCTAGCTCAAGTGGCTTTGGAGAGCATGACCCTATAGTACCACTGAGCCAACTTGGAAGACCCACTAAGCTGGCCCAGCTCCTTAGTTTTTTTTTTTTGTTTGTTTGTTTGTTTTTTAACTTTTATTTATTTATAATAGTCACAGAGAGAGAGAGAGAGAGAGAGAGGCAGAGACATAGGCAAAGGGAGAAGCAGGCTCCATGCACCGGGAGCCCGATGTGGGATTCGATCCCGGGTCTCCAGGATCGCGCCCTGGGCCAAAGGCAGGCGCCAAACCGCTGCGCCACCCAGGGATCCCTCCTTAGTTTTAAAGTAGGAAACAAAGACCTACATTGCTAGGTTCATAAGTTCATTTGTTCATAAGTTCATAAGTTCATTTGATTGGTTGCAGAGTTGGGACTAGACCCAAGTAGCCTGATAATCTAAAGCCAATGCTCTTTGAACTCCATTATCCCTAAATGACACCTTTTTTGTGTGTGTATTTTAAAGCTATAAAGGTTTATAGATTGATTCATCCATTCAGCAACTCTTTTTTGAGTCCCAGCTATATTCCAGGCACTATTTTAGATGTTTGCTGTCTGTCATGTTTACAGAGTGCAGGTCCATACCTTCATGGAGTTTGCATCTAGGAGAGAGGGGGATATTAGTATCTTTACATTAGTATCTTTAAAATCAGTTTTCTGGTGGATTTAATTTTTCTGGGAATAAGAACAACTTGTGGATTTGTATAGACTAAATCCATTTTTTCCCTCTTTCAAAAATCTTTCTGGCTACAAGTGATGGTTTAAAAGTGGTTCCCAGCTATTTTAAGTGTAGGTATGGTTATGTAGTGAATCTGCCTACGGATTCCAACTTTACCACTTACTAACATTGTGTCTTTGAGCAAACCCTAGTCTCAGTTTCCCCATTTGTTAAATGGTGATATTATATGTATTATTTTTCTTAGAGTTGTCTTAAAGATCAGATTTAGTAATTTATGTAAAAATGCATAAACTGCAGAGCACAGTAAAATGTTGGTTTGGTGCTATGATATGCAAAATGTTGAAAACAAAATCTTATTCTAAATAAATATTGAATATGTTATCATTAGAAAAGAAATAAGGTCTATTTAAAGCTCTAGATAGTGAATTTTATTGACTAGATAGTGATTTGAGAAGATAAAAGGATATTTAAGTTACTTTTATTTCTGACAGACAAGAGGATTTGTTGCAAGCAGTAAACCATACAATGGTTGTTCAGAGCTTACTAACCCCGAGGCAGTGATGGGAAAAATCGCTTTGATACAAAGAGGACAGTGCATGTTTGCAGAAAAGGCACGCAACATTCAGAATGCTGGTGCCATTGGTGGCATTGTTATTGGTGAGTACTCCTCTGTGACATTGTGTTGACTAGGAGATCATTTTTAGGATTTTTCCTTGTATTTTTCAAAATTTTATCAGAGTTCATATTATTTTTACTTCACTAGACAGCGTAATGGATGGGTAATCCAGTGACGCTCTTAATTTCTGTGTATTGTATATGTTTTTTTAAAGTCTAGATTTGGCTTTTTGTATATTAATGCTAGTACAAGTACTTAGGGACAGTGTGAAGGTGGGCACCCCAAAGCACCCAACATCATGGATAAGAAAATGTGCTTTGAGATCCAAAGCCCCTTAAGGGCAAGAAGAAACAGGCAGAGGAAGGAGCAAGCTCCATGCAGGGAGCCGGACGCAGGACTCCATCCTGGGTCTCCAGGATCATGCCCTGGACTGAAGGCGACGCTAAACCGCTGAGCCACCAGGGCTGCCCTAGACAAAATCTTTAGAAAAATAAAAATAAAACTACCCATTCCTCCACAAAGATGCAGGCTTTGGAGTCAAATACATTGGAGTGCAGTTCCTGGCTCTGCCACAAAATCATGGTGTAATCTTGGCTCAGCTTTAGTTTATCAGTTTATTCAGAATATTTTTTGAACAGTTAAAATGGTAATATCTTTTAGTTGTTTGTAAGGTTTGAAGGTATATATAAAATTTCTTAGCATAATAGCTTACATATCATAGGTATAAACCCTAGTTGAAAGCAAATTCTTATTTCCTCAGGTCTTTTTCCAGTGAAATTACAAACTCAAATCATTTTACCTCTGTATTTCAACTAGCATATTCTGCTTTTTTATTTTCATAGAAAATCACTTATAACAAGAAGGCTATGACAGGGAAAATATAAATTTTTCTTTCCCTTTTTAAGATTTATTTTTAGAGAGAAAGAGCAGAGGTGAGAGAGGGCAGAGAAAGAGAGATCTCAAGCAGATTCCCCACTGAGTGGGGAACCCCATGCAGGACTCGATCTTACAACCCTGAGATCATGACCTGAGCTTGAAATCAAGAGTCAGGTATTTAACTGACTGAGCCACGCAGGTGCCCCAAATTTTTCTATGCTTTATGTATATAGTTTATATTCAGAAAGAACTAGAAGACCTGAGGTCACATCCTAATAATGAACTTAAGTTTTTATAGCTTCTCTCGCAGGGGAAATCTCTTTTGAATTTTTTTTTCTTATTAGGATAGATTTCCTTTATGAATTCAAGGTAAATAAAAATTAAGGTGTTTAAAATAGGATTGTCTTCAGTGAAAATAATTAAGATATTTAAAATAAAATATTAGGATTTATTTTAGTGAAAGTAATTATTTTACTATTCCTTTTGGTTATCCCATTTAGGTACTAGTGTTGATTTATTAAGTGCATAGATCATTAGCTAAGTATATAGGAGAAATTCTGCTTAATAACTTAAATCAGCAATTGGCAAACTATAAGCCTGTAGGCCAAGTCCTTATCACTGCCTGTTTTTGTAAATAAAAGTTTTATTGGGACACAGTCATGCCAATTTGTGTAATATTTTCCTTTTTTTTTTTAAGATTTTATTTATTTATTCATGAGAGACACAGAGAGAGGGGAAGAGACATAGGCAGAGGGAAAAGCAGGCTCTCCATGGTGAGCCCAATGTGGAACTTGAACTCAGGACCCAGGGATCACACCCTGAGCCAGAGGCAGACGCTCAACCACCGAGCCACTCAGGCATCTTCCAATTTGTGTAATATTTTCTGTGCCTACTTTTGAGCAACAATAATGGAGTAGAGAACTGCATAGCCTAAAATATTCAGTCTTTGCCCAATTACAGAAAAAGGCTGCTGATGTCCAACCTAAATCATCTCTCCATCCTTGGTTATTTTCCACACTGAGATTTCTTTTGAAGAATTTAATAGCTTGTCAACACAACCATTTTGAATACCTCTTTATGAAGACTTTAAAAATATAAAATATTTTTTAAAAAAGGCTGGAATACGTGTGGAATAGTTTAGATTTTCCCTCTAATTCTCATGATTTTTTATACTCTGCAAGGTTTGTCAAGTCAAGTTTGTTTTCTTTAATAGCTGTTAGGATCCTCTACTGACTTCTGTGGATAAACAAATAACAGGCAATGATCCTTACTTTCAGGAAATTTCATTTTTAAAGGGAAATTTTCTTGTATTATAACTTCTTTTCCCTATGTTTTTTGTTTCTGACCAAGTATTTTGTTTGGTTTTGCTGGTTTTCATTGTATATAAACGAGCAAATTAGGGCTTAGTTGTTTTATCCCAAGGACTAAAAGTAAAAATTATCTTAGAATAATCATTTGGCTGCAAGAGACTATAATTGATTTAAGATGGTTTAAGAAGGGAGGTTTGTTTCTACATGGAACCAGATTATTTTAATTGAATGCAAGAATAAGAAGTTCAGCTGAGCAAAAATCATCAGTAACCATGATAGCGTTTTTCACATCTTTCTCATCTCTGGGTTTTTCTACTGTCTTCTTGACATCTCTTTGCAGTTCTGCTTCATTCTCCAGCTTGTCACCAACTTGCTCCCTCTCTGCTCATTAGTTCCAAAAAGGTCACCCTAAACTTGCAGCCTCAGCCAATGAGTCTGTCACCTTACTAGGTCACCATCCACTGCTAACTGAAACAACCCTGTGTGCCACTTCCAGGTCCTCCAGAGAGACTGAGAGTCAGGTGGCCATGCTTTGTCCAATCAGTTATCACTAAGGAGGCAGGTCCTATGTGGTATTCTCCACTTAACAGGACCCATCAGAATAAGCTCTCTGAGAAGGGACAGGCGGGCTTCATCTGGCACGTGCAATTAGAGGTGGGCATGACTGGCCCACCCAGGAAAATAGTATTTAGCCTCCCTACTGCAGTTACCTCAGCGGTGTAAAGTAAAAGTAGTAGTCACCTCAACTTGCAGAGGAAAAACCTCAGTCATCCTCCTTCTTTGTGAACCGTATGTAAACAGTAACTATCAATTAGTAGTTTGGTAAATGCCATTAAAGGAATTCTTAAACAACAATAAATTTCATTCATAGTCCTGTTACTATAATCCAAGTCTTTGAATGTTTCTACTTCTAGGCTTTTTCATAAGCATATGGAAGTTCATAGTCATAGAATTTTCTGTTCTACTTTTTTAATGTAATAATAATATTCTGTTTTTCTGTATGTTCCATCAAGCAGTTAGTTATAATTTATAATAGTTCACAGTTCACAATTATAAATGTCTGGTAAACCACTTTAGACATAAATCATTTGCTTCTTTTGAGTTCTTTCCTCAGGATAAATGAGAATTCTAGGAGTGGAATTAGTGAGCTCCAAAAGTATGTTCATTTTTATGACTCTTGATGCATAAAATAAATGCTGCCAACAGGGAAAAATAGTAAAGATTGGTCTATAAATCTTTTTAATGGACAGATATTTTTATGTTTGCTGTATTCATTTTCTGGCTAGATGACAATGAGGGGAGCAGCAGTGATACTGCCCCTCTGTTCCAGATGGCAGGTGATGGAAAAGACACAGACGACATCAAGATCCCCATGCTATTCTTATTCAGTAAAGAAGGAAGTATCATATTGGATGCCATCCGGGAATATGAGGAGGTGGAAGTACTCCTTTCTGACAAAGCAAAAGATAGAGGTAGGATTAAAAAAAAAATTGTGTGTGTTTTTTTAATACAGCATTCATTTTACTCCTTTGATAACAAAAATGGATTACAAAAAGTTACTTTCGGTTCACTGGTAAAACAGAAGATGGTTTCAAAATATAGTTTTCTTTTGGAAATAAAGGTTATAAAACATTTATTTTGCTTTGCTGACTTAGGATGGTTTTAGAATTATATTTTTTATATGTAATTTATCACTTTTGCTATGGTTCTGACCAGTGATAAAAATACAGCTAATATATCAAGAGAGTTCATTTAAACATCCACAAATATTCACCATTCAATTCTACTGATACTACATCTTACATTTCTTTTACAAAGAATAAAGAGATTATATCAAATGGTATTGTATACAATATAATAGTAGCAGGACACCAATAATCAAATGACCACTGTCTTGGTGAAGGCAGTAAAAATCTAGCAGCTTTATCCACTGAGGTGTAAGTTTATCACATAGGGATTTATAAGTTACAAGAGTTACAACTGGGTGTTGCCTGAAGACCAGGGTAGCATGCCTTAATTCATGACAATATATAATCTTCTCTAGGCCAAAATATTTGTTAGTAATTTAAAAGCTGTTGGAAATACAAATTTTCGTACAAATGCAAGGTCTTATTAGTACTCTTACTAGTAAGAGTAGTACTCTGTCTTGGTTTTACAAAGCCCAGGGATAGTGGAGAAGTGAGGGAAAGTGAACCATCAGACATAGACTGCCATCCAACATTTGGGAGCAGTCCTTCTTATCCACTGGAGCCCCTGGAGAGAGAACTGTACTTCTCTCATTACAGGTGTACATGGCTGAAATCTTGGGATTTGTGCAAGGCTGTTGAATCCCTTGGGATGTTTATTTGACAGCTAGGTAGGAAATAGATTCAATTCAGTGTAACTTCCAAGTAAAATAGTAAAAAAAGTTTAGCGATAATCTAGTGCCAGCCAAATCAGTGTTTTGTTGTCTTCTTGTAACATTTTATTCTTCTTTGAGATTCTTTCACATGTCTACTATTTAAGAGCAATGAAGTGAGTAGGATGAATGTAAGGGTGTATAGATGGAAACAGAATTGAAAGGATTTCTGATCTTAAATCTTCCTGTGTTCCTGACTAGTTTTTTTCCCTGAGTCCTTTTTCTCACTTAGATCTTCTTTCCTACTTATATGCATTTAGGCACTCAAAAACAGGCAAATTATTATTCCATATAACTCTTTAATGCCTTTGCTTTTTTCCCCCCTGTTTTGTGCTACCATTGGAATTTCAGCAGCAATATTAAAAGGTAAAATGATTCCAAGCTACATTATTAATAGTAGTAAGTATCTTGTATTAATAAGCTTTAAATTATATATATATATATATATATATGTCTGTGTATGTGTGTATACACACACATGCATGTACAAATATATAAATATATATAATTTTGTTTCAGTGCATACCATGATAATATCTGGTTTAATGTAATTAGATTATTTTCATGTCAGCTATCCCACAATAATAATTCTTTATTGATCCTATCATAACAAACCCTATGAATTAAATATCCATAGAATAGATGAATTCACTAGTCCATGTAAGAGTCAGTCTAACAAAGACGTTTTGGCATGTATCACTTTTGATCATTTTTATATGAATATAAAGTTATAAAATATCAGCTTGTTTTAAAAACTCATATGTGTGTAGGGGTGCATGGGATTAGGACTACGAGGTCATAGTAAAGTATGTGCTTCTCACGCCAGAGAAAGAATAAGAGAAAAGATAAATTCTGCTACAGGTAGTCTTCCCCTCCCACCTCATCCATTGAGGATATATCCAAGACCCCTCAGTAGGTGCCTGAAACCGGATAGCATATTGTTCTGTATATATACCATGTTTTCCTATGCATACATACCTCTAATAAAGTTTAATTTATAAGTTAAGTACAATAAAAGGTTAATAACAATAACTTAATAAAATAGAACAGTTACAACAATATGCTTTAATGAGATTTATGTGGCTCTGGTCTTTCTTAAAATATCTTCTTAGACTATACCCATCCTTCTTCTTGTGGTGATGTGAGATGATAAAATGCTATGTGGTGAGATGAAGTGAGGGCAATGATATAGGCATTGTGACCTAGCGTTAGGCTGCTATTGACTTTCTGATGCTGTGTCAGGAGGAGGATCATTTGTTTTCCGACCCCAGTTAACTGTGGGTAACTGAAACATCAGAAAGGGAAACTATGGCAAAGGGGGGAGGAATTACTGTATGAAAAATATAATCTGAACAGTATTCTTTTAAGGACTGTGCAGTAAAAGGGCTTTATTTTAAATGATATATTTTTTAAAGTTTTGCTAGTCTAAATTTAGTAAACTGTGATTCTGTTACAAGTGATCTTTTGACAAATCTAAAAACTCCTCTTTTTGTGTAGCTCTTTCAAGAACTGTACAACTATATTAACAAAATCAATGTAACAAAATTACCAGTGTAATGAAAACTCAATAATAGTTTTATTAAATCAACTACTTGATTCACTTAGGAAAATATCCTAAGAAGTTGATGTCTGTAGTGGTTATCATTAATTTATCCTGTGCCATTACTGCATGCCCCATTGTTTTATTTCTGCATCAGCATCAGCTAGTGCATTCTTTACAAGCATAGATTCCAGAGTCTTACTCCAGAATATTAAATCAGACACTCTGAAGGCAGGGGTCCAGAATCTGAAATTGTAAACAAGCATCCCAGGTGAATGCATCAGCTACACTTTGAGAAGCACTGAACAACATGAAGAAGGCATCTCTCTCTATCTCTCTCTCTTTTTTTTTTAATTTCCCAGATATGTATGAACCATATTATGCCATCAAGGGTATTAGGATTATGTAATATAATTAGCATCCTTAAAATCAGAACAGTAATATGCCCTCCAGATTGCCTTTTAAAAATCTCAGTCCACAAATACATACTTCCTTTATAAAGTTACACAGTTTTCATTGAGCAGTTCTTCCCACATAATTGATACAGAAAATAGAAGCCCCAGAACAAGCCCCCCACTTCCACTCTCACCTTCTTATTCAGACGATAAGTCTCAGCCATTAATACAGAAATATCTGCAGTAGTCCTATCTGCTAGCAAAAATGTTCAGATATCTTACTACACATTCTTCTTCAGAAGTCAAGCATTAGTAATTTATCATGTGGAAATGTTGCTTCCTCAGGTCAAACCAGTCATACTTCTAAAAGTTGAGCTCTTCACAGAAGTTTTATTATCCTGTCTCTCATGTGTCCTGTCTTTTCAAATTTCAAGAATTATTCTAACCCTGTGCTCACCAACAAAGACACAGTGCTGTTGCGTTTAGATCCAAATTTAGTTAATTTAAGTTTATAATTAAGGGTCAATTTCCTTTTCTCAATAGTATTTTCAAGGGGAAAAGAATCATAATTTTAAAGTTTTCATACATTATCATGCTTGCAGTTTACAGTATAGGCCTATGGTGCCTTGAGAGCTGTAGACAGACGTTTTCAGGGTTACTCCTGTATTTATATCTACCTAATAAAGAGGTAGACAGAGAAAATGAGGGAAATAAAAGTCCCATGGTTTGAACTGCTATTTAAGTCTAGCAGTGTTATTTTTCCTAAGATTTGCCCTCACTGAACTTGACTGGGGTCAATCTGCCTCTAAAGTTGAACTGCAAAATTTAGCATGTATGCAGAAGACCTCTTTGCCTGGAAAGGAGCATCTGAAAAATTCTTAAGCCAAATTGATACCTGTACCCCTTCTACAACCTGGCATGTTTTCTTGTGCATTTTTGTGTTTGCATATCTCTTCCCTTTACTGAAATGCTTATCAATCCCTATCCCCACTCCCATGGCCCATTTCCTCTTTGAGGACATGTAGCCATCTTACATATCCAGTTTAAACACCATATTTTGTGGAATTTTCTCTTACTCTCCTAAGTAAAATTTAAGGGTGTCTTTTAAAAAAAGATTTACTAATTTTAGAGAGTGAGGGGGGTGCAGAGGGAGAAGGAAGGAGAGTCTTAAGCAGACTCTGCGCTGAGCACAGAGCCCAACATGGGGCTTGATCTCAGGACCTTGAGATCACGACCTTGAGCCAAAACCAAGAGTCGGGTGCTCAACCAACTGCGGCACCCAGGTGCCCCAAGGGTCTTTTTAATATAGTTCTACTTTGACATTCATTATATCCTGCTTCTTTACCTGCTCTCATCTCTATAATCCTTGCTTTCAACAAATGCTGGCTGTACAGATGAATGAATGAATGTAGAACGTCCAGTCTCTTAAGTCTTTGCCAAGGCTCCCCGTCCTATTATTATTACTATTATTATTATTATTATTAAAATATTTTTAAAAATTTATTCATGAGAGACACACACACAGAGAGAGAGAGAGAGAAAGAGAGGCAGAGACAGGCAGAGGGAGAAGCAGGCTCCATGCCCAATACGGGACTCGATCCCGGGACTCTGGGATCACGCCCTGAGCTGAAGGCAGGTGTTTAACCGTTGAGCCACCCAGGCATCCCTGTCCTTTTATTATTAAAACTTAATAATTTTCTTGTCTTTTTATCTTGAGACTTTTTTCCATTCTTGTTTTGCTTCCTGTGTTTCTAATACACCATTCCTGAATTTAATGATGTAGTTGTTAATGCTCTAAGGACTATGATACTCCATACTGGGTGCTAACCCACACCTTAGAATAAAGATGTGAAGCAGTGTGGCACACTCTAACTCCTTCCTTGCTTTTGTTTCTCTATCATCTTTATTTTCCTGATTGCTGCCTCTTTGCTATATATCAGATAGTCTTAGTATCTCCTCTGTCTCCAGACTTGCTCTTCTTTTCCACTAATCTGTTTACTCCTATGCCAATAATAAAAGTTGGCTGTTTTGAGTGCATTTTGTTACCTGATAAGGCAACTCTCTTCTCACTCTTTTCAAAACTTTTTGACTTTTCTTTGATATATAGTCTTCCATAGGAACTTCTGAATAGTTCTGTCTCACCCCAAAAGAAAACAAGACAAGTAGAAATGGGGTTCATTTTGGAATTGTGTGGTTATATGCTTTACATATAAATAGGAAACTTTTGTTAAATATTAAGGCTTGCCATGCAGAAACATACACTTATCTGTAAATGTCATCAGATCTTGTTTTGTTTTCTTTTTTTATACAAATTATTATTTTTAAGATTTTATTTACTTATTCATGAGAGATAGAGAGACAGGCAGAGACACAGGCAGAGGAAAAAGTAGGCTCCCTGCAAGGAGCCCGATGTGGGACTCGATCTGGGCACTCTGGGATCACACCCTGAGCAGACACTCAACCGCTGAGCCACCCAGGTGTCCCTTGTTTTATGTTTTCATTGAAATTTTATGGTATTAAGTAATGTAGGTCTTGTACCTTCCATAATGTAATTGTTTTAGTTTTTATGTTTATTATGAAAAAGGTACTTAATTTTATTTCTAACCAGTTGTTACTATAGAGAGGTTATTTTCTTGTCTTACTTTTACACTCTTTATCAAGTTCCTTTATCATATTAATGGTATTTTAAAAAATTAACAGTTGCTTTGAGTTTAAGTATATACGACACAGTCTGAAAATAAAATTTGATCTATTCTTTTCCTATATTTACACGGACTCTTCTTTTTTCTTATCCTATTATATAGTAGCTAGATTTCCAAAATAATATTACATAATATATGTCTCTAGGGTAATTTTTTGCCAAAAGCACGATTTTTATTACTAGATGAGACAGTACTACATACACCTTTTCCTATACTTCCTAACTAGATTAATACAATCTAGAAGAAAACTTGAAGGTTTTTCTTTTTGTTCTCCCTTGAACTTAGAATAGCCTAGTGTAAATGAATGTGAAGCAGCCAGCTCCTGCTCTCTCTTCTTTGGTCCCCACAATGGCCTTCCTAATTGTTGAATTAAAGTATACCTTTTCCACAACCTAGAAGAGAAAGAGAATGTGGGGACTCCCCCAGCCCCCAAGAATTTGTACTTCCCTAGTCAGGTAATCCTACTTAACCAGGGTATACATAAATGCCCCTGTTTGTACCTTCCTGCATGCCTGTTTCCTTTAGCTTTTCTAGTTTTAGGATATGTCCATCTCCCCTTCCTTCTTTGGCTAATTATGTTTTAAATCTCAGCTCAAGTGTCACTTTCTGAAGTAAAACCTCAACTGTCCTTATTCTTTCCTATTCCCTGTAAGCTTTCCTAGCAATGTAAAACATGTTACAGTTAGAGCTGTCTATTTATTTTTTGTGATTATTTGTAAATGGTTTCCCCAACTGGACTAAAAGATCTGTAAAGGTAGGACTGGTGTTTGGTTTTGCCTCATTTATCCCTAGCACTTTGTACAGTGCCTGCCACACAGAGAGAGGACACTCAGGACCTATTTGCTGACTACTGCCTACAGAGACAGAGGAGGATGTGGCGCATCATTGCAATGCATCATTGCGATGCGTGTGCTTTCTTGCAGGAACCCTAAGTAGAATGCCTTTAGTGGTTTCACTGTATATTCATTACAAGAGGTTTAGCCTACTATTCAGCCTTCCAGTGGATTTTAAAATGATATCTTATAATTTATAGACCTACAATAACAAATACAAGTTTTGTAAATAATCTCAGTTCTTACTTGTCTTTATGAAAATATTTTATCTAACCATATTAATACCCTCAGATCATCCAAAATTTTGTATTATTGGCATTTTCATGGCTTACTGAGTGGGAATTGCCCCTTTTAAAAGAATATTGTCTTAAAATATAGTGATGATAGTGTTGTTTAAAATTTATTCTATTTCATATGTTCTCATGTACCAGCTTTTTTGAATTTAGATATTTAATAATAAATTTTAGACATATAGTGTAAATTTATATGCACTTTAGTAATATTATTTAGTGTATTTCTTGGCGTTTACTAATCCCGTTGAAGGCATTGAAACAGTTATTAGAGTCATTCCTTTCAGTTTGGAAGAACATTTATTTTGTACTGTCACATTTTACAAAATGCATATACAGGAAAAATGTGATTACATTTTGTAAGGCTTTTACTCTTCAGCATTAGTGTTCACTGTTCTGTGTTAACATGCTTTTCTTTCTCTTTTATTTCTTCATTTTATTGCAAAAACCAGTATGCTCTTAGCTACAATAGTAAATATTTTGAGTGGGAAAGTAGCATGAAGCTTATTTCTTTCATATACAGATCCTGAAATGGAAAATGAAGAACAACCATCCTCTGAAAATGATTCTCAGAATCAGAGTGCTGAACAGATTACATCAAGTTCTCAGGAGGTTGATTTGGTGGATCAAGAGTCTCCTGAGGAAAGTTCTCTAAACTCACAACCAGAATCATCATCTCCAACAGATACAGACAATGCTGCAAGTGTTTCTGCTTCTGAACAGAATTCTAACCCCGTAGAAAACCATGAGACTACAAGTCTTGATGGTGAATGTACAGATTTAGATAACCAACTTCAAGAACAATCAGAAACCGAAGAAGATTCCAATCCTAATGTTAGCTGGGGTAAAAAGGTCCAGCCTATAGACTCCATATTAGCAGACTGGAATGAAGATATAGAAGCATTTGAAATGATGGAGAAAGACGAACTATGACTCACTAAAAAATCTGATGGTAGGTATTTAAAAAGAAGAGGCAAACTGTGGTTCACAGACACCCTGAAACTAAGCAGGCTCTCTAATGGGAGTCTTTAAGTATGGTGATGAGCAACCACGTTCTGACTGAGATAGTTATAGGAATCTGGAGCATGCTGTGTTAGAACTGACCTTGCTTAAAACTGTCCCATCCAAAATGGAAACTCACAGTCCCTCCCCCACCCCGATCCCCACCCCATGACAGCATCGCACCACCCTGCAAGCACCTCAGGCCAGGAAAAAGATTGCTGGGCATTCCTAGGAACCAGATTTCTGCAGTCTCTGGGTAGACAAGAAACAAATTCAGTTAATAGTAGAGTGGAAAATAGAAATTTGTATAGCTTTCTAATTAAAGGAAGCTCGGCTTTCTTGGTTTGGGTGTTAGAGGCTCTTTTGGGGAAAGACAAGTGAGTATTGTAGACATTCTGGTTATGCTGCCTTCACAGAAACACTCAAAGTGACCTAAGTGGTTATGAAGCAAATACATTTATGGTGAAGACAGCCTTTGCTCATCACTTTCACTTGCTTCATTGTGTAACAAATGATCAAGATGACTTGATTTTTTTTCTCTCTTAACAATGTCCTTTTCATTTAAACCAAAGGTGAAGCCAGTATACTTTCTCAGTGAGTTCTCTGCATAAAGGTTAATCATTGGGACCAGGTAAAAAGGTCATATAATATATTATGGAAATTGGTTACTTAATACTTAAGAAAAATGGAACAAGGGAGAAACTATAATGTAATATGAACTTGCCATTGGGCCTTCCGTAGGGAAAGCCGTGACTACTCTGAAATGGAACTTAAAGTTCTATCCTTGTCGGGTAAATTATAAATCTTTTCCAGTTCATTTCTCTTAGAGGTAATTACCTCTAGCCATCAGCCTTACTCCATCCCATGTTTAGTATGCAATTTGAGCCACAAGGGCCATATCGCCAAGAGCTGAATACATTTTGTTCCATTTTTCTATCTTAGGGAGCCATAATAAAACTGTGGTAGTGATCTAAAAATCCTAGGGAAACTACTATTTTTCTTCTTTGAAACTATGGTTTCTAAAGTTGCACCTGAGTCTGTCACATTTTCTGTTGAATCATGGTTTTTAAGGTTTGTTTAAAAGAATTTTTTTAACAGATATTCCTTCTGATATGGACTTGAAAATTAATCTATGGTAACCTGTGTAAGAAACTTACACAGTAGCAACTAACATATAGCCATACAGCGGAATGAGAATTTAGTTTCCTTTTTTGGGTTGGGGGGGGTGGTGGTTGGCAGTCTGGTGCTGGCCTCATTTAAGTTTTAAAAACTGTTGTTGATATCCTGTAGACAGCCCTGTAGTTGAAATCATGGTTTTACTCATTTTTATTTATTTTTTAAACTTACCTAAATCAGTTCTAAAGGAGTATTTGTGAGACTTAATTTTCTTTCTCTTTACCATGACATTACATAATAATCTTTTCTTAAAACACAGTTTTGAGGTACTGATGAACTTAAACTGTATATGGAGCTGTTGAAAGAACAGTGCTGTATTGTAGTTATGTATATTCATGTACAGTATGTCTTAGATCCCAGGTAAACATATTCTTTTATAAGAAGATAAATAGCTGCTTTCAAAAATTCCAGCTAAATGTAATTGGGTCAGTGAGTAATAAAACTAATAGAGAATTCACTTTTTTTGGGGGGAGGGATGGGGAAGAGTAGTATTATAAGACCTTTATTGGCCCTTAATTAAACCTGACACTAAAATGGATATTTTAGTCTTTCTGCATGTGAAATTTGGTGTAAGAAGATAGAACTATAATACATACAGTATATGGAAGGATAGACATAGTGCTTTGTTCATACTAATTGCAAAGCTGCCAAAATAGCTGAAGCTTAATTACTTGACTTGCCTTGATTTATAGGACTGGGGCTTGGAGAAAAGGAGCAGATGTTCCTCTAAGACTTTTATTACAGAAGCCTTATATACATTGATTTGATTTTGTATTTGTAGCTCAGAGCCATTGTTGTCTAAACCCAACTTTTCTAAGTTAACAACAACACAATTTTTTCCCCCAGCAAAGACCTCATGGTATACAGAGCCAGCTCACTCTCCCTGCCTTTGGCCATTAGGGGGAGTTGTTGCCATTCATTAAAGTCTAGAAGCAAATTGTTAACTTTTTTAGAGAACTGAATCCTTTAAAAAAAAAAAAAAAAAAGGAAAAAAATTAAACAAATTATACTTAACACCCAGAAGGGATCATACTTAGTTTTTTCCCTAGTTAAGAAGGTATAATGTTCAGCTTCAAAACTCCCAGCATTATCATTAACTCCACATTCTTACTCGACATACTGCCATGAAGTTGCTTTTGAGTTCATTAAAAAATTCCAACAGCATTAGGTGTTTTTTTTTTTTAATGTTTTGTTTTTTAAATACCTTTGATAGACATTTTATTTACTTCCTAAATATTCAGGGGACTCTGTGAGACCTTGAATTTTAGAAACATCTGGTCTACCTCAGTTAAATGTTGACTGCATAGAAACAGAGCTGAAGTGATCACCACAGCCATAAAAATTGTTTGACTAAGAAGGATTTATACAATGTTTACAAACCTGGAATCAAGTAAGGATTTTATCTGAAAGTGAAAAGTTAGATATTAGAGTAAGTATTTAATTCAGGTATTTTCAAGTTTTAAACTTAGCTTGTTTACCTACTAAAAAATAGCTGTAGTTTTTTCTGCTTATGAAAATCCATTGAAATGATACATCCTAATTTGCAATAACTTTCCCATAAAGTTGTAGGTATAACAGAATTGTAATTTACTGGATATGTTTAGGATGGGATATTTTGTTGGGTAGGGTTTTTTTTTTTTTTCTTCTTCTTTTTAACCTTTAATAGGCTTCCAACAAGAGTACAATTGTTTCAGAACAAATTGTTTTTTGACATTATTCTTTTCCCTTTTCCTTCACAGTATTAGAGAGTAAAATGAAAAATTGTGCACTTTCTGGTTTTAATTTCTAATATAATTATTCTTTTGAGAATTTTTTAAAAATTTAAATTACCATCAATGCCCTTTTTACAATAAAACCAGCATTTGTTCTCTTACCAAACCCCATGCCAGATTCATCATAAAGGAAGCTCAGCATAAGTAAGTCAGATAGTGCTTATAATTTGGGAGGTAGGGGGTGGGGGGAGCTGATTTAGTAAATATTCCAACCGGTCGTTTTATGCACAAGGCTTCAGTCAGAACATAGAAAAAAAAAAACATTCTGTGAATGAAATATTGTATGTTCAGATTTTATAAAAGACATTTTTAAAAGCCCAATTTACAGCCGTATATTTTCTTATGATGTAATTTATGAAAAAGATGTCTGTACTAACAGGTGCTGTAACACTACTGTTGTTGGATTTTATTGTTTGGTGATAAATGTATACAATATTTCTAAGGGAAACTATGTACTGTGATGTAAAAGTCTGGGCAAAATGTATATAATCCTTGTATATAATTGTGTATTTGATTATAATTACTGATTGTAAAGATTTAATAAAATATGTAAATATTCTGGTCTAGTTTTAATTTGGGTTTTTAGCATCAATGTGCCTATCTTCATACTTTGGTATCTTTAAAAATTTTTTTTTCACCGGTCTGTCTTCCCTTTAATTTTTATTTTACCCCATAGGAGTAAATCTGGGGACAATTTAGGGTACAGAAATAAACATTGAAGAGTTCCACAACTCAAATAGTGCCAGGGACCCTCAGAGCAGAGACAGTTAATAATTCACAGTGTCAATATTGATAACATGTTTATGTTTTGAGTTTACTGAATAAAATAAATTCTTTTGATGTCATCATCCAAAGTAATCCGAACCTCTCCTATTAATTCCAGTGAGGTTATTTCCTTTTATTTTTTTTATCTTTAAAAGATTTTATTTATTTATTTGACAGAGAACACAAGCAGGGGGGAACGGCAGAGGGAGAGGAAGAAGCAGGCTTCTGAGCAGGGAGCTCTGATGGATGCAGGGATCATGACCTGAGATCATGACCTGATCCAAAAAAGCGGACGCTTAACTGACTGAGCCACCCAGGCACCCCCCAGCAAGGCTACTTCCTTTTAGCAGCCACTTTCAGATACTGTGATACTGTACTTTTATCCGTATGTTCCAGAGTTTGTGAGCACAGACATCTTGAAAAGCCTAATTGTAATCACTATTACCTATTGATAATTGCTTTCTTTAAAGATGAGCAAATTGAGACCTGAAGTTCTAAGCGTCGCACTCAAAGTCCCACATTTGGTGACTGGGCAATGGGATAAGAGCCCTGGTCTATTTCCTGAGCCGATGCTTCTTTCAGGGTACCTTCTCCCTTTCTCTGTCCTTACCCCTTCTCCCACCCCCATTACAGTTTCGGCTCACCTTTTGCTCAGCCATTACCTTCCCACTTGACCACTTTCTCCCCATTTGGGATTGAACTTTAGAAATGGTAGCAGCCATTCTCAGGTTCTCAGTACATTAATTCTTGTGTCAGCATACCTCCATTCACTGAGGACAATGCACTACTATTTCAGGAAAAGTTTAAAGGATCTAACAGCATCTCTTGGAAGATCTTGGAAGGGGAGGTTGCCTTTCTTTCCTGGGTAAAGCAAACTTAAGAGGTCTCTACTAAGAGAAGCTAAGTATTTTAAGGGTTGAGAATCGTGTCAGCATTTACCTGCTAGTAACATTTATAGTTCCCAAAGCTTGGCTCTTGATTTACTCTAAGCCTCAAGGTCTGTAGTGTTCATCTAGAGTGAAGAAGTAAATGGGGGCGGCCACTGATAGACCCTTGGGGATTCTTTTAATTCATAAAAGAAAGTCCTCATTGTCTCAGATGACAGAGATGCTTAAGTTAGTGGCAAGATGGAGTATAATGCTAAAGGAAGAAAAAGCTAGGACTGTGTATATATGATCTCTGTTGTATACGTAAAGAGAGATTCATTTATTCAACAAAGACTTAGCACCTCCTGTGTGCTAGGCATTGTCTGGGGCGTGGGCAACACATAGTGAAAAAGAGAGGAAATAAATACGATGATGAGTTTATGAAGAAAAAGAACTTACAGTGAGAGGATGGTGATGGAAATCAGCATGGCGTAGAATTCCTTTGTAAATAACCAAAATATTATCCGTGGTTATCTCTGGATTATAAGGCGAATTCTATGTCTTTCCTTGTAACTTTCTGAGCTTTCATAAGTTTCCAAAACAAGCATTATAATTTGAAGAATAAAAACCATCCAGGTCACTTAGAGGATAAAAGGGAGAAAGAAAAATAAACCAGAACCCACCTGTACTTTGCTTTTGCACAACTCAACAAGTCCCTGTGTTCCAGAAAGTTCTCGTGGACATAAGCAGTGGAGGGGACAGCAGAATACACCACCCCAAAATATGCCACATTGGCAAATTGATTTATTTTATTTTGAATTAAAGTTACTTTAAGAAATAGCCAGTGCAAAAAGGGTACTCTGACCTTCCTTTGTGCCCATGAAAAGAAGAAATAAATCTCCCATGTGAAAGGAACCCTCCCTGTACCAGGAGGCTAGAAGGCATCCTTATTACCAGAAAGGGAATTTAGGGTCGAGAGGGTTGTCAAACAAACGTTGTTACTTGTTCACTAATTTCCTACACCGAGTCCAAACTCTTTTTGTCTTGCTAATTCTTCACAAACATATTACTTCCTTGTCTAAAAGGTATAAAAAAGCTGCCTGCTTTGGTCACTTATTTGAGTCTCATATTTTTATGGGTTCCTGTTCATACCAAATTTAATTTGCTTTTCTCTTGCCAATCTGTCTTATGTCAAGTTAATTATTAGACCAGCCAAAGAACCCAGAAGGGAAGAAAGGCTTCTCTCCTCTAAAGCAGCAGATAGCTGGGACTCCAAAGGTTTATCAGGAGGGGTGTGTGGACCAGAGAGGAGAAGAGGATCTAAAACAGGGCCCTGAGATTGTTGGCATTTAAAGCACTGGAGAAAAGGCTTGTATAAAACAAGAATGAAAGGGGGCAGGTGGAGAGGAAGGAGGAAAATGAGGACAGGGTAGTGTTACAAAAACCAGAAGAGATTTTTTCAAGGAGAAAACTGGGAAATATCTGAAACCCCCAAAGAACTGGTGCCAGCAAACTTGCTACGGAAGAATATAGGTTCAGTGTAACCTTATTGTCTAGTCTTTGAGAAAATCCAGAAAACTAGGTGAAATCTCATCTTAAACACCGTTCAGGTTGAAACATATCACAACAAAGGCCTCCAGTTTGCAACCTCTGAGCTGGCAGGTCCTTAACCTCCAAATGTCAATGTGGGAAGAAGACTCCTTCATGTTCAGGATACCATTCAGCAAGCTCTAGTTCTAGATTTATTATGTACACCTCCTCCAACTGTTGAGATTTTCTGGCTTTCCGTCCCAAATGGTGATTATGGGGCTTTCCAAACAGAGATTACTGGTTTAATTAGGCAGTTCAATGGGGGTGGGGGGTGGGGGTGGGAAACCCTCATCCATTCTCCTTCCTACAATTCTAATGTCAACCATTGACACCTTTGACCTGAGGCAGCGGAAGTTCCTCTTCTCTCTCTTTTTTTTTTTTAATATCTTGTCATGTACTTGCACTTCTTTTTTTTTTTTTTTAAAGATTTTATTTGTTTATTCATGAGAGAGACAGAGGCAGAGACAGAGGGAGAAGCAGGCTCCCCACAAGGAGCCTGATGTGGGACTCGATTCCAGATTCCCGAATCAGGATGTGAGCTGAAGGCAGACGCTCAATAGCTGAGCCATCCAGGCGTCCCGGAAGTTCCTCTTCTGAATCCAGTTTAGATTTCCACTCCATCAACTGGTCTGGCTGGAATACTGACTCAGCTTCACCCCAGCTGCTTCCCTCTGTGGTTCCTGGGGGTTCCCTGACTCCCAGCCAGGATACATCTCTAAGCCTCCACTCAGCCCTACAGTATTTCCTTCAAGTTCCTGCAATGATCCACGAGGACGTCCCGTCAGCTCTCCATTCACAGGCAATGTGACAACTAATGCTCTCTCCACTGACCTGATAATAAAAAGAGCTGCCATTTTTTGAGTCCTCACCAGACACAGATATATATACTAGACACTCTCTATCGATGAGTCCTTATCCATATGACCACCTCATGAGATGGCTATAATTTCATTCTACAGATCAGTAAAAATAAGATTCAGCAAAGTTGACTGGCTTGCCAAAAGGTACAAACCCAGTTAGATGGGCATGGAATTTGAGTCTAGATTAATCTAAATCAGATTACTACACAGGCTGCCTTTCCTAACTATGCACAGAGATCCATTTGAACCGAGTGTAATATGGCTGCTAAACAAGCCTGCACCAGAGATGCCTATCAACAATGTCCTACTGTCAGCCCGCCAGCCACCAAAGGAATCTGGGAATTGAAGGTATTTTGCACTTACCAAAGAGGTGGGAATAGGAGAATGGACTGCTCTCAGGTTCAAGCCTTATGGTCTCTGAGCTAGAAGATATTTATTGGAAACCCTTCAAAAACACCAGGGGAGGGATCCCTGGGTGGCGCAGCGGTTTAGCGCCTGCCTTTGGCCCAGGGCGCGAGCCTGGAGACCCCGGATCGAATCCCATGTCGGGCTCCTGGTGCATGAAGCCTGCTTCTCCCTCTGCCTGTGTCTCTGCCTCTCTCTCTCTCTCTATCTGTGTGTGTGTGACTATCATAAATAAATAAAAATTAAAAAAAAAAAACAAAACACCAGGGGAGATAGGTCTCCCTCTTTCCAAGGCAACTACAGTTTCTCCGATCTTTGGTTCAAACACATTACCATCTCTGGTCAGAATGACCAGATCTTGGAGATATCCATAAACCATACCAAAGAAAAACCACACGAGTGGGATTATCAGCTTATCACTGGACTGGGAGCCCCGAGAGAAAACAGAAAAGTTTGGTCTATTCATCTTTTCCTCACTTATACCAGTACCTGGCTCTTCAAAGGCCCTCACTACATTTCTGGAGTGAACTGAATGAAATACCCGGTTTTGAACGAATGGACAAATGAAAGAGCTAGGACTTGCAATCACTGAGAAATGTCAAAGAAATGACATAACGGCTTTGAAGACAGTGGTACAAAGATAATCCTCAACTATTTTTTTGTTGGAAGTAGACATTGTAGGGAATACAACTCAAGCAGTTATCTCAGAGTTTTAGGGCTGAAAGAATTCTGTGTCCTTTCCATCACTGATTCTCCTCTTGTTGGACAGAAAAGAAAACAAAAACCAGAGGTAAAAAGTGACCTGACCAAGGTGACACATATTTAGAATTGAGTACCAGTTCAGGTTCTGAGGCAACTGTTTCAAAGTCTTTCCTTCTGCTTCAGAACCTCAGTACATCCATTTCTCTGCAAGTTAACATTCCGCCAGTGAGATGATTACTAATTTCAGAGCTGCCTCTGAGGTGCCTTTGCAAAATTCCAGGGCTCCATTGAACACACATTAAAAACTACTGGCTTAGATAATTTATTATTTGTTATTTAAACTTTCAGCACGTTCAAGGAAAAGTGTCTTTTAATTCCCTGAAAACTGGCTATTCTCATTGGCAGCATTTATTCTTCTCTTCCTTTCCTGATGAATAAACCCATTAACGAAAGAATACGCTGTGTACTTTCTTTTGTTCTGTTATTCATCTGAATTAATGTGTGTGGGCAAAGCTCAAATGGCGAGACCAAGATACAGATCTTTTGCCTGGTGGGCCCATTTGTGGGTCTCAATCCCAAGGGTTCCCAAGTTTTCTTTGTGGTGAAATGGTTCTCTTTAAACCCAATCACTGAACTGAAACTTCTAAATTTGAAATTCTGAGTAAGATACAGAACTACGATGATAAACAACCTGTTTGTATTTGTATTGGCAAAGCAATAATAGAGAATTCTAGACCAGTGAAGCCAGAGACATCTCATCTTAGTCAGTATTTTCTAAAGCTCTGTAAAATTCTCTAATAGCTTGCAGTAAAAATGATCACTTATTGGATGCTTACCATATAGTTAGAATTTATAAAACCATATGAAACAGGTACTGTTATTATTCATCAAAACATTTTACCAATGAGGAAACTAAATGTTAGCAGTTGGGGTTTTTAACTCAGAGAAACACGCGCTGGCTAAGTAGAGCAGGGTGGTGGGGAGATCCTGAAGAGACAGCATTCTCTGGGAGCCTTCTAGTCATGGCAACAAAGGTTGCTGGGGGAGGGAAGATGTTCTCAGTGTAGAAGTTTCAAATACAGGCTCTGAAGCCAGGCTGCTGAGATTAGAACCCTCGCTCTACCCCTTACTCTATGTGACCTTGACCTAGGTCTCTGTTTCCTCATCTGTAAAGTGGGATTGATAGTAGAACCTATTGTTAGCTATTGTGTAAAGTGCTATGTAAAAGTCCTTTTAAGTCTTCCCCTTGTCCACCACTGCCCCCTGCCCCAGATTGCTGTCCTTGAGCTTCAACTATAAATTTAACTATATGAGCCAGTTCATCACTAGGAGCTTTGACCCTGTGATATGTCCTTGGACTTCTGATGGGTTCAGGTGGAGATATGGGGAAAGTGTCCTAGCAGAAGAAAACAGACCTAATTATCTTGTTCTCTCAAAAGACAGCAGAAAAGTTTCCTTGAAACAATAGGAGCTTTCAAAAGCCATATTTCAGGGAGAAACAAAGGAGTGGCCTGGATTATTTATATAGCTCTTGTGCAACAGGAGACCAGAATAATAAATTAAATCTCAGAATGAAACAAAAGTACACACGAGGGAGCAGGACATGTCCTAAGGACATTGGCTTTTGTCACTACCCCAAGAACTACTAGGGGCATGCCTGCCAAGCCGGGGTGCTCACTAGCTGTCCAACACAATCCCTAAAGCAGCCTCTGAATGACTCTGGTAGAAATGAGCCAGGCAACAACCCAAGACGGGAGGGAGGACCTTGGCCACCCAGAATGTGTACTATGGAGAAGGTTGGCAGCGCACTGCCAGAGGGGCTGCACTACAGAGGGCCAGTCTCTTTGCACAGACTCCAAAACTAGAGAAAGAGCCCCAAATGGTCAAGGAATCGTATAGGAACAGGGGTGGAAAGGATAAAAGGAGGGAAGGAAGGAAGGAAGGAAGGAAGGAAGGAAGGAAGGAAGGAAGGAAGGAAGGAAGGAAGGAAGGAAGGAAGGAAAAAAGAAAAGAAAGAAGTGAAAAAGAAAGGCAAAAGAAAGAAGAAAAGAATGAAAGAAAGAAAAAGAAGAGAAAGGAAGAAGAGAAAGAAAGAAAGAAAGAAAGAAAGAAAGAGAAAGAAAGAAAGAAAGAAAGAAAGAAAGAAAGAAAGAAAGAAAGAAAGAAAGAAAAGAAGAAGGAGAAAGGCAATTGTTTCAATAAAGCCCCCAACTTTACAAGAGAAAAAAATGCAAAGCCACTTTCCTGAGAATCTCATATCACTGTGAAAAAAAGCACATTTCACAACACATCTCCCCAGAAAAAGTAGGGGAAAGTATCTCCTTCGTGTAGCTTTGGGCCACACAGAGCCTTATGGATTCAGGCTGGGACATCACTTTTCTTTGGTTCTTGAGGGTTGCATCTTTTTGTTATTGTTGTTTCTTTATTTCCCCACAATTTTTTTCTGTCACATAAAAGAACCCAAATTCCTTCCCAAAGCCTCTCATTCCCAGAACTTGCTTGCGAAGTATCTGATCCTGTAATGCAAAACCACTTGCTTGCCCTGTGACCTTGGCAAGTTACCTAACTTCGCTGGGACTTGGTTTTCTCCTCCATAGAGTATTGGTTGTGTCTACCCAACAAGCTCTCCTCCACTTCCTCTGTGAAGTGGGTTCCACCACGGGACTGATACTGTAGAAATAAAAGCTCTCAGATACAGTCTTGCTTTGGCAGCCTCTCTGGCAGCCACGAGGTGAGGTCGTAGCTTAAATTCTGTGAGTTGGAACTTTGAATTTGAGGCAGGATCACCTGGAATCTGTTCACGTGAGAGTGGTGGCACCTAGTACATCCAGTCTCTGGAGATACAGTGACAACATTCGGGTCCAGGGACACTGCGAGGTCTGTGTCCTCAGTGTGTGTGTGTGTGTGGGTGGGTGTGGGTGGGGTAGGTGTGTGGGGGTGTGGGTGTGGGTGTGGGTGTGGGTGTTGGGAAGGGACATACTTGTTCCCTATCTCTCGTGTTTCTGCGGGAAGGTCCTCTCCAACCCTGGTTTGCCGTCCATCCGGTAGTTACTGGATTGGTGAACTGGAAGCCAACCTGTCTGTGGAAAACATGCTTCCTGGGCTCCTTCCTACTTATAGTAAAAGGAGTCAGCCTATGAGTGAAGGGAAGCCTGGGTTTTCCTGCTCAGCCCGTTATTGCACAGGCCAGTCTGCCTAATTCTGTAACAAGGTGTTAGCAATTCTGAGTTAGTCCATAAATCTATTGTTTTTTTAAAAACTGAAGTTTGTTTCAGAAAGAAATTATTTTAAAGATTTTATTTATTCATGAAAGACAGCAGCGAGAGAGGCAGAGACACAGGCAGAGGGAGAAGCAGGCTCCCTGCGGCGAGCCCAATGCGGGACTCGATCCCAGGCCCCAGGATTATAACCTGAGCCAAAGGCAGATGCTCAGCCACTGAGCCACCTAGGCAAGAAAAAATTTTTAAAAAGAAAAAATTTTTAAAAAGATTGTATCTATTTATTTGAGGGAGAGAGAGAGGAGAGAGAGAGAGAGAGAGAGAGAGAGAATCAGGCATCAGGCTCCCCACTGAGCAGGGAGCTCAGACCCAGGGCTCCATCCCAGGACCCTGAGATCATGACCTGAGCTAAAGGCAGATGTTTAACCGACTGAGCCACCCATGCTCCCCCAGCATCTTTAATGCAAATAAGTTCTTTGTAACTTTAACATGGGATGATCTTTAAATACATGAATATTTTTTTAAAAAATCATATTTGTGTAGTACTTAAAATCATCTTCAGACCAGGGTATAACTTTTACTTTGGAAAACACTGTATTATGTCTTACTGCCTCTATTTGTTTGCTTTATTGCCATAGCTACTTTTGTCCCAAAGTAAGAAATGATTAGCTGCATTGAAATGGGCCCTAAACAATATTTATGCAGCTACATCATGCAGTAGGTTTGCATGGTGATTATGCAAATTTCACTTTCTCTTTAATACTCTAGCTTTCTTGTATGTGTTGAACTCAGGTAGTGTGACTCCTCCAGTTTTGTTGTTGTCGAGATTATCTTTGCTATTGTAGGTCTTTTGCATTTCCACATAAATTTTAGGATAACTTGTCAATTATTTTTAAAAAGTCTGATGAGATTTTGATTGGGATTGCATTAATCCTAGAAATCAAATTTGGAAAAAATAAACATTTTAGGGATGCCTGCGTGGCTCAAATGGTTAAGCTTCTGCCTTCAGCTCAGGTCATGATCTCAGGGTCTTGGGATTGAGTCCCCCATCAGGCTTCCTGTTCTGTGATAAGCCTGCTTTTCCTTCTCCCTCTGCCTCCTGCTCCCCCTGCTTGTGCTCTCTCTCTTTCTCTCTGCCAAATACATAAATAAAACCTTAAAAAAAAAAAAAAAAAAGAAGAGAAGGAATAAACATTTTCAACAACATTGAGTCATCCATTCTGTGAACATGTCATGTCTTTCCATTTAATTGGATCTTTAATTTCTCTTAGCAATATTTTATAGTTTTTAATGTAGAGTTTTTTGAATCTCTTTTATTAAATTTATTCTTAAGTGTTCTGTGTTTATGATAATGTGGAGTTTTTAAACTTTAAAAAATTTTTATTTAAAAATTTTATTTATTGGTGCTAATATATAGACATAAGGACATATAATTGATTTTTGTGTACAATCTTGTCAGATTCACTTATTAGTTCTAGTAACATTTTTGTAGATTATGTAGTATTTTATTTTATTTTTATTTTATTTTTTTAAGATTTTACCTATTTATTCATGAGAGACACAGAGAGAGAGAGAGAGGCAGAGACACAGGCAGAGGAGAAGCAGGCTCCATGCAGGGAGCCCAACGTGGGACTCAATCCCGGGTCTCCAGGATCATGCCCTGGGCCAAAGTCAGCACTAAACCGCTGAGCCACCCGGGCTGCCCAGATTATGTAGTATTTTATATGTAAATAATCATGCTGTCTGTAAAGAAATGACAGTTTTACTTTTTCTTTTTCATTCTTGATGCATTTATGTCACTTTTTGGCCATCTAAAATTGGCTAGGACTTTTGGTACAATGCTGAGTAGAAGAGGTGACTAACATTCTTGATTTATTCATAAAAGGAAAGAGAAAGTATTCAATATTTCATTATTATATGTAATATTAGTTGTATGTTTTTCAGAGATACTCTTTTTCAGATTGAGTAATTTCCATTCCTGATGTGCTGGGAATTTGATCATGAATAGCTATTGGATTTTATCAAACCAAAATATTTGACCAAAAATGTTTTACAAACTTGTATACATCTGTTGAAATGATCATGTGGTTTTTCTCCTATATACTACTAGTCATAAATCATATTAATTGGTTTTCTAATATTTAACCAACATTACATTCCTAGAATAAACTGCACATGGTAATGGTCTATTATACTTTTTATATATTGCTGAATTTGACTTACTAATATTTTGTTAAGAATTTTTGTGTCAATATTCATAAGAGGTATTCTCATGAATACCTCTTTTATTCTTCTTTCTTCTTTTCTTTCTTTCTTTGTTTCTTTCTTTGTTTCTTTCCTTGTTTTCTTTCCTTGTTTTCTTTCTTTCTTTCTTTCTTTCTTTCTTTCTTTCTTTCTTTCTTTCTTCTTTTCTCCTTCCTTCCTTCCTTCCTTCCTTCCTTCCTTCCTTCTTTCTTTCTTTCTTTCTTTCTTTCTTTCTTTCTTTCTTTCTTTCTTTCTTTCTCTTTTCTTTCTTCTTTCTTTTTTTTAAAGCAGACTCCATGCCCAGCATTGATCTTGAGATGGGGCTTGAACTCATGACTTTGAGATTGAGATCTGAGCTGAGATCAGGTGTCAGACACCTAACTGACTGGGCCACCCAGGCACCCTTTATTGTTTTCTTTCTTTCTTTCTTTCTTTCTTTCTTTCTTTCTTTCTTTCTTTCTTTCTTTCTTTCTTTTATTTAGTATTTTATTTTTAAGTAATCTCTACACCAAACATAGGGCTCAAACTTATAATTCAAAAATCAAGAGTCACATTCTCTACTGACTGAGTCAGCCGGGCAACCTTTTTCTCTTTTCTTATAATGTTTTTATCAGGCTTTTATTAGGGCCTCAAAGTAAGCTATGAAGATCTCCTCTGTTTTGGGAGATAATTTAATATTGGTATTATTTCTTCCTTAAATATTCGATCAAATTTACTAGTGAAACCCTTTGGACCTAAAGTTCTTTTTGTTTTGGGAAGGTTTTGATAAATTCAATTTTTTTTTTTTTATAAATTCAATTTAAGAATAGATACACAAGTATTCAGATTTTCCATTTCATCTTTTGTCAGTTTTGGTAAGATATTCTTCAAGAAATTTGAAGAATTTCATTTAAGTTGTTGAATTTATTGACACAAAGTGTTTCACAATAATCCTTTATTATTTTTATTACCTATACGATTTGTATTATTTCCTCCCTTCTACATTTTTTGAGTTTAATTTGCTTGTATTTTTCTAGTTTCTTAAGATTAAACTTAAATTATTGGTTTGAAACATTTGCCTTCCAGTTTCTGCCTGCTTTTGATGTTTTCTCCTACCTTTTGGACAGCTAGGTAAAATATTTTGTCCATCCTTTACAAGCACTAATTGCAGGATACTTTTTCTCATATAAATTATTCCACCATTACTGGAACTGGAATTCAGGGTTTTTTTTTTTTTTTTTTTTTAGATTTATTATTTAGTTTTAGTGGAGGAGTGATAGAGGGAGAAAGAGAGAATCTCACTCAGACTACCTGCTGAATGTGGAGCCTGACTTAGTGCTCAATCCCATGACCCTGAGATAATGACCTAAGTGGAAATCAAGAGTCAATTGTTTAACCAACTGAGTCATGCAGGCACCCCTAGAATTTAGATTTAAGCTTTATCGTCTTGCGTAAGTTTTGTTTTATTTTGTTTTAACATGCACATGCATGTTTTCATGCATGTGCATGAGGGGCAGAGGGAGAGAGAAAGAGAGAAGCTTAAGCAGTCTCCATGTCTATGCAGAGCCCAATGTGGGGCTTGATCTCATGACCCTGAGATCATGACCTGAGCCAAAATCAAGAGCCAATGCAGCCATTGGGTAAGTAATTCTAACCCAAGTGCCAACTTCCTCATCTGTGAAGTGGGGACAATATGATAACATATACTTTAGAAGACTGTCATGGAGAGCACATGAGATAATGCATAGAGAAACACTTTTGAAAGAATAACGTGATATATAAATTGTATTTATTATCATTAACGCAATGAAAAGAATCACTCCAATGGCATCCACTTGTATCTCCACTAAAAGCTAAGAAAAAAAATACTAAGTCATTTAATTTTCATAGCCTGACAAATGCAAAAGATAGTTCTTTATTCTCTTCCAAGATGTCCTAACTAAACTTGCAATTATATGCAGTTTCATTTTCAACTGATATTGATTAAATGCCTATTATGTACATACTAGGCATGTCTATGGGCACTATCTTATTCAGTTTATTAGTCATAAAAATAGTGTCCTACAATTTATCAACATGTGAAAATAACTCAAAAACTTTTGTACCTTGATTCCACTCTTAACATTTTATCCTAAGGAAATCATCAGAGATGGCACCCAGATTTATATATAAAATGCTTTTTGTAGCCTTATTCAAAACCAAAATATTGGGAACAACCAAAATAAACACATTAAAAGGATTTTTCAAAAAATGATTATTTAATACTATTTAGTTGTTAAAAACATTTTCAGAGAGGGATGCTTGGGTGGCTCAGTGGTTGAGCATCTCCCTTAGGCCCAGGGTGTGATCCTGGGGTCCTGGGATCGAGTCCCACATCGGGCTCCCTACAAGGAGCTTGCTTCTCCCTCAGCCTGTGTCTCTGCCTCTTTCTCTCTCTCTCTCTCTCTGGGTCTCTCATGAATAAATGAATAAATCTTTAAAAAAAAACATTTTCAGAGATTATTTTATTTTATTTTATTTTCCAGAGATTATTTTATCACATGAGAAAATATATATAATGTAATGTATCAGGAATAAGATTACTATCAAAAAAACCCATAAAAACAAAACAAAACAAAAGAATAAGATTACTATCTAAACATTATAATTGTAATTTTCTTTAAAAATCTGAATTAGAAAAAAAAATAGCTAGAAGGAAATATACCAAAATGTTAATAATGATTATTTCTGGAGGGATACTCTTAGGGATGACTCTTCACATACTTTACTGGGTTCTAAAGTGTTCACAATGAATGTGCAATTCTGCTTTCAGTTTTCCTTTTGGATGCCAGAACACATTCTGAATTGAATTAATCATAATCTTTGACTTAGCAAATACTCTTCTCATTGGTCCATGCATATTCATCTCTATTAATTTATTTATTAACAGTGCTCATAAACCCAATAACCAATATAAAAGCTAGTATTCAAACAAAAGTTAACATCGAGGTATGGATCCTCTACCATTTACCATTTTCCCTGCCCAAAATAACCACCTTCCCAAATCTCATAATCCCATTGTTTTCTTTTTAAAGCTGTATCTAATTGGTTTATAGCCCTAAACAGCATGTATTTTTTATTATTGTGGCTTTAAGTCTTTTAAGAGGGTAGCATGCTATATATTATGTTTAGGACTTTTTTTTTTAAGATTTTATTTATTTATTCATGAGAGTCACACACACACACACACAGAGAGAGAGAGAGGCAGAGACATAGGCAGAGGGAAAAGCAGGCTTCATGCAGGAAGCCTGATGTGGGACTCGATCCCAGGACCCCAGGATCACGCCCTGAGCCAAAGGCAGATGCTCAACCTCTGAGCCACCCAGGCGCCCCTGTTCTATGACTTTTTTCACTTAATACTGTGTTGCTAAAGTTCATTCATATCAATGCATGTCCCTGGAGCTCATCTCTCTTTTGACGACTATATAATATTCCATTGTGTGAAGATATTATTGTTTATTCTGTAGGCTATTTCCAGACTCTTCCTGATACGAAGAGCCTGACTATGACTACTTTTTTGTTTTGTTTTTCTTTTGTTTTTTTAAGATTTATTTATTTATTTATTTATTCATGATAGACAGAGAGAGAGAGAGAGAGGCAGAGACACAGGCAGAGGGAGAAGCAGGCTCCATGCAGGGAGCCCGACGCGGGACTCAATCCCGGGACTCCAGGATCTCTCCCTGGTCCAAAGGCAGGCGCCAAACTGCTGAGCCACCCAGGGATCCCGTCAAGTAAGTTTTTTAGGGAAGCTGACCTTTAAGCTAAGTGGTAAGGAATGAGTATGAATGAGTTGGCTTGGTTAAGAGGCCAGGAAGGATATTCAGGGCAGATGGAAGGGTAGAGGAGGCGGGATGAACAAAGCCCGAGAGTGCAGAAACCACAGACTGTGCACTGTTGAAGCCTAGCAAGGGAGATCAGGAGCAGCAGAAGATGCTGCATGGGTGGGTCCTGGACCGCCACGTATATGCCATGTTGTACATGTCTTCCCAGTGCCCCTGTGTAATAATTTCTCTTGGATGTATATGTGGGAGTAGTACTGCTTACCATAGGGTATGTGAAAGTTTACCTTTAAAAGATACTGTTGGGATCCCTGGGTGGCGCAGCAGTTTGGCGCCTGCCTTTGGCCCAGGGCGCGATCCTGGAGACCCGGGATCAAATCCCACGTCAGGCTCCCGGTGCATGGAGCCTGCTTCTCCCCCTGCTATGTCTCTGCCTCTCTCTTTCTCTGTATGACTATCACAAATAAATTAAAAAATAAAAAAATAAAAAATAAAATAAAAGATACTGTCTGAGTGTTTTTACAAAGTAGTTGCATCAGTCAATCTATATTCCCACCGGCAGTGTATAAGAGATCGTAGACATCTGTGTCCTTACCAGCATTTGGTACCGCTCACATATTATTGCTTTTATATTCAAGAGAAGAAGAATGTTTCTAAAAACAAGAACAAAAACAAAACTGCCTTGCCCTCCTTTCCCCCAAATTCTGGGAAAGATTTGGGGCACAGGAGGCGGTGAATAAAACCATTCCTCCACCAACAGCTTTTCAAAACCTTCCAGTTCTGGAAACCCTCCCTTAGCAATGAAGTGGAAACAGTGCGGGGGTTGTGAGAAGGTAGAGAAACTGCAGCATTTTGTGTCATGGGGACTCTTTCCAACAGATGATGAAATTATTCTGCAGGTCTGAATTAGAAACCTCTCTCACGTTCTCCCCCTCTCTCTCTTTGCTCCCTCTCGCCCTCTCCTGAGATACATACACGGGACCAGACATACCATTTTCATTCCCTGTACTATGTTCCCAAAACATTCTCTTTGCAACCCTCTTTGCAAATATCAGAGACCTGACCTGCTTTCTAATGGTTTCTTTTTCCTGACTGCAGAGAAACAACCCACCAGGTATGCTAAGTGGGGCAAGGGGTTCCCTGCACAAGCTCTGCAAAGAAAAAGAAATTCAGCTCTGCGAGCGTTGGAAAGCCTATTTCAATAGTGGCACACTGCTTGCCTCTCCTTTCAGACCTCAGCCCTGGTTTCTATCACTTTGCAGTTGCCTGGAACGTGCGTGATACAGAGCCGCAGATGGACATGAGGATGTGTGAGGTGCCCATCAATTCTGAGAAAGGTAGGCAGCCCATTCTCAAATATACACAAAAGAACCAGGATGAGCTTAAGGGCCAAATTGGTTCCCAGCCTGGAGTTATCATTCAGCCTCGAGGGTGGCCCCTGGAGGCGGATCTCCAGGGCAATTTCACAAGGTACATCAGCCAGCCACAGGACGGTGGTTTTCCCAATTAGTTTTAGCAAGGTCCTCTCAGGGCTCTGGAGAAAGTAGGAGAGTCAGGGAGGCAGTTAACAGCCCAGCTTATTTTTAGATAGAAATAGAGTAGCTTCAAAATATGCTATTTAGTGTATTTGGTTTCAAAATTAATTTGCTTATGAATAAGTTTCCTCTATTGTAAAGAGAGTTTGGAAACCACCGTAAGTGTTTAGACCTTGCGATCTAAGAGAAATAGAGGTGTAGACTTGAGCTACCCTTTGGAGCAGCAGAGCTGCCATGGAATGAGGTTGGATGTGGATTCTGTGTTGCAGGAGGCAGATCCACGTGATTTCAAAACCAACCAAGCACGAAACAAGGTTTGAATCTTCTGATAAACATCAAGGAGGCAGACCCAAGCCTCTTACTCCAATATGAGGAAGATTAGGGGATCCCTGGGTGGCTCAGCTGTTTAGCGCCTGCCTTCAGCCCAGGGTGTGATTCTGAGGTCCTGGGATCGAGTCCCACGTTGGGTTCCCTGCATGGAGACTGCTTCTCCCTCTGCCTGTGTCTCTGCCTCTCTCTCTCTCTGTCTCTCATGAATAAATAAATAAATAAAATCTTTTTTAAAAATGAGGAAAATTAACGAGGAGAAATAAACAGTGCCGATTTTGTTCACCATTGTTATTTCTGTGCCTAGGACAGTACCTGACACATATGGGTATTAACAAGTATTTAATGAAGGAAAACAAGAAAGATGAAGGCAAGAATATCATGTGGGAAGGGCCAAAAGTCTCTTGACAAAATAGTTATAAGACTTTTCCAAAACTAAACATGCACAAATGCACATGAACACATGGTGCATGTGCACACACTCACGGGGACATGCCCCCCCCCCCAAACATGAACCTCTTGTTTTTCACCAGAGAGTGAAAAGAAAGATTCAGAAATGACAGTTAACAAACATGAACTTCCACTAGAGAAAAAAGCCCAACAACACATCTGCGACACATCCCATTTCAATCAGCATTGGTTCCTTGAACCTTCCAGGAAAAATTGGTTGTGAAATGAGCCTGTAAGAATTGAATGAGCTAAAAAAAAAAAAAAAAAAAGAATTGAATGAGCTCACCTGCTATCTCGAGTTGTAAATTGATAAATTACATTTTTAAAGAGCATATGGCAAAAATGATTTGGGCTTTGCCGTAATGGATTCTAAACCATTCAATCTGAAGATAGAGAAGTAAAAGCTCCACACTTGGTCCCTGACCATCCTCTGAAATCACCAGTGCATAAGAAGGCACTCTCTGTGCTTAACAGTAGGAAGGGTTGAGTAGGTGGGAAAGCAGGAATTTTTTGCAAGGATCAAAAAGAGGCTGTAAATCAGCACATATTTTAAATAAAGGGCATAAAACATTGCTCCATTTGGTACCCTCTTTGACTAAAAAAGAAAGCTGTATATTTTCAAGAAACCATACTTAACCGACTCCAACTCTGAGGCAGTACAGAATGCTGGTTCATTATAAGGATCAGTTACTGAGCTTCTATTTTGAGTGTAAGCAGTGAAATCCAGAAATTGGTTTCAATCCATGGAATGAAAGGTTGAGAAAGCCTCAACATAGGGACCAGAGACTGTCTTATCTTTTGTTCATAAGAGAATCCTGTCCAACTGACAGAGAGGCTGTGAATGTTCCCTGGGCCTGGAAGTAGACAGAGTAGCCCTGGAGATTTCAGGCTGACCCTCACCAGGAAGGAAATAAGCACAGCATTTACAAAATGTGTTTAGTAAACCCATAGGGCAGCAGTTTGAGTCAGGGAGTCAACTCCATTCATTGTGCTTTCCAGTGGGTTTGAACTGGTAACTTGCCCTGGACCCTACCAGCCAGAGGAGGCCGCAAACAATCCCTTGGGAAAGAAATCTTTATTAGATTATTACAGTTTTTTAAGGTTTTAAAATAAACTAAAGTCTATGAGAAGACATGACCAAAATTCAATTGGAGAGAAGCCTGTGATCCATAAATTTTAAGACATTTGTGCTGAAGGAGAAGAGTTGGGAAAAGAGAGGTGTCAGTCTGGCTTTGAGCTTCCGTGTTCACACTCAGCCAGTTCGTGCCTGGCTGATTACGTCCCCACGATCTTACCTCATTCGAGGCTCTAACTGCCAAACCCTGGGCCTCCCACAAAGATTTGGTTCTTTTGGATGCAGTAATAAGTTTATTTAAGATTTAAAGCCAATAAATTCTCAAGTTGACCCCTTCCAAATTCTACTAATCCATGGTCTCGGCAGCTTAGCCAAAGTTTGTGTCACTGCTATTTCCCCTGCCTCAACAAACCAGGAACACGTGGGTGTGACTTGCACCCACCCAAACATGAAACGCATAGAACTCCTCATTCACTGTTTACGAGTTCCTAGGCTGTGCCAGGCACTTTCCTGGGTCCTGGGGAAACAGCAGTGAACAAAGTAAAGTTCCAATCCCCATGAAGCTTCCTTTCTAGCTTTACTCAACAATTCACTGATGGAATTAGGGAGGAGCAGAATACTTCTTGAGGGACCAGGCATGGTTTTATTATTTTATTTTATTTTTTTAAAAAGATTCTTTTTTTGTTTTTTAAAAAAGATTCTACTTATTTATTCATGAAAGACACTGAGAGAGAGGCAGAGACACAGGCAGAGGAAGAAGCAGGCCCCCTGCAGGGAGCCCGATGTGGGACTCGATCTGAGGATCCCGGGATCCCAACCAGAGCCAAAGGCAGATGCTCAACCACTGAGGCCCCCCCCCAGGTGCCCCCCAGGCATGGTTTTAAAACACCCAGAGATCACGTTTGTAAAAAGTCACCCAGATGACTAGATACTCTCTTGCTGCGCCTTGTTCTGCTTAACTCCTCAATCCACTAGATCAATCGTGGGCACAAACAAGCCCCAGCACAGCTTCAACGGGGCCAAAGAGGAGGGGGACATTATCTACCCGACCCCAGACCTTCATCGTTAGATAAGTGGAGAAGAATTCGTTATGATACAATGTTGACACCAACTGTAGGGATAAATTTCCCCCAGAGAGTCTCCATTTTCAGAGTCTCCTTATCTGTAGATTTTCTATGGAAGGATTTTAGCTGCAGAAGTTGCAAATAAGCAGGACATTTCCCAGAGAGAGCTTCAGATTAGACCGGGGCTCAAGATGTGCAGTAAGAACGCCAGGACCTCTTGATGGACGGGTCATGGAAAGTCTGGATCAGAGCAGCAGCTGCCAGAGAAGGAGCAGATAAAAACAGCAAGACTGTTTGAGAGAAGTTTCCAGCTACAGTTAATGTCTCCCCATGAAAAAAAAAAAAAAAAAAAAAAAAGTCTCACCATGCAAGTGGAATTGAGAGGTCCGATAGGCTAAAATGAAGAGTTTTTTGTGCTTTGGCCGGTAGACGTTCATTCATTCATGACAGGATAGAATCATTTCAGCCAATAGGTGGAGGAAAGGCTTGGATGCCATGGATGGAGGAGGAAATTGGTTATGATAAGGCAGCAAGAGCCCCTGGGAGTAGACCCCACGAAGAATGAGAGTACTCACTTCCTACCTGGCTTCTCTGCCTCGTACTCCCTCCTACACCCCACTCGCTTGTACAATTAACACTCCCAGGCTTAAAATCCTTTCACAGCACCATTATCACCTGCACAGTAAATGTCACACTTCTTAGCACCGACATCCCATCCTACCCAAACCCGAGTTCCAGCTATTTGCATAACTGCCACTCTTCGCCACTGGATTAGTCCCCAGCAGACGTCATCCCTTAAAGGAATGTACCATGTCTTATTTGACATTTTATGTCACCCCAACTTCTATCAATTCCAATATGGTGCTCAACTCATGTAGTAGCACAAATGGAAAAATAAGTTAAGTGAGAGATGGATGAATGAACCAAGGAATGACACCAATCCTGTCTTTGTAACAGCGGATTTCTGGGTCCCAAAATGGCTCTTGAAGATAATCTATAAATTTTCCTTTGTGAAGTGTCTCATCAAGTGGAAAGAATCTCTGTCTAAATCCAACCTCCTGTTGTTGCTTAGTCACCACTGAAGTGTTTTATTTTTGAACTTTGAGTTACCTTGATGTTTCCTCATTATAACTAGACAAGGTCAAGTGGTATGAAGATCTCTGGAATCTCTCTCGGGGATGTGACGACCATGGTGTCTGGAAGCACAATCGGTCAGGGCGGTGCCAAGACATAACACGTGTCTGGTTCTGTCAAATCTGAGTCATGCTTGTGGGAGCAACGGAGTCACTGGGATGATAATCGACTTTGCTCAGCGATTCCCCCGTTGGCACATTTATTTTAGCTCTCCGGGCAGAGCTGGAGACTCGCTCTACTAATTCACTATGACGTTGTTTTCTAATTAGGTGTCTTGACACAGCAGGCGTTCGGCCTTGAGCGTCTCCTTCGTTGCTTTAATGTGCCAGCAGGCCGACTTGGAGCTGCCTGGTCTTCCCATGTGGTACCATTACCTGTGGTGTAAAAGGGGACACAGGTAAGTGCCCCGCCCAGGGTGTGGCACCTGGGGGGGGTCTTCCAGAAATGTTTGTGACACTCCCCTCTTCCTTCGTCTGTGCCCACTGCCCTTTTGGTGCTTCAGTTAACCTCAGGGATCACATTCCACCTTTGGAAGCCTTCGATTTTTCTTCATCCCAGAAGACAGTCCAGTGATTCTACAAACAGGTACTGGGTGGATTCTGAAAATAATAATAACGGCCCGATGGAATGACTGCTCTCTAGGTGCCAGGTGTTTCAGTCCCCTTTCCTTTTCTCCTCACGGTCACCCCACGGAATGGACATTTCTACTCTGTTTTTCGGAGGAAGAAACCCTAAGGGAGAAGTCAAGTACTGACGTAAGGGGGTGGGGGTGAGGAGGAGCAATGGACAAGAACCCACATCTGCCTTTCCCCAAAACTCTTGGTCTTCACCCCCACCCCTACCACCCCCACCCCTACCACCCTCCCCACCACCAAGCAGGCTCTGAGCCCTCAGCACTGCCCTGGGGACTTGAGGGTCACAAAGATGCAGAAGCCACAGCCCTGTCCTAAAAAGCATTCTTCCTGGCTGCAAGAAATGTGACCCCGGATGTGAAGTGGCAACACACCCTGAGAGCCTGGAGATTTCCAGCCCCAGCACCTCGCCTTTCCTCACCCCTTCCTCTGGGAGGGCCCCTGGCAGCCCCACCTGGAGGGGGGGAGGGGAGGAAGAACTTGTGGCTACAAGAGCCCGCCCGAGCCCTCCCCTCCGGGCACACCCCTACCCCCTCTCCAACCGCCCTCCCCCACCTTGGTCCCCGCCCCCCCCAGCTGAGAAGGAGGAGGAGGCCTCCTGGGGCCTGGCTTTTTTATATTTTTCCAAATACAAATCGTGTGTATCACATTGTCTCGTTATAGTCGGAATACATGCTGATGCATTAATTATGGAAAATATAGAAACTGTAAGAAAAATCTTTACTTCCCATTGTTCGGAGGTGACTGCTATTAAAACATTTTTCCTTTTTTTTTCCCTCAGTGTTTTATTATTTGCCTTTCTTTCTTCTTTCTTTCTTTCTTTCTTTCTTTCTTTCTTTCTTTCTTTCTTTCTTCTTTCTTTCTTTCTTTCTTTCTTTCTTTTTTCTTTCTTCTTTCTTCTTTCTTTCTTTCTTTCTTTTTTCTTTCTTTCTTCTTTCTTTCTTTCTTTCTTTCTTTCTTTCTTTCTTTCTTTCTTCCTTCCTTCCTTCCTTCCTTCCTTCTCTTTCTTTCTTTTTACAGAATTGGCATGGGTATTGCACATTTCCATTTTTAATGTGTACTATATCATGAACATTTTACTGTGACATCAAATAATTCCTAATGCATTGGAGAATTAATGGTCGCTTTTAAATTTTCTTTGCAAGGTGGTTCATAACTTTTGTAGTAGAAAAAAATATACTTAAAAGAACCTCACTGTGTATTAAAAATGTCTTTGTGCACTGCTTTGGGAGGATGCACTGCTTTGCCCAGCAGGGGTAGTGTCCTGTGTTTTATGTGTAGCTCAGGCCAAGTGGAGGGTGATAATCCCCAGGAAAAATCATGACATAGAAATTGAAATAGGGATAGTTGGTTTTCTTAGGACTAGATGAGATCAGGTATGTGATGGTCCCCGTGACAGCATGGGCCATACGGAGTGCCCAGTAATGACCAAATTCTGTCGTCAGGGATGATGGAAAGAAAAGAGGATGGGGTGCCTTAAAGAATTGGAGGCTAGCCCTGCCTGTGTGGTGCTGGATCTGGCTCCTACAGGCTCTCACAAGCCAATTGTTAAATATTCAGAGACTTTCAAGCAGGTTGTTAAATGTTCTGAAGCCATGAGTAGGTTGAAATCTGTTGTAGTGGGAGTATTTATACCACAGAAATGGCAAATCAGCAAATGCTACAAATCAGAGCTATTTATTTGCTGATTTATTTATTGATTTATAAAAGATTTTTATTTATTCATGAGAGACATAGAGACACAGAGAGGCAGAGATACAGGCAGAGGGAGAAGCAGGCCCCATGCAGGGAGCCTGATGCAGGACTCGATCCTGGATCTCCAGGATCACACCCTGGGCCAATGAAAGGCGCTAAACTGCTGAGCCACCCAGGAATCCCCCTATTTGCTGATTTATTTATGTATTTTTCCAGTGCACCATTGGTAGAGACAATCCAAAGACTGGCTGTGTTGCTGCTGCTTTTTCCTTTTTTTTTTTTTTTTTTTTTTTTTTAAGATTTATTTCTTTGTTTTGAGAGAGTGCACAAGCTGGGGTAGGGGCAGAGGGAGAGGGAGAACCTCCAGCAGACTCCCCACTAAGGGTGGAGCCACAATGTGGGGCTCCATCCCAGGACCCTGAGGTCATGACTTACACCGAAATCAAGAGCTGGATGCACAACTAATTAACCACAACCCCCCACCCCCCACCCCCCAGCCTGGGCGCCGCAGGCGGTGCTGCTTCTGAGGGTGGTTGAGGCCTGTGGAAAATGCCCCGAAGGACTTGTGTAGCATTAGTGGATGTTGTAAAGGTGGTATGTGAACAACAGGAGCTGGAATTCCTGGTCTGATTGCTGCTGCTTCCGCTGGAAGCAAGAATAAGAAAGCATACCCGGTGGGGAACTAGAAGGGCAAGCCAGAAGAGTTGTTGATTATTCTCCTAAAACAGAAATAACTGGGTTGGAGGAGGAGACAGCAGGAGATGAGGGCGCGCCATCCAGAATGGCACGGACCTGTGAGCGTGAGCCAATAGGAAGGTCAGGGGTGGAGAGACATCCCTGCCGAGGGAAGGCTAAGGAAAGTGGTAGAAATATGAGCGCACACAGAGGCACCCTGCCGACCTGCCAGGCCTCGAAGAGCAAAGACCAGAGGCCTCGATCTGATCGGTCGTGTGCCAGAGGGGTGTGCTCATCTCTGATCCACCTCCTCCATCTGGCAGGTAAGGAATTAGGGGAAGGTAAGGAATTTCCCCCAATTCCAGAATCAGGGACGTTGGACTCCCAGGCTCAGAGTTCTTTCTCAAACTGCCACTGCCCGATTTATTATGGGTAATAAACTCATGGTCTCATAAAAATGGATGGAGTTTCAGGGATTTCAAACAGAAAAACAAAAGCATAAAGATCCTGTACTGACCTAGTTCGTATGGGCTGTTGTAACAAGAATACCGTAGATGAGGGCATCTTATAAACACCAGGAATTTATTTTTCGGAGTTCTGGAGGCTGGGAAGTCCAAGATCAAGGCGCCTGCAGATTTGGTGTCTGCTGAGGACCTGTGTCCTATTCCATAGACATCTGTCTTTATGTTGGCCCTCACATGGTGGAAGGGGCTAGGGATTTTTCTAGAGTCTCTTTTATAGTCTCATTCAGGAGGGCTCCACCCTCATGACTTCATCATTCCTCAAAGGCCCCACCTCCAAATACCATCACCTTGGAGGCTGGTTAGGATTTCAACATATGAATTGGGGTTGGCAGAAACAGGCCTTGCGCTTTGGGACTGTGGACACAGAGCAGGGTGAGGACCTAGTGAAATTCTTCGAATTTCCTTCGGTTAGAGAAAACAGGTTCTCATGCGGGTGTTTTGTAAAAGCAAAGTGGCCGATTTCGAACTTTCAGGAAGCTGGGAATGCTGTTTGCTGTACCCCATTTCATGTTTGAAGGTTTTCCCAGGAAGGCTCTACTCTCCTGTACTATGGACAGAAAGAAGACACCAGGAAAGGCAATGGTGGTTTTTAGATATTAACTAGAAACCGGTTTGTCATTGGAAATGGAAACTCCATCCAGGTCTACCAAATACTCTATTAATACCCGAATTAGGGGGGCCTGCGTGGCTTAGTGGCTGAGGGATTGCCTTCAACTCAGGTCGTGATCCCAGGGTCCTGGGATCAAGTCCTGTATCAGGCTCACAGGGAGCCTGCTTCTCTCTCTGCCTGGGTCTCTGCCTCTCTTTCTGTGTCTCTCATGAATAAATAAATAATATCTTTTAAAAAAAACAACAAATTAAGAAGACCTTCAGCCTCCTGGCTCGTGACAGGAACATGGCCCCAGTAGTGACTTGTGAGAACCCCCCACTCCCGGGTGCTTAGGGACAGGCCAATCTTCTCCCCGTTCTGTGCTCTGCACATCCACCACTGTGGCTGTGCCCTACACCCTTCACCTCACAGTCTGGGTTCTCTGGAAGCAGAAAGGAGGACAGAGTTTGGGCTGTAAGCTGTTTATTTGAGAGCAACACTATGGAAGATGAAGGGTGGATGGGGCACCCCATAAGAGAGCCCCCAACCAGATGGAAAATCTCTGCAAAAGGTTTTTATCCAAGTGTCCTGTGTCACAAAGCAGGATTCCTAGAAGCTGCTTCGCTCAGACCCCAGGGCAGAGATGCCCAGAGAAGCAAGGACCAAGGTGAGGCGGTCCTGGGCAGGAAAGGTGGACACCGTGGGTAAGGGCCCCTGGAGGCTGAGGCTAACTGCCCTCCTGCGGGGAGGCACAGCTTGGTTTTCTGCTCCATCCCAATCAGGGAGCAGCCTCCTTAATACCCCTTCAGTCTTGCTTCTCTCTCTCTCTCTTTTTTTAAAGATTTTATTTATTTATTCATGAGAGACACACAGAGAGAAAGGCAAAGACATAGGCAGAGGGAGAAGAAGAGGGGCTTCCCCATGCAGAGCCCAATGTGGGACTTGATCCCAGGACAGGGATCACACCCTGAGCCAAAGGCAGATGCTCAACTGCTGAGCCACCCGGGCATCCCAGTCTTGCTGCTCTTAAGAGGGGTCTTCTGAAGGGCTGAGGGACATCAGAAGGAGGTAGGATCCAGTAGGGAATATGTCCTAACCAGTGTTGGGTGTCACCACTTTCAGAGAGAATAGGTACAGGTGGGCCTGTCTTAGGGGCTCTTTTTTTTTTTTTTTAATTTTATTTATTTATTCATGAGAGACACAGAGAGAGAGGCAGAGACATAGGCAGAGGAAGAAGCAGCCTCCCTGTGGGGAGCCCGATGTGGGACTCGATCCCAGGACCCTGGGATCACGACTTGAACCAAAGGCAGATGCTCAACCACTGAGCCACCCAGGCCTCCCTGCCTCTTGGGGACTCTTACCTCTGTAAGAGTAAGATAATAAGGTCCTGTGGCCTGGCTCCCCTGGCTGGCGGCTCAGCCCTGTGTGCTACCTTCTGTCCAGGACTGCCTGCCAGAGAGGGAGGCCAGCAGAAAAGAAAATAGAATCAGGCTGCATTTCTGGTCCTAGGATCCACCCCTAGGCAGCACTATTCAAAGTGGAAGGATCACCCCCTTCATGGGGGCCCCCATTTTCTGTCCACAAGGTGGTGGTGGAGTGAGGGAAGATCCATCTCGCAGTGACTTCTCATCAGCAAATTCCGGGTTGTTAAATCTCACAAAATAGTCTGTTTGAGCTGCCCTGATACAGTCCATTTCTTTTTTACTATCTCACACTTGCAATTTGCTCTTCTAAGCACCTCTCTTCCCTGCCTCCCAGCTCTGTATGTCTTGCAAACAATGCTTAAAAAATCCCCAGCAGTTTATGTGGACGGTTTATGACAGAGTGCATTCTAAAGTCATTGGGAAAAGAGAAATATAAATATTTCTAAACATGAGTAAATGCAGACATGCATTCGCATCTCCTACAGACCACTTAGCTTCTTAGTAAAAAATATTTACATTAGGGATAGGAATGATGTCACAATTTTCTTTGAATGAGCTTTATGAAACCAAAGGGTCTGATACACATGGTTTTCCCAGAACAAAAGGATAGTGTATGCAAGGTGAATTTGAATTTCAATCTTTTCAGGAAAAAGTAGCTTACAATTTAAAAATCACTCTTTTCCTCCCCTTTTACTCACTAAATTAAAAAATAATAATAATTAGGAAGCAAATACTAGCTACTGGATGCCATTAGAAATTCAAATAACTTTTTTTTTTTTTTTTTTAAGTGAGCTCCACGCTGGCACGGGACTCAAAGTCAAGATGCTGAGATCAAGAGTTGGACACTCAACCTACTGGGCCACCCCGCTCTCCCTAGAGATCCAAATAACTTTTCAAAGTAAGAAATAAAACTGACTAAAATGAAAATAACTTACATGAGAAAGCCCTAAAAAGTTTAAAGCAGAAGAAAACTATAGTCCAATCATACCCATAAATATTACTACAGAAATGTTGAAGGAGGGGCACCTAGGTGGCTCAGTGGTTGAGCGTCTGCTTTCAACTCAGGTCATGATCCCAGGGTCCTGGGATCAAGTCACACATCAGGCTCCCCATAGAGAGTCTGCTTCTCCCTCTGCCTATGTCTCTGCCTCTCTCTCTTTGTGTCTCTCATGAATAAACAAATAAAATCTTAAAAAAAAAAAAAAGAAATGTTGAAGGAAAAAAGAGCAAATAGAACAATTAAACATATAAAAAAAAAAAAAAAAGGGATCCCTGGGTGGCACAGCGGTTTAGTGCCTGCCTTTGGCCCAGGGCGCGATCCTGGAGACCCGGGATCAAATCCCATGTCGGGCTCCTCCAGGTGCATGGAGCCTGCTTCTTCCCTCTGCCTATGTCTCTGCCTCCCTCTCTCTCTCTGTGTGTGACTATCATAAATAAAAATTAAAAAAAAAAGAACAATTAAACATAAAATTATGTTCTTGAACCAAGTAGGGATTATTCTAGGAATATGAGAATGATTTAATATCAATAAATCTATCAACATAGTTCATAACAATCAATATATTAAAGCACATTTTTAGTAAAAAAAATAACCATCCTCTAAGAAAAATATAAATAGAAGGAATTTAAATATATCAATAAACAAATACCTATAGCTATCAATAGCAAACATCATTAAAATAGTGAAATGAAAATACTATTTTCATTAAAATCAGGAACAGAAAACACATGCTCATTATCACCATTATAATTTTGAAATTTTAGTAAATGCAAGACAATAATAACTTGAAACATTTTGTATAAATATTGGAAGAAATAAAATGTGTCACTCTTTAGTAATGTAATTTTATGCCAAAAGAATCCCCCAAAACATTAAAACTATAGAACTAACAATAAGAGTTTGTAGTGGGGGGCACCTTGCTGTCTCAGTCAACGGAGCATATGACTTCTGATCCCAGAGGGTATGTGAGTTCAAGCACCATTTTGGATATAGAAATTACTTGGAAATAAAATCTTTAAAAAGAAAGGAAAAAAGAAAAAGAAAATTTTGTAGAAAAAAAAAAGAAAAAGAAAATTTTGTAGGCTATAGACAGGGAAAGTACAAGATCCATATGATGTGAGCTATATTTTATCAAATGACCTAAACAAAATTAAAAAGAGAAACAATCAAAAGGCTAGTATGGAAGGGAAAACTTAACATCATAAAAATGCTATTTTCCAAAAAATGTTATTTTCCTCAATAATAACATGCATAATGAATAGAATTCTAATTAGAATTTAAGTAGAGTTTTTACTTAATGGGATACATATTCTTAAAATCCATTGGGAGATTAAATGTCCAAGAATAGCCATAAAATAATGAGGAAAGGATAGTAAGGAGGGCTTCTTTACCAGAAAATAAATATTTGCTAATGCCACTGTAATACAAGCAGGACATTATAGCATAGGAATTTTTAAAAATCAATAAAATCCCTGAAACAGCATAAAGAGCCCAGAAAATAGATCTCAGTAAACATAGCCATATAACATACCATATGAAAAGGTAATATTTTAATCCAGTAGGGAAAGAAAGGTTGATACTGTAATAAATGGTGCTGGCACCGTGTGCTTCTATCTAGAAAAAAGTAAAGTTGGATCTGTATCTCACATCACATTCAAAAATGAAGTTTTGATTTTATGAACCCCTAAAATAATAAAAAGAAAGCTTTAATAGAAATTTTGGCATGCATATTAAACCTATGTGTTGTGGAGAGTATTTTTATTATTAAGACAGGAAAACCAGAAGCCATATATATGCATATATGAATGACACTGATAAGATAAATTTGTTTATTGGGGTCCACAGAATGGAGCCCCCCCCCCTCCCCCAGTGGCCCAGCCCACATCATGAATTTCAACCTAAGTCAGCCTGGACTTCTGGGAGACACCTGTCAAGGAAATCTAACACACTAATCACAATCCTCCAACTCAGCTTTAGCTGGTTTACTTTACCCTGGGCAGTAAGACCTGCTAGGCTTCTCAGGAAACCTCTGAGCTAGCCAATCATGCTGTCTCCAAGTCTGTCTTTGGATCTAAGGCTTGCTCTTGCCCATAATTCCTCGGGAAGAGTGTTCAGTGCTTGTGAGGCACTGCACTCCCTCTCATCCATGGGTTGTTTTCCTTTGAATCAAGGACATCAAACTCATTTCTAAATTGTTTTTGTTTTGTCATTTGACAGCACAAAATTTAAAACTTGGTTAAAAAAGGCCATACACAAAATCAAAAGACAGATGATACGATTAAGGGAAAATATTTGCAAGAAAGATTATAAATAAAGAATTTATAGTTAATACCAACCACGTCAAAGATCTGCAGATTAAGGGTCAAAAGGCAGTCCAATAGAAAAAGTGGGTTAGAGATACAAATACATAGTTTTTGGAAAAGCATTTCCAAAAATCCATGAATGCATGAGACGGTGGAGCCTAGAGTAGCGATTAGAGTGGTTAAGCTTTTCTAAAGAGACAGACTAGCTGGTAGTGTGACCTTGGCCAAGTTATTGAACTTCCCTGTGCCCCAGTTATATCATCTTATAAATGGAGATACTCGACATACCTGTCTCACAGGATTGTTTCAGAGTTAAGAGTCATCATATGCAAAGTGCTCCATACGGTATGTGGCGCATAGTAAGCCCAGTGCAGAGTAAGGCATTATGTTAAGTATTGGCTGATGTTATGAGTTAAGGAAATGCAAATTAGGCTAACAGAGCAATAGCACTCCTTACCCATCGGGTCGGCAAACATTAAAAGAACGACTACAATAAATAAATAAATAAATAAATAAATAAATAAATAAATAAATAAATAAATAAAAGAACGACTACACTGCTGGTGGGAATTCACTGGAATTCATCAAAAGGGAGTTGATTACTAGTGGAAACATGGAATGGCATGATCATTTTAGGAGTGCCTTCTGACAATATCTCTAAGCATTTTAAGTCCATCTAATCACTTTTTTTATTTTTTTATTTATTTATGATAGTCACAGAGAGAGAGAGAGAGAGAGAGAGGCAGAGACACAGGCAGAGGGAGAAGCAGGCTCCATGCACCGGGAGCCCGACGTGGGATTCGATCCCGGGTCTCCAGGATCGTGCCCTGGGCCAAAGGCAGGCGCCAAACCACTGCGCCACCCAGGGATCCCTATCTAATGCCTTTTGACTCAGCAATTCAACTCCTGGGAGTCTATCCTGTAGGACTAAAGCCACTAGTACAAGGATAGTCACTGCAGCCTTGTTTGTGTTGGCAAACAACATTAAATAAAATGAGGACCTATCAAAAGGGGAAGGATTGAGTAAAATCATGGCATATTCCCAACTTTGAAATATTATGCAATCTTTAAACAGAATAACTTTGAGCCTTGCCAATTGACTTGGAGAGATTTTCACATTATGTTTTTAAGCGATTAAGCAAACTTTAGAGAAAGTATGGGGAGAAAACACTTTTGTAAAGCAAATATTGGCACCCTTAAACACATATACGTGTGTTTGTATATTGATATATAGACATGAGAACGTTAGAAAGACTGCACACAGTGTTTGTTAATTGAGTGTCTGATTTTATTACATGTTCTGCTTATATATATATATTAATAAATTTAAACTTAAAGAAGTATGAGGGAGAGGATTGAAATTATCTGAAATTCCACCATCTGGAGATTCTCACCATTAACATTTTAGAGATCATCTTTCATCTATCTTTTTGCACAAATTCACAATTTTATGTAGATGAGGCATGTAATCTTGTGATGCAAGAAATGGGGGTGATATTTGTGCTATTTGGCGATGCCTGGGTGGCTCAGTGGGTTGAGTGTCCAACTCTTGATCTTGACTCAGGTCATGAACTCGGTCATGGAATCGAGGCCCAAGTTGGCTCTACATTGAGCACAGAGTCTGCTTGAGATTCCTTCTCTCCCTCTCCTTCTGCCTCTCCCCGCTGGCTCACATACTTTCTCTAAATTTTTTTTAAAAACTTTTTTAACTTAAGAAAAGAAAGAAATATACATTTGGTCTACAATCAGGTAATTGGCACAAGAAATTCTAAAAATTTTATTTCTAGAGTGGCAGGAGTGAGAGGGGCAACTTTCGTTATTCATAATAAGCTTCTTTCAACCCTACCTGAGTCTATGCTAATAGACTAATAGTCTATGCTAATAGTCTAATGCTAAGGTGACCTAAGGAGAGCCCTTAGATAGTTTTGTGGTAGGTGCCGGTTGCCAGGAGAACCAAGCAGCAATTACAGGGTTAGAACTTTCAAGCCTTCTCCAACTCCAGGAAGGGGAGAGGGGTTAGAATTGAGTTAATTAACAGCCACCAATGATTTAATCAATCATGGCTAAGTACTGGAACCTCTATAGAAACCATAAACACTGAGGTTCAGAAAGAGCTTCTGGATTGGTGAATGTATCCTATGCCAAGAAGGTGATGCATCCCAAAATTCACAGAGACAGAAGAAGTTCCTGTGCTCAGGACCCTTCCAGACTTTGTCCTATGTATACTTTGCCTTCATCTGGTTGTTCATTTGGATCCTTTATAGTACACTGATAATAGTAAGTGCAATGTTTCCCTGAGTTCTGCGAGAGCCCTTAGGAGCAAATTATAAAGCCTCATGTAGAAAGGATCATGGAAACCCCCAATTTGTAGCTACATTGAACTGAAGTGTGGATAACCTGGGTCTCACCACTTGTGATTGGTGTCTGAAGTTGGGGGCAGTCTTGTGGAATTGAGCCCTTAACTGAGGTAGGGTTTGCACTAACAGAGTTGTGTCAGAATTGAATTAAAGTGTAGGATACCAGGACGCCTGGGTGGCTCAGTAGTTTGGCACCTGCCTCCAGCCCAGGGTGTGATGCTGGAGTCCCAGGGTCAAGTCCCACATCGAGCTCCCTGTATGGTGCCTGCTTCTCCTCAGAGCCTATGCCTCTGCCTCTCTTTCTCTCTCTCTCTCTCTCTCTCTCTGTCTCTTATGAATAAATAAAAAAAAATCTTTAAAAAAATTGTAGGATACCTAGCTGATGTCTGCAGAGAATTGGAGAATTGCTTGGTGTGGAAACCCCACCCATTTAGGAGTGTTATGTGTCAAAACAGATCCTAGTAGGGCAAATGCTATTTTTTTTTTTATCATGTATTCCTTTGTGAGGGGATCCCAACAAAATCTCACACTGAATCTTATGGTGCCAGAAGGGACCCAGAGTCAGGAGATGCTGAGAAGTGATGGCCCTTGTCACTCATCAGCTCCATGAATGGGAGCAAGTCATTTCACTTCTCGGGGTCCAGTTCCTCCATAAAGTGGAGCTGTCAGTAGATGATGTCTGAGGCTTCTTTCTGCTTTGGAATTCAGTGCTCCTGTTCTGTTGGCCGTGAGAAAGTCAGTATGATGTACAGGCGGCTTTAGAATCAGACAGCCCAGGGGTGGTAGAAAGGGAGGTGGGCAGGGGGTGGGGGTGACTTGGTGACGGGCACTGAGGGGAGCACTTGATGGGATGAGCACTGGGTGTTATTCTATATGTTGGCAAATTGAACACCAATAAAAAATAAATTTATTTATCTTTTTTTTTAAGATTTTTTTATTTATTCATGAAAGACACAGAGACAGAGAGAGAGGCAGAAACACATGCAGAGGGAAAAGCAGGCTCCATGCAGGGAGCCCGAAGTGGGACTCAATCCCGGGTCTCCAGGATCACACCCTAGGCCGAAGGTGGTGCTAAACCGCTGAGCCACCCAGGCTGCCCAAAAAATAAATTTATTAAAAAAAAAAAAAAAAAAAAAGAATCAGACAGCCCTAAAGTTCAACGCCGAGGTTGATGTTACCGCACACCTTTGGGCTAGGAGGTCACACTAATAATGAAATGCCTCGCCGGAATTTCAACAACAGGGAAATCATTTCAAAAACAGAGAAATAATAATTATATTGGAAAATTGTAAAGATTGGAAAATAAAGTGCTGAACACAGCAAGTAGCATTCTTTTTCAGACCTAATGCGACCTGAGAGACTAATTATTTTTTAATAAACAAATTAAAGGACATTATATTATGCCTAAGTGACTACTTTGTCATTTTAAGGTGAAACAGTTTAAATAGGATATGAATTTCCACGGGGGAAAAAAAAATCAGCAAATGATGAAACAGAGCCCTTTGCAGTTTTTTGAGAGAGCTCACGTCAGACTGGTTTAATCATGGAACTTTGCTATTTTGGAGGGCTTTGTCCAGGTCTAGCCAGACACCACCCAGACAGGTGCTGCTACCAGACAGGTGCTACTATGATAAAGCCTTCCTGGGTTTCAGCAAAATGAAGAGAGTTTTGCTAAGTTTAAACACAGAGCAAAGAGCAATTTTCTTTAAGCTAAAAATATGAATTTATTTGGAAATAGCAGAGGAATGGCCATTTGGGACAGGCAAGCGATGGAAGCACAGGCCGGTCCAAAGAGACACAGGGAAGGTCAGCTTTTTACTAAGTTTCAGGAGGAAACCGGGGACGGTTGTTCTGAACAAAAGAAAGGAGAGTTAGGTTGTGGCGGTTTCCCATTGGCTGTAAGTGGTGGTTGATGCCTGTTGCCAGGGCAGGGAGGGATCTTCCTTCCTTTTCTTAAAAGCAGGAGAAAGGCTGGCTCAGTCTGGCTGGCTCAGTCGCAGGAGCACATGATCTTGGGGGTCCTGAGTTCAAGCCCCACTTGGAGCTTGTAGAGATTACCTAAAATAAATATACAAATAAGTAAACTAAAAAACAAAAAAGCAGTAGGTAAAATTCCTGTGTGAAAAATGTCTTTCCCTGTTGAAATAATTCTTATCTCCTGCCTGCTGGTTCTGCGGGCAGCAAGGAGAGCTCATGGGGGAGAGCTCCCCCCTGCAGGGCTCCCGGCTCCATTTTAAATGAGGTTTCTTTTATTTATTTTTATCGGTTACATTTTCTCCCCTGTGCTAATGCTGCCCATAAAACTGAAAGGAAAAAAGAAAAATTGTGATAGGATTTCAGCAACCGGGACATTTTAGAAATGCAGAACCTGGGCTGAAGAAATGGAATAAAATGAAGGAAACCATCATTTTCTACTGATGCTGCCATCGTTGGGTGCCTGCAGGGCCACATGGTGCCCTGGGAGCAGAGCTACTTCATTTCTTATCCATTATGACTCTTTCCGTGAGGGATTCCCGAACCAGCCTGTCCAAGAACGTCCTTCAGTGTTAAGTCAGTGATTCAGTCAGAATCTGAAATATTCTTATAGGGAAAATCAAGAAAGATTAGATTAGAAAGTTGCCTCTTTGTGGGGGCGCCTGGGTGGCTCAGTCAGACTCTTGACACTGGCTCAGGTCATGATCTCAGGGTCGGGGGATAGAGCCCCTAGTTGGGCTCCACACTCAGCAGGGGGTCTGCTTCTCTCCCTGACCCCCCTCGTTCTCCCCCCCTCGTTCTTGCACACGCACTCTCTCTCTCCCCACTCTCTATCAAATAAATAAATAAATCTTAAAAAAAAGTTGCATCATTGCAGACTCAATATTGGATCTTCAGCTTCTTTGTATCATTAAAAATACAATTCTTTAAAAACTAAAAACACTGCACAAATAGGAGGTATTATTTTGAACTGACCAAGAGTCATGGTTTGGGGAAAGCCCAAGGGGAATATTAAATAGGGTGGAAGAATTTGGGATGTGATTTTTTTCTTCATGACATGAATTTATATTGTTTATTATGTGCAGAAGACAGGAGGTATAGTCTGGGTTGGGATGACTCTGTCTTACCAGGTGCCAGCATGAGGTGTGGAAAAGCACCGTTCTTTCTACTTACGAAGACAGCTGCTCTGGCTAGGCCAGGACGATTTTTTTCCCCTGCAGAGCTGTGTCTTAGGAGTGACTGTGTTGGATTTGCCATAGTGGAATTCGGCTGTCCCTGAGGAATTTTTTTCTAAGAGTCTCCCTTTGTTTTGTGTTCTGTTTCCAGTTGGATCACCAGCCTTTGGCCTTGAATGAAAAGCCCCAACCAGAGGGCCTCATCAACCAGAGGGTTGATGTGTAGACGAACGAATCATTTGTTTTTAATTTATTTCCCTTCCTGACACACATACTCTGAATTGAAATGACATCAAAAGTATCAATCTGAAAAAGAGGAAGAGAATTAGTGGGGTTTGCTCTATTTAAAAAGTCTTGGGGTGCCTGGGTGGCTCAGTCAGTTAAATGTCTGCCTTCAGTTTGGGTCATGATCCCAGGTTCCTGGGATCAAGCCCTGCATGGGCTCCATGCTCAGTGAGGAGTCTGCTGCTCCTTCTCCCTCTGCACCTCCCCCTGCTGGCGCATTCTCTCTCTCTCTCTCTCTCTCTCTCTCTCTCTCAAATACATAAAATTTTAAAATCCTTAAAAATATATATATATGTCTTTATTCTAGAGTATTAAGAGCAGGCAGGGCCATGGAAAGAGCAGATGACTAGGTGATAAGAACTGATCAAATTTGATTTCTAGTTTTGTTTCATCTTTAATCTATAATAGTAACAGCTAAAATGAGTGTGCCATGCCCAGTTTATAAATTCCTTTAGCGTGCACTAATGACGCCTCGTGGCAGCGTAATGACACAGATACCACCATGATCCTCCATTTTACAGATAAGAAGACTGAGGGCCGGAGAGACTGACTTTCCCCAGGTTTTCCAGTTAACAAGAGGCAGAGCTTGAAATCAAGTTTAGGTGTTCTGACTTCAAAGTCCTTGTCCTACCATTAAAGAAGACCCGAAACTGTGGAATCCTTGAGCTGGTAGGGACTTTGGAGACCTGCTGGTCCAGCATTTGCTTGGTTCTGCAGGATGTTAACCCAGGTCCCCCCAGTGAAGTTTGAGAACTGGCAGGTTAAAGGATGTAAAACAGATTTCTTGACCACAGAATGTCCCGGAGCCTTTATTAAGCTAATGGATCTTGATGCTTTTGCTAATCTTAGTTGGCGATGGATTTCTTCTAGGGCAGCGTCTACTTAAGACCCACAACCTCGGCCCCTAGCCCATTGAGGTGAGGCTCCCCGTATGGTGTGTTGCCTGAGTGAGCAGAACTAGGGCAACACCATGGTTTTCAACGAAACTATGAAGAGTGATGGAGCTTCTTCTGGCTCTTGGGCTGCCTCCCTGTTAATGTTGCTTGTCATCCTAGAGCCCCTCAAGCCACACACTGTGTGAGCCACAGTCCCTGCGGGAGGGCTTCACCTTGGCCTTCCAGGTTTCCTTACTGATACCTGCTCTCATCTCAGTCCCCGGTGTTCTGGGCTCCGTCATGAGGTGTCTTGGAGGGCACTCTCTGCATCACCCAGGTGTAGATCCTGACTCTGCTGCTCACTATCTGCCTTATTCCTTGTTTCTGTGTGTTAGTTTCCCCATTAGCAGAAGGGGGCTAAACAGTATCTGTTTCATAGGGTCCTGTAAAGATTCAATGAGGTCATCCACGTAAAGCCCTCTGCTTACTGCCTGGTCCCTAGCAGGTGTTCAAAAAACTCACACGATGGTTATTATCATCTTAGCCTGGACACTAAGTATTTGCAGATGATATGTAGGCCACCTTCCATTAACTTCTCCAGAATGCCAGGCAGCTATGGAGCTTGCAGAGTTGCCGTTGTTGAGTGGTGTCTTGACGTCATGCCCTCTGCACGTTCGTGGGGTGCTACAGGTTTGGAAAAGTGGTTAGGTACCTTCCACTGGGATGGTCCTACATCCCTGTGTGCTGGATGGTGACTTCTTCGTGACACGTTCCTTTCAGAATCAAGTTCTGAGAAGGATGTTTTGTATCTCTTTATGATCTTGATGGTGGTTCTTCCCTCATTTTGGCTTAGAGCTAAATTTTTTAAAAATTTATTTATTTATTCATGAGACACACAGAAGAAAGGCAGAAACATAGGCAGAGGGAGAAGCAGGTTCCCTGTGGGGAACAATGAGAGCCATCCCAGGACCTTGGGATCACACCCTGAGCCAAAGGCAGACACTGAACCACTGAGCCACCCAGGTACCCTGACTTAGAGCTAAATTTTGCCTCAAATTTTCGTTGTTTCACCCCCTCATTTTAGCCTTTTTCCCCCTCTTTTGATCTGTGCCTTGCATATTCCTGAGTTTCTGTTTGTTTCTTTTTGTATTTTAAAATTTAATTTTTTAAAAAATATTTTCTTTATTTATTTGAAAGAGACAGAGCATGAGTAGGGGGGAGGAGCAGGGGGAGAGGGTGAAGCAGACTCCCTGGTGATCAGGGAGCCTGACATGGGGCTCCAATCCTACGACTCCGAGATCATGACCTGAGCCAAGGGCAGACTTAACCGACCAGGCCACCCAGGCACCCCATACGTGGGCTATCTATAATAAGAACAAGTCATTCTTATTAAGCAATAGTTAATCCATTTTCTATACTGTGCAGTGTACCAGTTCATAATTCTTCAAAAACCAAAGAAGTGTTTCAGTATAAGTTAATAACCCCTGTCATTTCATGAATATTTACGGTGTGCCCAGAAAGAGACTGATGTGCGTTTTCTCTATTTCTCACAGCATGTTGGCACGTTGGGTAACATCATCTCCATTTTAAACAAAAGAAAACAGAAAGCTCGGAGAAGGGAAGTGTCTTCCTCAGATTCATCCAGCTGGTAGGTGGTGGGTTAGAGATTTGAGTCCTGAAAGGTCTAATTACTCTTCATAAGCTCTTCAGCACATTGTGTTCCCCCTCACACACAATCAAGAACTTTTCTGGGTGGTAATGGTTATTGTACATATTTCTCCTGCTGAGGCTATTTTGTGCACATTAGATGGTGCAGTGGTTTGGGAGGTGGAGCTTAATTCTCTTTCACTTGAGTATGGCCTGAACTCAGTGACTTAACTTCCAACAAATAGAATACGGTGGAAGTAAAAGCAAGTTGCAGCGAGACTAGGTCATAGAAGGCACTGAGGCCTCCTTTTTGTTCTCTCTCTCTTGGATCACTTGCTCTAGAAGAGGCCAGCTAACATGTCACAAAGACCCTCAAGGGAGGCCCGGTGGGGAGACCCAATGGGGAAGAACTGAGACTCTCTGCCAATAGCCAGGGAGGAACTGTCAGCAGCCCTGGGAGTGAGCTACCATAGAAGTGGAAGCTCCAGCCCCAGAGAAGCCTTTACATGATGGCAGCGCCAGCCAACGTCTTCACGGCAACCTCAGCAGACACCATGAACCAGAACCACCCAGCTAAGCTGCTCCTAAATTCCCAATACACAGAAACTGTGAGATAACAGATGTTTGTCATTTTAAGCTAAGGTTTTTTTGGGAGGAGTAATTTGTTACATAACAACAGATAACTGAGGCAGGTGATATAGAACTTGAGGGCCTTGCCCCAGGACCTGTGTGAGCCCTTGACAGTTCACGGTTCTCATCCACAGGATGTACTGGATCTGCCCGTAGCTACTCCTGCAGATGTTTCTGCTGAAGATAGTTGACTTTTCTTCAGATGAGACTCAGTCTAGCTCTTAAATATTTGCAGGTGACTAGGAATTTGCCTCATTGTCTGGCAGCCCAGAAGGCGCTCACTTTAGGCAAAAGCTCTAATTAGAGCACTTGTTGGGGAGGCCAAGGAGGAACTGACCTGGGGTGTGGTGGTGGGCACCCGTAGTCCCAGCGACTTGAGAGGCTGAGGCAGGAGAGCCGGTTGACCCCAGGAGCTCTGGGCTATAGTGTGCTGTGCCCACTGGGTGTTGGGTGTTCACACTAAGTCTGGGATCAAGATGGTGACCTTTAGAGAGCAGATGACCACCATGTTGTTTAAGGAGGGGTGAACCAGCCCACATTGGAAACAGAGCAGGTCAAAACTCCTGTGCTAATCAGTAGTGGGAACGTGCCTTTGAATGGTCACTGCACTTCAGCCTGGACAACGCAGAGCGACACTTTCTGTAAAACGTATACATGAGCAAAAAGAACAGACCTTGTGTGAAGATTTGTTGAAGCTCACCTCAGGCCCCCAGATGTTTGAAGCAGATGGCAGGCCCAGGAAATTGCTCATGTCATCCATGTATAGACCCTCCTTGTTCTATCCCTGTATGAAATTGTTACAAGAAAGCAAAGAGCCTGGAACATGTAATCTCATATTTATCAGGGAATGTCCATAACCATAAGAACCTCCTTTATTTTATTTTATTTTATTTTATTTTATTTATTTATTTATTTTATTTTATTTTATTTTATTTTATTATTTTATTTTATTAATTTTATTTATTTTATTTTATTATTTTTATTTTTATTTTTTTTAAGAACCTCCTTTTAAAACAATGTTTCTGTGCTTCTGCCAAGTCCTGGTTGAGAATATGCCCTTGAGTCACAATCCAGGCAATATACATCTAATGCCTGCTAGGTACCAAGTCCTACGTGAGGGGCTTGGGGTACAGCAGTGAACCAAACAGACAACATCCCCGCGCTCATGAAGCTCACCAGTCTTGTGAGGGAGACAGCAAGTAAGCAAGCAAATAAGTAAGGTGATCTGGGAGAGGTAAGTGTGATGCAGAGAAGTAAGAGAGGGTGGTCCTGGGCTCACAGGGAATCCTGGGGGAGAAGAGGCAGGAGTGGCTGCTCGGAGGTGACACCTGAGCAGAGAGGTGCGTGCTGAGAAGTTCCACACTGACACTCCCACCAGAAGGACAGGTCTGTGGCAGGAAGGGGTGAGGCTTATGTGCGGAACAGCAAAATGACACTTGGGGATTTCTGTGTAAGGATTCACGTAACAAATCCCCCTTGAGGTGCAGAGTTTCAGGAGAACTTTGTCCCTGCTGAGCAGCTGGTGTTCTTTTTGGTGAGAAAATAACTGATGATGTTCCCCCTTCAGCCTCGTCTTCCAGAAAGCTCCGAGGCAAATCCTGTACCTGCTAGTGGTGGGTCATCAGCTCATCCCGGGGGTCTAGAAGTAGCTGCTCACTCTGCTTCTTTCTTTCTTTCTTTGTATTTTTTTTTACTCTGCTTCTTTATAGAAAGAGATCCTCATGTGTCCTGGGCTTCCTCGGGGCATGCTGCTAGTGCCACCCAGGTGCCACCTCAAGTCGAGTTTTCTTCAAGTTGAAGAATTAAGCTATTAATAATTGTCATTCGACAGGTTTTCATCAGTAACAAATGGCAGATGTCATTGCCCTGTTGATTCATTGCACAAACATTTATTAATTGCGTACCCTTTCCAGAAACTGGGTGGGGATCTGTGTGGAAAGACGAAGGGCACGGCCCCGGCCCTCAGTGTGTTCCCTCACACTCTAGGATGCAGTGCAAACACAACAAGCCAATAGCTACAGATGTCTGAGGCAAGCTGGCCCGGAAGGGAGCCCCCCAGGGTGGCAGCTAGTCCCAGGGGAGACTTTGCTGGAGGAGGTGTCTGTGCATGGGGGCCCTGCCCCCCATGGTAGGAGGAGCCACATCAGCCCCTTCACTGGCACCCCACCCCCCCCCGAGGGTAGAGGCTCCTATCCCACTGGCAGGACCTGTGGGCCCCTTCTGGGATCAACCCTGGCCTTGGGGCCCTGGGCTCTGAGCTACGTGGCAAGAGCTTTCCCGACAGGAAGGAAAAATAGATTGAAAACGTCTCAGCTCCACAAGTCCTATTTTTAATTGATTTGCACACAGGCTCTTCAATCACGATATTAATATTTAATTGTCCTGTCAGGTCAGATCCTTCCCGGTCAGACAGTTAAAAATGGCCTGGGACGGAGGAGGGGAATGAGGCGGCGGGTGGCCTGCAGTGGGAAGGTGGGACGTGGCTCGGGGCCGAGGGGGATCAAGATCTGGGGCCGCGGAGGAGCAGCCCTGGCCCTCCCGTCCTGACGGGGAGCAGCTGGCTCCCTTTCTCCCTGCCACTGTCCCTTCCCTGCCTACATCCTTGGGTACGGTATTGCCTGAGAGGCCACTTAGGGAGCCATGTGGGAGTTCAGGCGCCACAGAGGCCTGTGGAGAAAACGGGGCTTCCTTCGACTGGGGGAAGCCGAAGGGCTGGTCTCTTCGGCAGGATCCAGACGACCAAGTGCTCAAGCCTCTCAGTTTCCTAAATTTGAGGGGGACTGGCTGGGGGTTTGGGCCCCACCCCAGCCCAAGTGAAACTTGATTTATAGGCATGTTTCTTTGAGAAACCGTGTCCGTCTTGGCTGCCTGGCATCACAGCGACGTGAAGGACTGACATTTTAGGTGAACGCACGCTCGAGGCCCTCAGCGTCCACGTGGAGCCCATTCGGCTCCACACAGCTCGTTCCCTCAACGTCTCCATGCGACTCCCACCAAGAGGCTATTAACGGGCAGGAGATGAGAGGGACGCGGGAATTGGTTTTCAGTTGAGTCCCAGCTTTATTTATACATTCTTTTTTTTTTTTTTAAAGATTTTATTTATTTATTCATGAGAGACACAGAGGAGAGAGCGAGAGGTAGAGACACAGGCAGAGGGAGAAGCAGGCTCCATGCAGGGAGCCCGACGTGGGACTCGATCCCGGGTCCCCAGGATCAAGCCCTGGGCCGAAGGCAGGCGCCAAACTGCTGAGCCACCCAGGGATCCCCCTACATCCTTTTTAAAAACAGGAGCTGGGAGGTAAGGCCTCTCCCCCAGAGCCATGGGGGAGTGTGAGCACCGCACTCTGGAGACCCCCACCCCACCCCCAGGCCCTTCTGACCACCGCCTCTTCCTTCCTAAACAAATGTCTAAAAGTCCAGACAGTCGCAGAAAATCGAGATGCACCTTCCACAAGCTATGAAGAAAACTCAAGTCATCTCAGGAAAAGCTTCAATACTGCCTTCTCTCTGCGTCATCTTGCTTTGAGGCAATGGTTCTCATGGCGTCCGTCAGAAGGGGGCCTTTAGGAATGTGTGGGTGTGCCTGGTTGTCTTCATGGTGTGTCAGGATGCTCTCAGCATTCGGTGGGGGAAAGGGCAGCGATGTTAGCCTGATATTCTCTCGACGGTGTCCCCAGCCTGTGCCCCGCATGACGGCTGGGTGCCGTTGGGTGTGCTTGAGTGGAGAACACGTTACGGATGATCCGAGCCCAAAACTGAACTCTGTTTTATTCATGAAGTCTTTGTTGCACATTTTCAGATACACAAAGCTTTCCAGGAATCCAACTGTTGTGGAAATCAGGGAAGACTGGCTTTGGAAGTGACGGGGCCTTGACCAAGAGCTGTTCACCTTTTAGAAAGATCAGATCCAGAGGCGCCTGGGTGGTTCAGTGGTTGAGCGTCTGCCTTTGGCTCAGGTCGTGATCCTGGGGTCCTGGGATCGAGTCCCGCATCGGGGTCCCTGCTTCTCCCTCTGGCTGTGTCTCTGCCTCTCTCTCATGAATAAATAATTAAAATCTTTAAAAAAAATTAGAAAGATCAGATCCCTGGTGGCAATGACACTTGTGGTACATGAGCTCCCAGAATCACACAGCTGTCCTGTTCTGCATCCACAGCTGTCAGGCTCCTAGGGGCCTCTGCTCCCACCCAGGAGCATCTGATACTTCCTGCCGGCTCCTAAAGCAGTCACACCACACCTTTAGGTATGGAAACACATGCTGTTATCATAAGTCCTTTATATTTCCATTAGGGCATCATGCTGATGTTGAGAATTGTGCATAGGTGGGTAATATTAATTTAATTTCAGGAATATAAGGGGCACATTATAGAATATTTGCTTTTGGCAGGAGGCATTGCATCTGATCTAGGACCTCAACCAGGGCTGAGATTACTGGTTAATGTTTTAAAACAGCAATAACTCCTTTTTTTGTTTTGTTTTGTTTTGTTTTGTTTTTTAGATTTTATTTATTTATTCATGAGAGACACAGAGAGAGAGGCAGAGACATGGGTAGAGGGAGAAGCAGGCTTCCGGCAGGGAGCCCAATGCGGGACTTGATCCCCGGACCCGGGGTCACACCCTGAGCTGAAGGCAGACACTCAACCGCTGAGCCACCCAGGCACCCCAAAACAGCAACACCTCTTGAGAGAAGAGTCAAGCAGGTGGATCGTCAGGGATTGGATCACCTGAGTCATGTTTTACTCCGGGGCTCAAATGTTTCTAAGAACACAACTGTCTGCAAGCATCAGGCAGTTGGTGGGAAAGAGCGAAGTGTCAGAAAAGCAAGAGTGCAGGGGACACGTTGGACACTAGGTCTCAGGCTCTCCGGGGCACTGTGGGGTCTGTGGCAGAGGGGGCTCTAGCTCCTGCTGACTGTTGCCCTGCAGGACTGCAGGCATGGTGTTGCTAGATTTTTCCCTCCCGGTGGAAGCTGGAAAGCTGACAGGTTGGCAATCGCAGTAGCTGGGGTAAAGCTAGCCTGCTCTAACTAAGGGAGCCGGCAGTGCAATGGCTTAAGGACCCGGGACATAGGTTTCTTTTGCAGGTCATGGTCAAGGCAGGGCCACAGCCGCATCTGGGTGTCAACCAGGAGAAGAGGGAAGAGGGTGTGGAAGAGAGTGTGAGCAGTGTGTGAAGATCCAGGCTGGGAGGTGGCTCATCTCAGCCCCACTTGTGCGCGTCCTCTGATTGGTGGGGAAATGTCATCGTAGGTGGACAGCCATTGCCCTGCCCTCTGGGACACTGCTGGTCCCCCCCCAGTGCCCAGCTAAAACATTAAAATACATCAGGTGGACCGAGGTAGTTGGGGATTTGAGTTCCACACATGGAGGAACAATTCACAGTAGAGGAGGAGGGAGAAAGGCAGGTGGGACGGGTGTTTGAGCTGGTGGAAGGGTGGAAGGCTCTCAGCTTGGAGGGCAAGAACAGACCTTGAATGCAGGCAAGGGAGTTTTAATTCAGGTTACCTGTCCCACCTCCAGGAAACCTTTCCTGACAGATCCCTCCGGGGCCAATCTCAGCGCTCCTGTGGAAGGCTCCCGAAGCAGTGCTCCTGTGGAAGGCTCACCGCATTCACTGTCTTCCTTGCCCATTTTTGTCTTTCTCTCTAGACTCCATTTGTATTTTGCTCACTGTTCTCTCCTTGGCGGTCTTGCAGAGCCATTGGAATGTAGTAGGTGCTCAGCAAATATTTGATGAATGACTGAAAAAAAAATCCTCTGAGCAGTAGACAACGGATGCGCATTAGGGTCTGCACAAGGCACGATCAAGGTGCTTTGGTGGGAAGATTCATCTGGTTACCCTGCTAAGAAGGCCAGAGGAGCAGGGCAAAGACAGACTGGCTGGCAAATGAAGTGCCCCGTGAGCAAGGGCAGAGATGTCTTGTGGGAAGGGATGGGCTGGGGAAGGTGGATGATGGGGGTCTGGGTGAGGAGTGGAGAGTAAGGAACTGACGCTGAGCGTTTTCCTACCAGGCCGGTACACACTCACAGGAAGCCACAGGACCAGTGACCCCCACCCCCCAAAGCCTGAGTGCCAGAGCCAGCAGGGAGCAGGGAGCCTCCAGGGTTAACGTAGCAACGCCAGGAGAGGCGGAGAGGCGTGCTGTGCGAGGAAGCATTTATGGTGGGCTTTGAGGCACGGTGAACAGGAATGCTCTGAAAAGGCAGCTCAGCTTCATCCATTGGCCAGGAATATAGCAAAAGTCCAATAAATATTTTTATAAAATAGCATTTTTATAAAATGAAAGAATAGCTTAAAAATGGGTGGATGGATGGGTGGATGGAGAGGTGGCTTTGGTTTGTATTAGACTCTTTGGAAAAATGATTAAGAGGACAGTCGGGGGTTCTTCCCAAGTTCAAAAGGTTTAGGTTGCTAGGTCAGGCCTTGGCCTCTCGAGGCAGTCAAGGAAGCCGTGACCTCTGAGGAACAGGGTTCTTCTGCTGGACTGGAGGGGGTGTTCAGGGAAAAGTCCGGTCACCTCGGCCCGGAGCCAGCAGGCTAGGGGGGTCTAGCCCCTGTGGCCCAGCAGCGACCCAACTGCTGACCTTGTCAGTCACAGCGGTCGGCCGGGAGGCCTCCGCAGCCCGGTTGGCAGCGGCCCCGCATCCGCTGGAACATCCTCAGGGTGGTGAAAGAGGGACACAGGTCTTCCATTGTGTGCCGCCAAGGGAGGCCGCAGGGGTGGGGGTAGGGGGGCCCTGAGAGAGAGCAGATACGAGTGAGGGGAGCCAGCCTCCGCAGCCAGACAAAGGCTTGGCTGTGTTAGAGGCTCCCTCAGGGAGTCAGATTATCAGGCTTGAGTTAAGGAAAGAGCTTTCCCTGCAACCAGAGCCGGGGCCCAGGAGCTGGGGTGCCAACTCAAGATGCTGCGGGAAGCAAACCTGAAAGGCCCAGGGTAGCTGGCGGTTGGGGTCACGCATGGTGTCACCAAGTAGGCCTTGGGAGCTAACGGTGAAGAGGGCCCGGGCTTGGTTCTACCCCTGGACAAGGAGGCTCCCAGCGTGGCTGGAGGTGAAGAGGAGGCAGGGGATCGTCGTGTTGAAGGAGAACTTGGGAGACCAGAAGTCAGAAGTCCTGGGCTGTTGGGCGCCTGGGTGGCTCAGTTGGTTAAGTGCCTGCCTTTGGCTCAAGTCATATTGCAGAGCAGGATCGAGTCCAGCATCAGGATCCCTGCTCCGTGGGAGTCTCCTTTTCCCTCTGCCCCTCACTTTGCTCATGCAATCTCTCTCTCTCTCTCTCTCTCTCTCTCTGTGTCTTGCAAATAAATAAATAAATAAAATCTTAAAAAAAGAAGAAGAAGAAGTCTTGGGTTTTAAATTCAGGCTTCCCCAACTAGCAGTTGACTGTGAGGATGTTTTTCTTCTGGGTGTCCTGCTCTGGCCTGGGACTGCTGAAGATGGGATGGGGGGGGTGTGGACATGCTCAAGAGAGGAACAGAGGGCCGCAGCGCAGGGCCAGTGCATCAGGCCTGGTGATTTCCCTGCATCTCATCACGGTGCTCAATGAATATAAAACAGCAAAGGCGCCAGGCTCAGAGACCCCACTTTGGAATATTCCCTACCAAGGTCAAACAGGCCCCTGATAACCTGAGGGAGCAATGATTTCCCTTCCTGCAGCTCCCATATCAATTAGAAATAATAAAAGGTTTGGGCCCAAGCGTTATAAATTGGGATCGATTTAAAGTACTTCACCTCCAAATATCTCATTCTTCCCAAGATGATGATTCAAATAATTGACATTCCGAAGGAGACTGAAAAATGTGCTTCGGGACAAAGATTAGATATCTTGGCTGCACAATAGATTCGGTCTTTTTGAAACAACTGAGAACCATGAAGAGAAAGTATCCAAACCGACCTCATGAGTTAACCAAGCAGGAAACCAGGCATCGCCATCATCCAAGTTGAATGGGCAAGACTCCAAATGCAAATAAACGTCTCAGATGTACCAGAAAGTCATCTTTGGAAGGGACCTTTAAAGATGAACGTAGCCCAACGTACTCATTTTACAGATGAAGAAACTAAGGCCCAGAGAAGTAGTTAGAGCCGGACATGAAAGATGCTGTATCCCGAGCTTACGTTCTCCTCCGCTGAGTGAGTGACGCTGTGACCGCCACGTGTCCGCACGTGGCACCTGGCTCGCTGCCTGGGAAAACGGCGAGGCTGGAGTGGGGTGACGCGTGGACTGATTTTACCCAGTATTTGAGGGAGCATTCCCCTCCTTCTCCTGGGTCCATCAGTCATGGTACTGTCCGTCATGGGAGGACACATGACCTGGCCAGCCGAGTCACAGGGGTTGGTCTGGGGTGTGCAAGGGACCCAAACGGAACCCATCAGTCTTTTCCTGGAATTTTTATGGGTGGTTCCAGAGCCGCTGGGGTCATAGAAGCATGTCTCCCTCACTGCAAATGGGAAGCTGTTTGCAATAGGAGAGAGTCAGGCTGCTCTATCCAGAAGGGAGAAAATGCAAGATTAGATAGCTTGTGACAGACAGACAGATGGGTAGATACATACATACCTACACACAGAGAAAGAAAGAACCAGCCCCTGCACTTGCTAGTTCTTTTGCTTCAGCTAGTTTGAATTAAATTTCTGGTCACTTGTGGACAAAAAAGTTGTGATTGATAAATACAGTGGGAAAACGCAGAGCTCTGGCTTTGTTAGTGATCTCAAGCGGGTAAGTTGGTCGTAGGAGGGAAAGGAATGAGAAAACCCAGCTGGTCTTCTGCTTTTCTATCACACTTAAGTTCATTTTCAGATAAATATTAGGCCACTTCCAAGAAGTCACTGTTCACTGGAAGTCCACATTTTCATTCATCTTTACACATGTCATCCTCTCTGCCCCTGTAATCTCCTGCCCCGTTCTTTTATTTATTTATTTTGATTTAAAAAAATTTTTTTAATGTAAGCCCTATGCCCATCATGGGGCTCAAACTCATGACCTTGAGATCTAGAGTCACATGCTCCACCAACTGAGCCAGCCAGGCATCCCCCATCTGCTCTTTTCTTTTTATGTTCCCTGGCTGATTGACTCCTATTCATCCTTCAAAGCCCTGCCTTACCTCTCCCTCATTTATTGATTCATTCCTTTTTTTTTTTTATTCATGAGAGAGATAGAGAGGCAGAGGGAGAAGCAGGCTCCATGCAGGGAGCCTGACGTGGGACTCGATCCCGAGTCTCCAGGATCACACCCTGGGCTGAAAGCAGCGCTAAACCGCTGGGCCACCAGGGCTGCCCTCATTCATTCCTTTAGCAAGAATTTATTAAACTGAGGTTGGCTCTAGCAGCTGGGGGGATGGCAAGGAACAGGACGTGCATTCATTGAACAGATACTTCTTGAATGTGCCAATCATAGCATGCAGGTAATCCAGTGGTGAGCACGAAAGACAAGGTCTGTGTCCTTGTGGAACTTATTGGGAGAGAAAAGATGGCACTAATTTATGATTGGAATATGTACTTCTGTAGTTTATCTCTGTCCTCTTCAATAGCTCTCTTTTTTAAAAATTGTAAATATTTTATTTAAATTCAATTTCCCAACATATAGTATATACCCAGTGCTCATCCCACCAAGTACCCTCCTCAGTGCCTGTCACCCGGTCACCCCATCCTCCCACTCTCCTCCCCTTCTGTAACCCTTTGTTTCCCAGAGTTAGGAGTCTCTCATGGTTTGTCTTCCTCTCTAATTTTTCCCCACTCAGTTTCCCTCCTTTCCTTTATAGTCCCTTTCACTATTTCTTATATTCCCTGTATGAGTGAAACATATGATGATTGTTTTTCTCTGATTGACTTACTTCACTCAGCATCATACCCTCCAGTTCTAACCATGTTGAAGCAAATGTAGGTATTCATCCTTTCTCCTGGCTGAGTAATACTCCATTGTAGACAGAGACCACATCTTCTGTATCCATCCACCTGTTGAAGTACAGCATGGCTCCTTCCACAGTTTGGCTATTTGGACGTTGCTGCTATGACCATCGGGGTACAGGTGTCCCGGCGTTTCACTACATCCGTATCTTTGGGGCAAATACCCAGTAGTGAAATTGCTGGGTCGTAGGGCAGCTCTACTTTTAACTTCTTGAAGAACCTCCACACTGCTTTCCAGAGTGGCTGCACCAGCTTGCATTCCCACCAACAGTGCAAGAGGGTTCCCCTTTCTCCACATCCTCTCCAACATTGTTGTCACCTTGTTAATTTTAGCCATTCTCACCGGAGTAAAGTGGTATCTCATTGTGGTTTTGATTTGTATTTCCCTGATGGCAAGTGATGTGGAGCATTTTTTCAGTAGCTCTTTCTTACCTGCATTTCCTACTAGACTCAGAGGAGCTTGGGGAATAGATACCATTCATTGGTATCTATTTCCTCTCTCCACCTGTTGGGGGGGCCCAAGGACACCCCATGCCCCATCTGAGCCCCGCAGTGCTTTCTTTTTTTAAAGATTGTGTTTATATATTCATGAGAACACACAGAGAGAGGCAGAGACATAGGCAGAGGGAGAAGAAGGCTCCCCTTAGGAGCCTGATGCAGGACTCGATCCCAGGACCTGGGATCATGACCTGAGCCAGAGGCAGCCGCTCAGTCAGTCAGTCACCCAGGTGCCTCTCCAGCAGTGCTTCCTGGTTCGTGAAGGGTGTTGCCCAGTTAGGAGAGGAGTGGCTGCTGTGGGAGGAGGGACAGGGCCTCCCCAAGGCCTGGTGGACTCCTCTCCAACAGTGGGTGGGAAGGGAAATTTAATGAGGTTTCAAAGAAGACAATAAAGAAAGTTCAAAGGCATGGCCCCTAGACTTCAACAGTTTACGAGAAAATAAGCCCAGGCCCTGGAAGCAGCTGTTTAATCTCTGAAGAGAAGCCGAGTTCAGTCCTCAGTGGAAGCTGTTTGGTGGAGTCCACTGGCAAGGCTGTGACTGTCGCCGCCCTCTAATGAGGCTCTGTGGCTTCTCACCAGCTTCGGGGGAGGAGGTCAGGGGACCGGACAGGCGGGCCCAGGGCAGGGCAAATGCAGGAGGCCCTAAGAGGTGAGTTCCTGGGAGCTGAGAGGGGCTGGAGACCTACAGTACCCATAGAATGAGTGCTTAAGGGACTGTGACGTTCATCTGGACCAAACCCCACATTTTGGTGAGGAGACTAAGGTCCAGAGACATGAGGCAACCTGACCAATGTCAACTAGCTAGGCAGTGGCAAAGCCAGGAGTCAGCTGCTAGTTCCATCTCAGCAGCAGGTGCAGCCCCTCAGGTGGGAGGTGGGAACCTTGGCTGATTCCTTACCATATGTAGACAGCCTCCAAGATTAGTATCTGGCCTGTCCCTCCCTCCCTCCCTCCCTCCCTCCCTCCCTCCCTCCCTTCCCTCCTTCCTTCCTTCCTTCCTTCCTTCCTTCCTTCCTTCCTTCCTTCCTTCCTTCCTTCCTTCCTTTTACTTTCAGATTTTATCCATTTATTTTCGAGAGAGAGTGAAAGCAGGGGGAGGAGCTGAGGGGGAGGGAGAGGGAGGAGGAAAGAATCTCAAGCAGACTCCCTGCAGTGCCTGACTCCGGGCTCCATCCCACACTCTCAAGATCATGACAGGAGTGTCCACACATATATGGTTAATAAGTTGTGCTGGTATAACTGAACAAGCATTAATTGAACTTTGACCTTTCCTGCAAACCTCACACAAAAAGGAATTTGAAATGGATCATAGTACTTAATGCAAGAACTAAAATTATAAAGCTTCTGAAAAAAAAAATGACGATGAAACTTTTACGGCTTTGGATTAAATAAAGATTTAGCTAGACCAGAAAAACCATGCCTCATAAAAGCAAAAGCTGATCAATTAGACCTCATCAAAATTTTTAAATCTTGCTCTTTAAAAGATAGTGTTAAGAAAAATGAAAAGAGGGGCACCTGGGTGGCTCGGTGTTTGAGCGTCTTGTCTTTGACTCAGGTCATGATCCCGGGGTCCTGGGATCAAGTCCCACATCTGGCTTCCGGCAGGGAGCCTGCCTTTCCCTCTGCCTATGTCTCTGCCTCTCTCTGTGTCTCTCATGAATAAATTAATAAAATCTTTAAAAAAAAAAAAGAAAAATGAAAAGATAAAGTACAGTGATAAAATATGTGTAAAGCATATATCTGATAAAAATGTATATAATATATGTACACATTTGATAAATATGTTCAACATCATTAGTCATTAGGAAAGTACGAATTAAAATCACAATGAAATACCACTATTTATCCACTAGAATGGCTACAACTAAAAAAAAACTTGACAATGCCAAATGTTGACAAGAGTGTGGAACGACTGGAACTTCCATACATAGCCCGTGGGGGCACAAACACGGCACAGCACACACTTTGCAGAACTTTATAAAGATAACCATCGACTTACCATTTCATCCATCAATCCCATCCTTAGATGTTTATTGAAGAGAAAGGAAAGCATATGTCCACAAAAAGACTTGCACTATTTTTTTTAAGATTTATTTATTTGAGAGAGAGAGAGAAAGAGAGAGAGAGTGCCAGGGGAGGGGCAGCGGGAGGGAGAGAATGAATTCTCAAAGCAGACTCCCTGCTGAGCACGGAGCCCAACAGGGGACTCGATCCCAGGACCCGGAGATCACTCAAGTTGGACACTTGACTGAGTCACCCCGGTGCCCCAGGACTTGCACACTTAATGCTCACAGAAGCTCTATTCATAACCACTGAAGAGTAGGAAGTACCCCCATGCACATCTACCGGTAAACAGTTCAACACACGGCGGTATATCCATATCGTGGAATGCGATCTGGATAAAGTACTGCAAAACGCAGCAACACGGATGCATTGCTGATTGAGAGAGGTAGCACCCTGGGGTGAGGGGCAGGCCTGTTTGACCCCCAGAGCCCACATGCCTGCCACCCTCCACCTCCCTGGCCCTAATTCCACCATCAGGTAGATGCAGTTCTTTTTTTTTTTTTTTTTTTTTTAAGATTTTATTTATTTATTCATGAAAGACTCAGAGAGAGAGAGAGGCAGAGACACAGGCAGAGGGAGAAGCAGGCTCCACGCAGAGAGCCCGACGTGGGATCGATCCAGGGTCTCCAGGATCACACCCTGGGCTGAAGGCGGCGCTAAACCGCTGAGCCACCCCAGCTTCCCCCTTTCCCATTTAAAGCCTCTTGCATGCCCGTCTCCCTCTCATTCTTCAGCGCTCAGGATTAGCATCCCCTCCTCCAGAACAGGGGCCCGGGTGCCCCCAGGATGAGCTGAGGGACCCCTGTGCACTAGGGCTCATGGTGCGGCCTGCCTGACCACACCGCGCTCCTCGGGGCTGCGGTGCACCTGGGTGTCTCTGGGCTCAGACCGATGCCAGGGCCTGGGCACACAGGTGCGGGTTCATCTCGGGAAGGAGGGAGAAGGAAGAAAAGAGGACCAGGGGTGCCCTGGGAGGCTCAGTCAGTTGCATTTCTGACTCTCGGTTTTGGGGCCCGTAGCTGGACTCTTACTCTGTTCCATTGATCTATCTGTTTATACTTGTGTGTCTATACTCATGTGTGTCCAGGACCACCTTGTCTATTTTTGTAGCTTTATATTAAGTCTTCAAATCAGGGAGTGTTAGTTTAAAACACAACTTTGTTCTTTTTCAAAATTGTTTTTCCTACTCTAGATCCCTTGCATTTCTATACACATTTTCCAAATCAGTTTGTGCATTTCTGGACACAAGCCTGTCAGGATTTTGATGGAGATTACTTGTACCCATAGAGGCATTCTTTTTGATAAATTAGAGGAATACCATTCCTAACTGCCGTTGATTTTTGAAACAAGCTTTGGCATCTCAGTAAATCGTTTTTCAACTAGGCAGAGTGTTCACAAACCTATGATTTTCACCTTCTCTTCTGATGCAGTGAAATGAAGCATCGCTCTGGTGATGGAAGCACCGGCGAGTGTCCCCAAGGCTCCGGGGACCATTGTTTTGTCCTGCGAGGAAAACCAGCTTCCTCCTTCAGGGAAACTCTGTGTCTGTGACAGGAGGGAAACCTCACAACTCACGCCCAAGAGAAGCTGTTTTAGGCATCTCCAAACAGCCACCCTTCCCTTGTTTGTCCAGAGCACAGTTCATGTGGTTTTGGAAAAGTAGTCTTACTCATAGCCCAAGAACACCACAGGCCCCAGGAAGAGAGTATTCTGGGAAGGGGTTGAGGAGAGGCCCAGAAAAAGCCAGGGCAGAGGCAAAACCTTCTGGAAGCATTGCCACCACTAGTGAGTGGGAGGTCTTCCAGTTGGACACTCCAGAGCTGGGGCCATGCTTGCCACACAGCCAGCTCCCCTGGGGAGTAAGACCCTCAGAAAGCTGCGTTTCAGCAGCAAGATTATTGCCTGTTCTTTATACTGTGAATTGTTAACAGGTTCTAAATAGACTATTCATTTTTCCTTTTAGCACAGAAAGGTCTCACAACTCCAACTACCACCACCGGCTTGAATGTTTCAAGTCAAAACATTTCCCAAACCACAGCCCTCGGGTGAGATGTAGGGCTGGCCAAGGGTTTGGAGGAAAAACAACCCCCCACCGGCCTGGAAACCATTGGGTACACAGGAGGCTGGTCTCCTTGTTCACAGAAGCTGGGAGCCTGAGCATTTTTACCAGTTAATCTGATAAAGACACTTTCTCTACCAATGCCTGCCTCCACTCCCCCCCCTACCCTGTCCCAGGAAGTAAGCCCATCCCCACGACTGCGGGTCTCGGGAGAGTGGGGTGCAGGGCACAGAGTGGGACAGCCTAGGGCACCTGCAGGACTTGAGCACTCCCTCCCTAACTGTGTTAAAGAATAAAAGAGGCTTCTGTAATGTTCCCAGCACTGTGCTTGAGTCAGGAAGCAGCAGATCCTACTAGGTCCACTGAACAACACCCAGAACAAGATGTGTGCGGTGGCAACTGCAGGGAAGCCAGCTCCAGCCAACCCTGGGACAGCCAGGGTTCCAGAAGTTTTGGCTCACGGGGCCCTGGGTGTAGCCCAGCCCCGGCGAAGGAGATCCAGGAGGTCCTAGTGGACCCCACAGCTGGCGGTGCTATCCATAGGTGTCGCCTTCTGCGAAAGGAGGGCTTCATCGAGGGCCTCGAAATCCAGGTCTCAGACGCCCAGAACGTGTTTGTGGCCAAGATCTTGTCTATGTTGCTGCTGCTCAAGCTGCACCAGAAGGAGAAGGCGTCCGTGGCGACGCACATTCACCTCGGCCTCCCCCACCGACACCCCACAGGCTCCCTTGGCTTTTTCGAGTACAGCGACCTTGTGTTGGAGCTCTGCTGCTGAAGATCTCAGGGCGAGGGGAGCACTGGCCAAGCCGACGGCCGCTACTACCCGCAGCAGATGGTCGGGGCCGCCAGGACCTGCACCGAGGCTGGGCTAGTCCCCGGGACCGCAAGCAGGGCCAGCCCTCACTCGGTGAGGACGGGGAGGCGAAGCCAGGGGATTGCCACTGGCAAGCAAAGTCGAGTCCTGCAAGGAGAGGAAGAAGGCGTTGGGCGGGACCCCTGAGGTCACAGCTCTGGAGGTGCTGAGCACAGTTTGGAAGGGGACATGTGGCCACTGGGTGAGTCACGTGCACCTTGTCAGGGGGCAAACCACCTTTTGAGATCTCTGGCCTCAAAGAGACCTGGGAAGGATGCAGCATTCCCGGCGCGTCAGGCCCACAGCCACCTCCCGGTTCACGAGATGCTCGGACAGATCCCACTGCCCGCCAGACCGCTCACGAGCTGCCCGAACAACAGGTTCCTTACGTCTGGCCATACCCATCCCTTGTCCCCACACCTGCCTCACCATCCCTCTGAGGCTTTCAGCTGTTCACAGCAGCCTGGACCCCAGCACCCAGAAGAAGCCTCTCCTAGTCCTCAGGAAAGGCAATGAGAACCCTAAACCCCGGGTAAGAGGACTCAGTGGTCCAGGAAGCCAGTGACGTGCTTGCCTGCCACCTTGGTGACATGCTGTAGCAGCTACACAGCACGACTGCCTCCAAGCCCTCGGAGCTGAGGAGCCCGCCTGCCTCCTCCTCTTCCCGGGGCAGCACGTGGGGGGATTATTTGGACAAGTGCAGCCTGGGGTGTGAGCTGCGCGACAAGAGCGTGGGGGTGAGCTTCAGTTACTTCACATGACTCATTCTCCGCCACGACAGTGACAGCCTGCAGAACACAGAGCACGGTGACATAGAGGCCTACCTCGCCGTGGGCTCCCAACCCAGCTCCTCCCTGCAGAAGATCCCCCTCTTCAAGGGGTTCCAAAACCATGGCAGCAAACACCTGCTGAAAGCTATCCAGGCCCGCTCACCTGGCTTCGCACCTGCTACTCCATCACCTTCACCACGGCCTGCTTGTGTGCACAGCCACTTCTAGGACCATGGCACACTCACCCTGTGCCCGCTCACGGCAGCCTTGACCTACCTTGAAGAGGAGTGGGACTTTCTTAGGCACTACCGGAGCCTCCTGGAGGGGTACCCCTGCTTCCAGGGGCTGGCCAGCCAGCTCCACGGCACCTGCGTGATGCTGAACAGGCTTCAGAGCTCATGCTCAGCCACCAACGGCCTCAGGGCCTCCTCACAGGCCTCCCTCCCCTCTGGACGAGTCCCCCCCTCCCCCCCCACCAGCACCTTGGGCCCATACAGGTTAGTTCCCACTGGGTTTTTTTTTTTTTTTTTTTTTTTGTGATGTGCCCCCTGGCCGCTGGGGATGGGGTGGAGCTACATCATCCTGGCAGCTGAGAGTTGCTAAGTACATCGCCCTTTTTGTACACGTTGGGGTGTGGATTGGACGGCCTCTTCCCCTTGCCTCTTCACCCCATCATGTGGATCGGATAGACTATTGCTACAGAATCCGAACTGTTCTTTGACTTTATACACATATAAAAAGTATGGAGAGTATTGCTTGGCTACTGGTTGTCATGTGCTCTCAGGGGCTGCCTGTCTCCGCCTGTCTCTTCAGCAAGAATGAACCCCTGAGGTGCAGGGCAGAGGTGGCTCTCTGGGCAGCTGGGACTGTTCCTTGGTCCAGTAAGACACGTAGCAGACGTAAATTCAGTGACAGCACACTACCACGTCCTGCCCAGAGCTCTTTCGACAAGGCAGTGTTCTGCTGAGAGCCGTGGTTGGTCCTGGGCGGACAGGCCTCTACGGATGCTGCAGGGACTCTGCTGTAGGGACAGACCTCGCGGCAGTGATCTGAGGGGACGAGGGCAACACTTCCGAGGCCTCCTTTGAAGACCCAGGGTCACCAGGCCATCTACCTGATGAGTCAAAAAGCACAAAAAGCAAGCCCAGAGCGTGGAAAGGCAGAGGAGGAGATGGAAAGGGAGGAAGGAACACAAGGACCCCCCCAAGGAGAGCCATCTGGGACCCCACAGTAGCGGCGGGGGGCAGTGTCCGGCTGGACCTGCTCACCTGTCTCACGGCGGCGTGTGTCCACCAGTGAGGGCTGGTAGGTCCAGGAGGGTCACATGTAGGGCAGACGGGAAGGCTCAGGGATACTGGGGGGAAGCTGGGGCAGGTAGCTCAGCGGTGGCCCAGGCAAGGAGTGCGACCAAACCAAGAAGGGGTAGCACTCGGCCCCAGGGCATGCAGGTGACACCCCCCCACCTCAGCCCAGCCATTGCAGGCCAGGCTCCGGGTTGGGGGGCGTGAGGCCAAGGCCACCTCTGTGGCCCCAGGCAGGCCTCCCACTGCAGTAGCAGAAGCACAAAGGCCAACCTATTATCTTGAGGCCAAAAGAGGATTTCGGGGACTTGATTTAAAGCTTCCCTCTCTCATTTTTTGGGCAAAGGCCTGGGAGGAGGGTGGGACTGGAACAGACAGAGCCGTGTGAGGGTCTCGCATCTTCCCGCGAAGGATGACAGCTCCTGCACCCCGAACCCCAGGGTTCTCCTTCACGTGGCCCTCCTGCCTCGTGCCATCGACCTTGACCTTTAAATGCAGAATTCCATCCTGCGCCCTCGTGGGCCGGGGCTGTCATCTCTCCGGGGGCCCCAGCCTGCGGTTGCCCCTGAGGAGAGGTGGGCAGGGGAGCCTCCGGCCGGCACGAACCCGGGGAACCGGGTGGGCACCCCTAGTCGCCCTCCCCGGGGAGCGGGGGTGGCCGGCGCCCGGCTCGCCTCTGTGGGGGGCACCCCAATGGCCAGGCCGTGCGGACAGCGGGAGCAGCGTTTGACCTTCCAGCCGCCAGTCGGCTGCTCCGCGTGGCCGTGCATATGCCTTGGCTGGCGTCCCAGCTGGCAGCCTCCACCCCACCCCCAGTTATAGGGGTGACGGCCCCCCAGACCCTGCCCCACTGAGGGATCCAGCTCAGGGGCTCTGCAGGGAGGACGAGCATCGTTGCCCCCCGGCCCTGGAAAGCGGGGACCCCCCCTTCATAGAGGGGCTCTCCTGGGTGCGGGGCAGGGCTCGTGCCTTCCCTGGGGTTCATCACTTTAGGGGGACAGGGGTGCATTTCTTTTTTTTAAGGGCTGAGTTTCTGGAATGCCGTTCCAGCCTGACGGCGCCTCCCCTGAGAGGGGTGTCCCAAAGGCCGAGGGGCGAGCGCTGGGGAGCGGGGTCAGCGGGGGCTGGCCGGGAAGGACGGACCTCCTGCCCCCCTCCCCGAGGGCCGAGCTGCCAAGGGAAGCAGCAGGTTTCCCATCGGGGTGTCTTCATGCAATTCTCTCTCTTTGGAATGACTGAGCAAAATCGTGCCTGGAAACCAGATGGAGCCTGGAGGCCTCTCCCTGGCCTGAGCTCCGAAGTCTTCCAGGCGTTGACTCATTCTCTCGTCCTGACAACGAGAGGGACGCCCCTTGGCGCGTCACTGGGAGCCCCTCCTCACTCTCCCACCCTCGCTGCTGTTGCTCACCGTGTCCCCGCTCGGTCTCCCCACGGGGAAGGACGGCAGCGTTGTGACTTTTTCCGAGCGCTCACAGCTCCTTGGAGCATGTGTGCACAAACCTGCACCCAGCTGGTCTTGAACTCTTCAGGGCCCGGGTTTATTTTGTTCAGTTTTGTTTGCTGGTGCCCGAATCAGTGGCATGCGGTGTAGACCATGGTTTTGCAATACCCCCTGTGCCTCATGGTTGCTGCGGCGGGGTGGGGGGGATATTTATGCCCAGGCCCACTTCCAGAGACCCCGAGCTAACTGCCCTGAGGTCTGGAGGGTGCCGGGCTGGGAAGGTCCCCAGGGGATTCCAGTGTGTAGCCCCTGTTGAGAGGCCTCCAGAAACTTGTCTCAGGATGAGCCAGTCAGGCGGCCCTGTCCAAGTCGCACTTTCTCCCTCTCTCATTTTTTTTTTTTTTTTTGAGGGAGGTTGGATTCTCAAGCCCTATTCACACCTAGCATGTATTCACTGTTAATGCCATTTGTTTGAGCCATAAAACGCTTGGGGAACCAAGTTCTGGAAGGCAGGCTGCTGGCAGGCATTTCTCCTCTGAGGTTTGGAACCGCCACGAATAACTCGCTCACTCAGTCTTCGGAACCTTCCTCCTCCAACACATGTGATTCTCTCGCTTGTCCTCCAGCTTCTTTAACACCTACCGAGCCTCTTGCCCAACATTTTCTAGACCTCAGCCCGCAGTTTCTGAGCCGTGGAGAGGTGGCCGTGGGCCGTTCCGAGGGCCGTGTGCGAGGTCCCAGGTGGGCCACGCAGCCCTGGAGGGACAGCCACACGGACACAGAATTTTATGCCAAATTGGAACATACCCAGGAGGACTGACCAGTCTCGTCCACGGCAAAACTGAGAGAATTGGGTCAAAACATGACATTTGAGCTGCTGCTCGCGGCTTCGAGGGAAGTGCATCCTCCGAACCTTAGGGCATGTGCATCCACGCAGGAGCGCGGCCCGGAGATGGGAGATGAAGAGCGGGTCTGCCGCCCCGGGGCTCCCGGGAGGGAGGTCACCCCCTGTCCCCCTGCCCCCTGCCATCCTTTAGAGCTCTCGGGTGTGGCTGTCGGCAGCCCTTGCACGCGGCCACCTGCCTGGGCTGCACTCACGTGCTCCTTCAAAACATGAGCTGCTCCACGTACACGGAAGAGTCTGCGCGGGTGCCACGAGTACCCATCTCCCCACCTTAGCTCCAGCCAGTGTTTGACGGCTGAAGCCCCGTCAGCCTTCCTCTCCTCCTGCTCTGTTGCCATCGGCGATCGTCTTTCCCAGACCCCGGGCGCTTGGGTACCGCGCACCGCAGCCCGCGGGGGTCACAGGCCTTCAGGCTTTCAGCGTCTCTCCCCCCCGCCTGGGGCTCTCGAGAAGGGTTTGCGCTTGGCCCGGTCGCCTGCACCTGGGGACCTCGTCTGACCCCAGACCTCTCCGAGGCCCGAGTCTCAGGGCTTCCACCCCCGGGCCCACCCCGTGAGGGTGGCAGGACAGGCTGGTGTGTGAGCCTTGGGGCCTCGGGTGGGGTCTCACGCGCACGGAGCGCCTCCCGACAGGGGACAGCAGGAACCGGAGGGGAGCAAGCGCGCAGCATGGGGGGCTGCCTGGTGGAGGCGGCCTCCGTTGGGGAGCCGGGGCGGCCTTGTGCCGCGAGGTGGGCTGAGGTTGGCTGCGGCCCCCCGGCAGGGAGTGGAGGGCGGGCACCGGCGGCGGCGGGAGGCCCCGGGACGACTGAGCGTGGTGGCTCACTCGGCAGCCTCACTTCCCTCCACCCCATTTGAGTGGAGGCTCGGGAAGCTGGGCGTCCTTCCCCTCGGCGGCTCGCGGTCTGCTGGCCTCCCAGCCCTCGGGCCTCCGAGCGAGGCCGTGGGCAGCCACGCGCAGGCTTCGGCCCAGGAATGGCCCGGGGCCCGGAGGCTGTCACCAGCATGGGCTTGAGGGTGGACACCCAGGGCAGTCCAGCTCCCGCCAGCCCCGCTCCTCCGTGGCCCGAGGTTAAAGGAAGCTCCCAAAGCCCCATCTGGGGTACGGGGGCCGGGGGTGCATGGGGGGTGGGATGGCGTCGGCGAGGGCGAGCTCTTCAAGCTCGGCGGGCCTTCCCGTCGCGGGCCAGCTTCTGCTGGGAGAAACGGGCTCGTTGGTTTTGGAAGAATTTACTCTGGACAGAAGCTTGGGCTCTTGCCTTGTTTGACAGCCCATAAAAGTCAGCTGCAAATCCGAACTCCCGGCTCTACTGTTTTCGGGGGCGGGGGGCGGGGGGCGGGCGGGGGGAGCCTGGGGACGGTTACAACTCCTTCCCCGGGCTGGCTGTCCCCTCCCCCGCCTGGGTCCACCCTGCCCCTGAGTCGCCTCCACAGTTAGGGAAGCGTGAGGATGTTGGCGCGGGCAGGCCGGACGGCGGAAGGCTGGCTGGGCCGGCGGGCGGGCCAACACCGGTCAGACGTGCAGCATGGAAGGTGGAACCAAGGGAGAGTGTTGGACTTCATGCTTTGAGACCCTGCGTGTGTGCGTGTGTGTGTGCGTGTGTGTGTATTTCTCTCTGGTAGGTCCGGGAAGGCCAGCGGAGCCTCCGATACGTGCCAGATACTCACTGTGTTGGGAGTTGGCCAGGAGAGAAACCGTTAGGCATCTGCCTATTTTTCATGTTGCTTCTGCATCTGACTGTGAAGAGGGGCATTCCTTAAGTCCTCACATCCCAGACCGCCCTATTTGGGAGACCCCGGTGCCTGGCACACTCTGTGTAAAGAATAAACGTCACCCGCTGAGTGACTGCCTTCGTGAAGTGGGTGGCGGTTTATTGAGCATTTACTATGGGGTTCCTCCTATCTAGCCGATGGAAGAGTGTATTGTTTTTTACTGATAGGGGAGGTACACACCAGGCTCAGGAAGGTTAAGGGACTTGTCCGAGGTCTTGCAGCTAGGACTGTGCGTGTGTACTGGGGAGGGTGGTGGGTGGAGATGTACAAGAGATTGGAAAGGCTCACGGCACCATTCTTAATTATTGCTCATTCTTGCAACTGCATCACATCTGTGCATTTGTGGAAGCTGATGGGACTGAGTGGGCTGCCCCGGGAACCTGGAGGCAGAGGAAACAAAGCGGGGGTTTTCCAAGTGCATGCCTGATGCAGCACATTATCTGTAAAAACAGAACTTAGAAGCATGGACAGGAGAGGCCCTCTGTACTGAGAACAGGGAAGAGGAGAGATGAGTCGATGGACAAGATCTTCTGGGACATTTAAATGGTCCCCGCTGAGGCCCACGGAAGAAGAAAGGCAAAAAAAGAACAAAGCTAGGTCAACTGTTAAAAATTATTTAATAGAAAGTCCAATGTCAAAATGTAACAATAAACAAAAATACACATGTATAAATATGTATATATAATTAGACCTGTACACTTTCTCAGACCCTTTTCAAAATGGAACAGAATCATCATTACATCTCGGTGGTCAAATCAACAATAATATTCAAGCGACGTGGACCCACTGGTGCCGTGGGGAACATACTGCTAAAGCAGTTGGAGGGTTCAAAGAATCCAATCATGAGAGAGCTGGGAATATTGCCAAATGTCCTCTTCTGGAGACCCAGAGAGGGAAGAGGAGCAATCCCCCCGCTCTGGACATCGTACTTGATCTTTTCTTAGCACCTGTAGCCACCACTGTCCGGGGACAGCTCTCCTGCTGGGCAGGTTTTTCAGTACTTAAATTTATGCTGTTGGAAGAGTTTGTTTGCCCTGTCTCCCAGATTAGAAGCTCCTGGGGATTTTACCTTAAGGCCTTCTTATTCTGCAGGCCAAGCGTGCCAGCACAGTGGTTTGGGGATGGATGCCAAGAAGGTGTGCTCACTTGCTCTTAAAACAGTAGTGTCCAAAGTGGGTGTGCACACACCAGGGGGTACTCAAGGTACCCTGAGGTGTTCAGAGAGAAAGTACCAGAACCTCTGTGTATAGTATTTTGTATCTTATGCTTTTAAAAGGTCTACGTTGTATACTTTTTATAATGTGTCTAATATATTAGTTCAGGAGTATATGACTATATGCCTTAAATAAATTAATAGACGTACAGAGGGGGTGCATCTCACAGAGGTTTTGCTGATAGGCATGTGCGGTGGAAATAAATGGGCAACCACTGCTCTATGGAGTTCCCGTGCGTGCCGAGCGCTGGGGAGGCTGCCCTGCTGGGCTCTGTGCCTACCCGAGGAAGCTGTGCAGGTGCTCAGAGGAGCGAGGCTTCCAGGACCCCTCAGACCCAACTGAGAGCTGGGCCTCCTGAATCTGCCACGAGATTTCATTTGAATGTAAGGCCTGATTTCCAGATAAAACACAACACACACAGAGGAAACACACAGCCATTGACAACTGGCAAGGAGGCACTGTGATCCTTTCCTGGACCGGAGCAGCCAATGGGGAGGGGGTGCCCTCAGGCAGACCTGGCCATATTCCAGGACCACCCCCCTGCCGCCACCCAGGGGACCCTGCAGGACCTTAATTTCAAGGCAGGTGCGTGTGAGGCCAAATTCTAATAGAAAGGACTAGGCCTGTGGGCTATTCGAGTGGGAACCCCAAGACACAGAATTAGAAGTTCCTCAGCCAAGTTGCCAGTGGGATATCTGGGAAAAGAGTGGGTGTTTGAGTTAAAATCTTTCCACGGGTCCAGAAGCTGGTGTTGCTGCTGAATATGCCAGGCTGCACCCAGGAGGGCAGGGGTGGGGGTCTTGCAAAAGAGTTCAGGACACAAGAAATATTCAGGGCCCTTTGGGATCCCTGGACACCTTGCTGAACTAAGGAAAGTGTCTTCAGTCCCCAAATTCCTCTAACCTCTCAGGGAAACCAGTCACTTGTTTGAGCCTTTTCTTAAGTTTCTAGAAACCATGCTGCCTCACAGCTAGTGTTTTGATTCATCGAATTCGTTTTCTTCTCTGTATAGAATTTCTCATTATTTGTGGGGTTGGGGGAGGGAAGAACCCAATGCTCTGTACTCTGAATAGGTTCTCTGGAAAACCTTAAAGGCACTGTGAGTTGTCTCCATAGAAAGACTGCTTCTCCCCAAGGCTCCCTGCCTCACGACCGGAGGGCTCAGAGCTTGGAGCTCGGTGGCCCCCCTGTCCCCACGAGGTCCACGGTGGCTGTCTAGGCTGGCAGGTGTTTTCAATGTGCATACAATTTATTTGTGCTTTTTAAATTTAAAAAAAATTTTTAGTATCACCTTTCTTTGGCAGGATTCGGGTGCGTGCTCCGAGCATAGCAGAGGCTTGGCCACAGGGCATGACCTAACCCGGGGAAAGGCTGTCCGAGGGCAGCTGCCTTTTGGGGAGATGAATGAAGGTGTCACTCTAAGCCAGGGAGCCGTCTGCTGCCTCCCATGGATTCATCTTAGGGAGCACCCTCATCACGGGGTATATGCCAGCCTCCTACCCAGAGGTATTTTTAGCCTTGGTGGCTCTAGGGACAGGTCACGATGACCAGGCGCTGTCCCCTACATGTCTCTGAGCAAGATCTAGCCCAGGTTAAAGCCCCTGAATTCAAACAGCTTTTGGCTGTGCAGGGTCAGGCGGGGGTGGGGAGGCAGAGGACACGAGAACAGATCGTCTCAGCAAGCAAGTGTGCGCCTGCACAGCAAGAGGGCAAATCGGGCTCTGGTGCTGACCACACTTACGTCTCTGGGTGGCCGCAGCCATGACCTCTGCTTCAGAGGGCAGAGCATGGTCTACGGCTCCTTATCCCTCCCCTCTCCTCCCCAGTCCACAGTGAAGCCCCCGGGCCCTGGGGGATCAGCCAGCTGACTGCTTGCCCTTACCTCGTCCCCTCTCCTGCTCAACTCCAGCCCCGGCTGCTTTGCTACACGCCAGCCCGACAGCCTACACTGTCCCTCCTCTGGACCGAGTCCCACGCTGTCCTCCGAGCCCCGAAGGCCCTTGGCAATGCTCTCCCTCAGTCCTCTGACAAACTTGAGCTTCGATGTCACCTCTTTCTGGAAGCCCCCTGACTATTCACGCTGGGCAGCTGCCACTCTGAGATGCTCCTGCAGCACCCGGTACTGACCCTTGCGGTTCCCACACCATCTGCCTCCCGGATGGTGGGCTCCTTGAGGGCAGGAGCTGTGTTTGGTTTAGCAGGGTATTACAGGCGATTGTGCTCGGGGCTCTATAAACGACCTGCTGAATGAATGCGTCTTCCACACTGGAGAAGGCAATGCTAAAAATGCTACAGCTGGGACAACCTAGGTGAAGGGGCCCCAGATCCACACATCGGTGTCGGAACTTCCTAGTGGAACTGCTGGATTGCCAGTCAAGGCCACGCTGGATGGGCACACGAGAGTGTGTGAGAAACGCTGTGGTTGTATATGGCTGGACCTGGCATGTATCCTGAGGGATGAGCCCTTTACACACCAGGGCTTGGGACAGGATGCTAGCCACAATACCCAGGCTAGAGGCCCAGGGGAGTCACACAGGCCAGTGGCTGGGCATCCTGGTCCAGAGGGGGCACGGGGTGAGGTGGCCAGACCTCCGTCCTCCTCATTGAGTCTAACTCAAACTTTCGCTAGAGTGATCACTAGCTTTTCCTGTTTTGCCATTATTAGAGCTACACTAATACTTTCCTGGATGTTATCTTAGAGATTACAAAAAGCAAAGTGCAGGGATCCCTGGGTGGCGCAGCGGTTTAGCACCTGCCTTTGGCCCAGGGCATGATCCTGGAGACCTGGGGTCGAATCCCACGTCGGGCTCCCGGTGCATGGAGCCTGCTTCTCCCTCTGCCTGTGTCTCTGCCTCTCTCTCTGTGTGACTATCATAAATAAATAAAAATTAAAAAAAAAAAAAAAAAAAAAAAAAAAAAAAGCAAAGTGCAGCTCTTCCTTGGAAGTATTTCAGTGATACAGTAGTTATACTTTCTTTAAGTATCTGTGTGTGTCTGTGTGTGCATTAAGAAAATAGATCTGAATTTAGAGTCCTAATAAGGCAGCTGCCTGGTTTTGTTCCAGGAAAATAGATACGGATTTTTAAAAATAAATTTGCATCTTGTTTGAATGGAAAAGCTGGCTTGAAATCTATTGTGAAGCTTTCCTTCCCTCGCTCACTTGACTGTCAGGAAAGTACAGTCCCCAAGGGTCTGGACTGAAATGCCAGAAAGAAAGGGGCTGTTCTATCACCTCTGGGTCTAGGCCAAATGGCCTCAAAGGTTCTAGAGCCATTTGCAACCCTAGAGACCTGGACGGCAGTTCTGGCTGAGTTTACAGCGTTCTTTTTACTGCTTTTAAATCTTACTCAATCAAGTTCAAAGCCTTGGGCTAAAAATAACTCCCGGAAAGGGAAAAAGGGAGAATTCTGGGTAGAGGGGGAAGACAGTATTAGAATGAGGCCTTTGGTTTAGGAATGAATCTTGCTGAATTTAAGCCATTTCTCTGGCTTACGAGAACTTCCCACATTATCTTGAAGGAATTTGACAGCTGCCAGGTTTGAAAGAGGCAAGATCTTGGGGATAGTTTTCATAGAAAACTGAACATAGCACCCCCTCTACACAAGGAAATTCTTTTGATTCTTTCAAGTGGAGTGAGGGCAGGTCCCCTCTAGGCAGCACCTTTAACAGTTGCCATGGAGATGTGAGTCATCTTTTCTAGAGGACATGCCTTGAGAAGCAAGGAAAGGAACAATGGGGAGTTCTTGGGCTCTTCTGACCTTGGACCCGTTATTTAAATGGCAGTCCAAGTCATTACATGACCATCCAAAATATTTAAGTTCTTGAAAGAGATTCACATCTAGTTGCAGTGCTTAAACTGGCCTGGAAAATACAGACCCGGTTCAAACATCTAAAAGAGACATCCAGCTCTGGCCCACAAGAAAGGATTCAAGTCAATGCTCCAGGCCTTGCGTCTACCTTGGGCCATCAGGTTCTCCCATACTTCTCTGCAAGGTTAATAAGGCTTTTCACCTTAAAACAATGCAGTCTGGGGATGAATGAAGCCTTGGGAGCCAAGAAAGAAATCACAGCATTCAAAGGCCTGTTCTGGCTGCATCTGGAATTTCACTGCAAAAGTACCAGATTCCCTTTCCAGATGCTTGAAAGGATTCCAAGAAGAGTGACATGTGCCTACATCCCCAAGGCCTTTCTCTTCTGGGCACTAAATTTCTGTTAGCCACTGGCCTCTTCATGGTTTGTGTGTAGCTCATCAGATACGGGAAGGCCAAGTAAAACACTCCCCACGGCAGACCCAGCTGGTGATGAGCCAAAGAGTGATTCTGGAAGGCAGAAGCTCCCAAAGGGTTCTTTTCACAGTGTTGCAAAGGGCATAGTAATAATAAAACAATTCGGAAAATACTTGAATGACATCTTCCCTTCTTTCCACATGGGCATTTGTGTCGGACAGATGCATTCTGTACTTACGAGACGCCACTTGGAACATGAGGGTCACAAATTTACTTCATGGGATAGTGGTGAAGATGACACAAGACAGTCACAAAATGCCTAGCACAGTATCTGGCACAGAGTGAGTATCAATAATAAATGTTAGTTCCTTTTCCTCTTTCCCCAAGATTAGATCCAATCCCAGATAAGGTACAAGAGTCTCCTGAAAAACGTGGTAGAGCTAGTGAGTTAAGGTTGGTCACAAAAGTTAAATACATTCACCCAGCATCCTTGTTTTCTGCTGTTGTTTTTTGACCTTTTCCAGAGACACTCGAAAAGGTGACTGAAGGACATCTCTCCCCCTCCCCTTGGAAAAAGACATCCATTCATTGGCAGAAGGCAATCCCTAGAGCTCATTCACAAAATCCCAAAGGTTTATTGCAAGGACATCTGCAGCAAGAAAGCTGCCTACGTGATCCAGCTTCACGCAGGTGCGTGAGGCTCCGGGAGTCTGCAGGGGACATCCAGAAGCCAAGGTCCCTGCTTCCTGCCACCGTCTGTCTCATCATGCCCCTCAATACACATGGCCTCTCCCAGACCGGGTCTTCTTTTCCTACTGGGGTTTTGTGCAACTCATCAAAAAGCTTCATTTCTGAGAGGTACAGAGAAATGAAATTCTGAAAGTGCCTTCCGGGGGCAAAAGCATGGAAGGCAGATTTTCGGTCAAATTACACAGTGCAAAATCTAATACTTTTCCTTTTGCTTTGTTTTTGAATTTGGCAGTTGGGAGGAGGGAGGCTGCCTTAGATACCAATCCTTTTGCTTTTCAAACAAAGCACATCTCAGAGTCCTGGAGCCCAAGATACAGAGTATCTTCCTGGATTAAGACTTTGATCATTCTTCCTCCTATGAAACGGACATCATTTCACGGGGTTTCTTTCCTAAGACCAGTCGGGATGGAGCGCTCTTAAAATTCTGGCCTCGCGTCTACGCAGCATCTGTAATCAACCGGCTGGCCCGCAGCGCAGGCTCCAAGCGAGGCAAGGCTCCCGAAAGGGACAATCTCTGGGCTTAGCAGGCTTCCGGGAGAGTCTGGCCCTTAGAGAAAAAAGTTCTCGATGAGGTTGGGAGGATGGCATCCAATGGGATGGAAGAGGGGGCGCCATCACCCGGGGCTGCCGGGGCGCTGAGGAGCTGCAGGCGCGGCCGCTTCTGACTCTGGGTGCCCCCGGCCGGCGGCGGCGCCACCACAGGCACAGAGCGCGGAGGATCAGCAGAGGAGCCCAGGCTGGACCACGGGCTCGGCGCAGGGGGAGACACCAGTCTCCCCGCAGGCCCGGGGGTGGGGGGGCACTGCTGCTTCTGCCGGCTGACCTAGTTTCCCCGCCTCTGGACTTCGGACGCTCTTTGTCCCTAAATAGACCACAGCACCCCTCGATGCTCCAGCCTGGGGCCGAGGCCTCGCTGGGGTAAAAGCCTCTTTGAGGTCCTCTGCCAGTAACAAGCACACACTCAGTTATGACAGCAAGTACTCCGCGAGCCCAGGATCTCCGCCAAACAAAAGCAAGCAGCGCATCCTCCTGCTGGACTCCTACAACTCCACAACCCAGAGCCCAGAGAGCGTGTGCAATCCAGCTGCAAATCGTCTTGACAGCTGGCCCTGCCCTCCGGCCGCCAGGCAGCTGGGTTTTGAATTGCACCCAAACGCGAGGCCATGCTATCAACTCTCTCTGCTAAATGCTTCTCAGTCCATTCCTCGTCCTGCCCTTCTCTCCCTCCGTCCACCAGGCCACTCCCCTCCCTCCCTCCTTCCATCTCCCTGAATGCTCAGCCAGCAGAAGCCACTAGTTTGTGGACGATTCTTTTCATTGTATCTGGAACAATCTGCTTCATGTCCGGATATGCGGGGTCGGGGGGGGGGGGCGGGGGCGGAAATAAAGGCAAAATATTTTTGCATTAGACCCTTTTCAGAAGGCATAATAAAACGAAGTACAAACACAAATCACTTGACAATTTTATGATTAAAGCGAAACGATGGAAACACAAGACAGTTTTGAGTGTTGCTAACATAATCAAGCGTCTCATGCCAACCCACTCATCCACCCCATTTCCCAGATCTATTTCTAGATATACCAACATTTGTCTGCAGAGGAAATCACGTCTGCACGTCAAAGAGTTAAACTTGGGAGACGGAATTCCAGATGAAAAGCCCCTGGTTCTCGGGAACCAGCTTCTAGTTTTATGAAACACTCAAAAGTCAAATTCCCAAGAAACACTTGGCTCTGTGTACATGTGTATCATGTAAAATGTTAAACAGGACTAGAAAAAAAATGATAAAAAAAGCATGTGTCATCTTTGGGTAGAAGGGGGTGATTTTCTGGGAAGACACTGTCTGAGACACCAAGTAGAGGAGCCACGTGGAGGATGCTTAGTCATTCTTGCTTGAGAAGCATCAGAAATCACATAACAGTGAACAGAGTCCCACGTGGACAAGTTTCAGGTGGGGCTCAGCAGTTCATTTACAGTTGAGGAAAAACTATTTTAGTCCTTTGGCCAAACACCATACAAAGGGAACGTAAACCCCTAGGCGACTTGACTCTCTGCATTTTTCTGCTTGAAGCAGGATAAAAAGCCTTAAATTTTGGCTGCATCTCTATTTATGTAACAACCACAGCTGCTCCCCAGAATAGCGGCTGCTGGCTGAGAGAATTAAGGGCTTTTGTTGCTAACTTGTGAGTCCATTTTCTGTAGCACTGGACTGAGGTTCCTTCCTCTCGGTGCCCCCGGGTCTAACAGCAGAAGGAGTCTCACCATTAGCACATCGATGGTGCCATCCATTATGCAGATGGATTTTAAAGTCAAGGCTCATCTTCTCAGCAAGAGCAAATCTTGCTTCTTATTCTGTTCTGTGGCAGGTAAGCTCTCGGCTCCCCAGGATAAATAACCACCCACCTTCGGAGGGTTGGCAGCGTGGCTGATCCTGAGCCCCTCACATTCAAACTCCACGAGAGAAACAGACAGTGCTCCTTCTGTGTTTCTGTGGAACAAACCCAAACCGGGCCTGCTGGCCTAGCATTTCATGGGGTGCCCCGCCCGAAAGTAACAAAGAGAATCCTCATCAAAGCTATCAAACGCGTTAAAAAAATACAAAAGTTATTTTCTCCTTTTGATTGCTATTTACTTGTGACAACATTTGTTAAAAATATTACTTCTGTCTTTGAGAAGAGATTGTTCTCTTCATATAATATGGAAAAATAAACTCTACCAAACCCACAAGTTAACATTCCCCAACACTGCCTTAGGGCTTTGGCTTCCGCATCTCCAAATACCATCACCAGTGTCAATGTACTACGTTTCCAACAGGCAAACGCTTTGCACTGTCCTAGCCCAGTGCCTTGAGTAGAAGGGAGTGGCGAGGCTCATGGAACATTTGGAAGGGGGAGAACGAGGAAGTAGGATGGCTTACTTGCTAACAAAATGAAAGATAACAGGGTGGTTTCAGGCCCTCCTAGAAAGTTGAGGAGTGTCCCCTGGTCTCCTCTGACCACCAGCAGCCCTGCTAACACGAGGTGGGTGGCTGATGGGAGGGTAGGGAGCCATGAGGGTCAATTATCGGTGTCATTGCAAAGAAGGGCTCATCTTCTGCACCCGGGATCACCGTAAAACACCGAACTGGATGAATGGGAGAAGACAAGGATACATAAAAACAGTAAAATGTTTATTTTCTTAGAAAAAAAAAAGTGGGGAAGAGGGATTCAGAATGATTGTGATCACACTTCCGTCTGCATCTGAGCAAAGCCAATGTTGCAAGCTTAATCCTCGATTCAGATACCTAGTAAATGAAACCACCTGCTGCTCCCTCCCATGTCACTCCGGGAGTCACGTCACAACATGCTTGTAATGGACAATGGCTTCTCTACTTCTTCGTAGCAGAGAAACAAGGCTTGCCATAGCAACCATCCCATCTCCAAAGCGCAACATTGCCAGTGAGAAGCGAGGCTCTGGACCGCTCAGGAGAGACAGGGAGGGGGGAGAGAGGGAAGGAGACGCTTGTCTTAGAAGCGGAAGAGTTCTACAACAGAAGTTTGATATCTGAGTTCACCACTACCTCATCTTAGAGAAAATAGGTTGGAGAGCATCTGTAAAACCATCAGTATCTTTAAGGTGAAATCGCAGATTTTTGCTGCATACCTGGACACAAGTGAAAAGTTGCAACAAGTTTTAACTAGCAGCAACAAAGAAAGTTCGATAACAGTTTTTGTGTGTGTGTGTGTTTGTTTTTAGCAATATCCCTTTGCAAGTTCATTAAGAAACACTGTAATTTAATGGGGCATACGATATGGAACGATCTTCTTTTGCTATAGTGCTGTTCGTTGAAGAGAACCGACCTTTGCAAAGATTTCAACTGGGGTGTAACCTATTTACACAGTAGTCGCTCCTGGTTTGAGTAGTAGAATCGGTGCTATGTGATATCCTCTTCTTCCGAACAGTAATCTCGACCCTTGAGGGGAAAAGAAAAGGAGAGCATGTGAGTGAGAAATTCAAAGCAGAGCCCGAGACAGCTCATCACCAACAATTTTCTCTCAGTGTGTCCCCCTGGAAAAGAACTCAGGCTTTAGCAGTGACGACTGGGCACAAGGGAAGTCCCGAGATGTGTTGGCTGATTTATCGACAGTGTATGCCTCCAGGCACGGCAGTTTTACGGAGCCCCCAATAAGCCCTTACTTTATGTTGGTAAGAACTTCTATCAGACTCATACAAGACTCGGTCGTTCACCAAGAAATTACCAAATGGATGACCTATTCAGGAGACCAAGTTCCCATGAACGAGAGAAACTGAAATAAACCACGAACAAGTCATTTCGCCTGGGGTCAGGGCTGCTCATATTCTACAGCTGTTATTTCCATGCCTGGAATTTATAATTTTACAGAAGGGGATGGTATCATCCAAGGATGCCTTAGTTTTAATCCACTCTAAATTAAAACAGGGGTTTAGAAAAAAATCCCAAAGATTCATTGAGATCTGTGAAACAAACCTGGGACTCTGGCTGGTATGCATAGGATACACAAGAAAAGTGAAAATGTGTTTGATTCATTTGCTGCCAAAACAGGTCACTTGAAGGCTTAAGGACTATGTACAATTGTTACTTTTGAACATTTTCTCCTCCTCTCTCCAGTGGGTTATACACTCTACGAAGGCATGGTTAAGATGGGGATTCGAGCGTCCTATCTGACCAGCCGGGTAGTCTTGGTCAAAGCATTCAGCTTCTTGGTCTGTAGTCCCTCGTGAGAGGACAAGAACAAGACCACCTGCCCTGCCTGCATCACAGTACTCTAGATATGGGCTTTGTAAAAGGTCACGTATTGAAACGATTTGTACCCTTCAACCTTTCTCTCTTTGTACACACACTACATGTTTTAAGTTTTGGGGGCAAATATTCCCTTAAAAACAGAATCTTCTACATAACTGAAACTTTTTCCTAAAAGTTAACTTAAAGGAAATAAACTAGTTTGTACCGCAAACGTTTCTTTGTACCGCAGGTTTCTTTGTCACAATCCTCGTGTACTGAACTGATTTCACGTTCTCCTAACAGTTGAGCATCATCATAATGAACGACTGTACCATCTGGCCGGCCAGTAATCCTGGCTCTGGGACTTACTAACTCTGGCATCTTGATCAAGTTACTTCTCTGTACCTCAGTTTCCCTATCTGTATGGTGGAGAAAACAATTAATACCTATTTCTCATCATTGTTGAAGATTAAATACGTTCCTAGTTGTAAAGTGATGGAATAGTGCCAGGCACGTCAGTTAATGCCTGTTATGTGTGTGTGTGCACATGTGTGTTTGATAAGAAAATGCTGCCACACAATGAAGTCTTTGGGGTCCGCCAGCCCCTTGCTAAATGGCCCCAGATTGCGTGTTCCCTTCAAATGTGATTCATTAAGGAGAATGTTTTGGTTTCCTCCTCTGTCAGCCAACTCTCACCCCTGCGACTTGCAGTGTCTGAGCCCCGAGTCACCTCCAGGCTGATTTCACTTGTGGCACGAAACATCTCCTGGGCCAAGAAACTGGGTAACCAATCTCCCTGAGGAGAGATGTGTGCCCTTAGTCACCCCTCATCAACAGCTTCCCTGGCGACACTGCCCAAGCAGATGCCGTCCCTGGCCTTGGCCCGGACCACTCAGGAGACCCTCTGAGCCACATGCTGGAGAGCCAGAAAGGAGGACCTCGTGAACCCTGACGGTTGGGAGTGTAACTCTTCAATGGGAGAAACAGGACACATCCAAACCTAGCAGCATGATGCTAGAAACGTATCCGGTGATGCTGTCCACAGGTCCTCACCTCATGAGGTTCAGGGAGGGGACCTGCAAGGGGGCACTGCGTGTTTAGCTGGAGGGGAAAGGCAGGGCTCATGCTGGTTTTATTAGGAAAGGAAAGAGGACATATCCAGTGTCTATATGGATATACACACTGTTGTGTGAAAACAGGCAAAATACCAGGCTTTGGTTTCCTGGGGATAATCATGGTCTCTGGCTCAGGGTTGTGATCAGGATTAAATGGGGAAAACACTGTCTGGGAGGAAGTCCATAAAGGTTAGCTGCTGCTATCACTGCAATCACTGTTATCATAAACCCTGTGTTGGGTCAGTCCCCTGGCGGGGGAATAGGGGCCTCCCTCCTTGTGGCTGCCGGTAAGGACCGTGGTCATAAACTGATGGGACAGATATCGGGAGCCCTTCTTCCCACCTCAGCCTTGTACCTCACACAGGAACCCTGTGAGCTTGGATAAAACTTCTGTGGCAGACACCTAAGGCTCTTCCCTTCTGTCTAAATGAGGCTGCAAATCAAAGGCTCAGCCAGCCAGTGTGGTGTTCAGAGGGCACTTTACCCACAAGAAAGAACCCGCATGTGGTGACACACAGGCAGCTACACAAGTACGTGAACTGCTGTACTCATGGGCAAAGCAGTGTCTCCAATTCTGTAAATGAGTTATGGGGTTCACACAGCAGATGGAGCATTTCAGAGCCTCCCTGCTTACTGTTAGCACAAAGGAGCACCCCTTTTGGAGGGACAAATCTCTATCAGCTGCCTGTGCAAACCCAAGAATGCAATCATCATTTCCCGAGCATTTGCTTCTCAGAAATAATAATCGCCATGAGGAGGAGGAGGAAGATGGTATCAGTTGTGTTGCAGATGTTATTTCCTTGACTGTTGACACCAATCCTGCCAGGGGGACTGGCGCCCTGTTACCTAGAGGGAAACCTCACAGGGATCCAAGACCACAGGGCTCTTCCTCCGCCTCTGGTTACAAATGCAGTGAGCTGACAACTAAATTCAAATTCACATCTGTTCTGTGTTGGATATCATCACCTGCCAGCAGCTCTGAGAACCAAATATCTCATGGATGGAAAACCTGGAAATCCAAGCAATGGAGAGTAAGAGCTCCCAGAGGGCCGGCCCTGTTCTAAGCAGGGGGAACCTGAGAAACGTCACAGGAACCCCACCTACACGCAGGCAGGCCTTCCACAACATGACTGCATGTCTCATTTACATGTATAAACAACTGTGCCAAAAAGAGAACCTGAAAACCTTCAGCTGTCAGAAGACAGAGGTGGGAGGGAGCTGGGTTTGAGAGGAACACAGCCATTCTCCTAATCGAGGCAGCAGCCCTGCCCCATCAGAGCTACAAAGGGGATGTCTGTAGAGAAGCCTCCTGCAGGCAGAAGTAGGACCGGGAGACACAATTCCACTTTCTGCAAAGGACTCACTCACTGAAAGCTATGGGGAACAAGATCCCTAGGAGACCCCCAGCCCCCAAGCTGCAAGGCTAGAAAGTCCCAGGGAGGGTTGTTTGAAGAACCACAGGGGCTTCTTGGTGTGGACTCGGACATCTCGAGATGCTCCTGCCTACGGAGGTTTTCCCCACCACCGCCCTACTCTGTACAGGTTTCTGTGTTCTTGTCAGCTGTCTGTGTTATCTCCTTGGAAACTTCAGTTTATGTCAACTCAGAACAGACATTTCTGAGGTTCTAGGGTGGTGAGGATTCTTTGCTGAAATGTCCAGGCTAAGAATTAGGGATTATAAGGAACAGAGGAAAGACCATTATCCTAAATTTTAAATTCTGCAGTTCAAAGACAAGCAGCTCAAAGAGTGACTTCGAACAAGAGAATTGTTCCTCTGAAGTACCTACAGTGCTTTTCTCTTTAACTAGATGGGGCACCTGGGGGGCTCAGTGGTTGAGCATCTGCCTTTGCCTCAGGTGGTGATCCTGGGGTCCAGGAATCAGTCCTGCATCAGGCTCCCTGCAGGGAGTCTGCTTCTCTCTCTGCCAATGTCTCTGCCTCTCTCTGTGTGTCTCTCATGAGTGAATAATATCTTAAAAAAAAAAAAAAGTTTAACTAGACAAATAATCAAGGGCTGGCTGTCCAGGTGCGGGTATGATTTTATCTTGGAAGACTCCAGTACATTTCTGTAGACCTGTGTGCATTCGGCCTAATAACTGAATAACATCAAGCACATAATCCTCAGCTGTGAACTGAGTATTTTGCCAGTGGGGTAGATCACAACTATACAGATGTTACAGAGAGGATGCAGAGAGTCTCCATTTCTCCATCTCTAAAATGGGGACAGTAGGACTTACCATGCAGTGTTGCTGAATTAGAAGTAATACACATAAGGTGTTTAGCAAAGCTTGGCACATGGGAGGTAATTAATAAATTGGAGCTCTAATGACGATATTGAAAAATAACAGCAACAGATGCAGCAGTGAATAAACTGTCTAGGTGAGAAATTGGGCCCACAGCTGAATGAGTCAGTTACACTCAGGTCCTCAAACAAGCCAGGCACTTGCGTGCTTGTCCCTCTTCCTCCATCCTGACTGGCTCCCCCTGCCTTCAGCCCTCCCTACACGCATCACTTCTCATTTTCTGGATCTCTGCTCGAACGCCACCTCCCTGTCTTCCCCGAACACCTCATACACAATAGTACCTCCCTTACTCCGCATCATATTTATTTATATTACTTATAATTTCCTGATATTAATATAGTAATTCCTTTCTCTATTAACTGCTTACTTTCTTGAATAGAGGCATCAAGTGGGCAGTGACTGTTTTATGCACTGCTGCATCTCCAGGACTTAATACTAATGTTGGCCACATGTGAGATGCTCAGTGAATATTTGCTGAATGAATGAAAGGATGAAAAATGTCTACAGTTGCAAAGTTTCAGAGTTGAAAGAGGGCCTAGAGGTTTCCCTCTCCAACCCCATTAGATTACATTGCATCTAATGTAGGATGGGCCTCTGTTTACCATAGTCCAGACAGGGAGCCTTCTCTTTTAGGCTGGAACATGTCAGATAGTTTTCCCAGCTGCCCATGATACTGTTCAACAGCTGATCCCAAACTCTGCCTCTTTGCAATTCCCAAAGAATGGCTTAATCTATGGAACCAGAGGATTATTTTTAGCAGACCAACAGCACCCCTTGGTCCTTCATCTGCAAACAACATGGCTCCATCTAGGTCTTCCTCCCTTGCAAGGATCCCACTTTCACCATCATCTTATTAAAATGGACTCATCAGGGCATCTGGGTGGCTCAGTCAGTTAAATGTCTGTCTTCAATTCTGGTCATGATCCCAAGGTCCCGGGATCAAGCCCTACATCAGGCTCCCTGCTGAGCAGGGAGTCTGCTTCTCCCTCTGCCCCTCCTGCTGCTCATGTTCTCATATGTACTGTCTCTCAAATTAATAAATAAAATCTTTAAAAATAAGATAAAATGGGCTCCTCAAAAACATCACCTGCATAGAATAAGATATCCCAAATATACAGCCTAAGAGAGGAAAGCATTAAGTATCTGACAAAAGGAATCACCAGGAATGACAGATTCCAAGAGAATGGATGTGCTAAATCTTAACAATAATACAACAGAACTTCTGTCAAAGTTCTGGAGAGGGAAACAGCTCTCAGGGAAAGAGAAATAACTTATACAAAGGGACAGAAAAAGAACACAAGAAAATAAAAAGAGAGACACACGCATCATGTGAAAATGAAGTTTTGCAGGTTAAAAAAACAATAAAATCTAATGAAAGGCAAATGTGAAAAATACCTGTAGCATACAATGTGTAAATAAGTGATAGGAGAAGCTCATACCAAGAAAAGATGGGCAGTAAGAGGATCTCAGTAAAAGGGAAGGGTACAAACCGGGAACTCATTCAGAATGATGTAAAACCAGGGAACACATAAGCAGAAAAATGGTCTGCTTCAGCAATCAAAAATTACAAATCAAATAATTAGATATTACTGAAAAATAGCGACACCTGATTCTTGAGTGTATACAATGAAATGTAGCTCTTCTATCACTCTGGCAGTAGCGTCAAATGATATGGTGGTTTTGAAAGGGCACTTGGTGATAATATGTACTATGAGTCATAAAAATGTTCATATCCTTTATTATAGGAAGCACTGAAATCAATATCAAAGACAAACCTCCAAATACATGTTTTTAAAAATGTTATGTGTCGCTTCTCTGGGGCTGGCGGTAGGAACAGGGATTGACCAAAAGCAGGAACCCTTCTTGAGGTGATGGAAATGTCCTAAAACTGGAGAGCCAAGATGGCTGCATTGCTTGGTAAATTTACTAAAAATTATCGCACCATGCATAAAAAATGAGTAAATTTTAGGCCATGTAAATTATATCTTCATAAAGTTCTCAGAAGTATATGTACAAATATATTCCTTGCAGCCTTTTTACTAGGTGTGAAGAAAACCTCAATCAAATATCCCAGAGAAAAAACTGGTTACTAAGATATGGTCCATGCACGCTCTGCGACCATACAGACAAACAAAACGACAGGACTAGCTGCCCACTGTGTCCCCAACAGGCAGCTCCTGCTTGTGCACCACTGCATTCTCACCCATATGGTTCCTTTCTCGCAGACCCCCTTCCCCAGCTGGCCCTCCCCGGCCACTCAGTCTTTACAATGTTGTTCCAGCATCGTATCTTCAAGTGACATTTCCCCCACCTGCTCAGGAAGAATGAGTCTCTTCCCTTCCATCGCACCACCATGCTTTATAGGGATTTTAGCCAAAACGTTTGCTGCCCTTGCTCTAGGCAGCAGGATGTGTCCCTTATCCATCCTTGTCTTTTTTGGTATTTAATGGAATCCTTGTGTGGCCCACGTCACAATGGTTATGAATACTCAGGCGTCTGGAGGGAGGTGCTGCTGCTGCTCTATGTGTGTGTGTGTGTGTGTGTGTGTGTGTGTGTGTGTGTGTGTGTAGGGATGGAGGCTGTTACATGATGTTTTTGGGAAGTGTCCCAAGGGACTTTCATAAGTGAATTAAGTTGTCAACATTTTGTGGATTGTACTAGAAAAACACCGCTCTTCCACAACACAGATGATAAAGAGTAAGTTTTGAACACAAGTATCAGCAGAGACGGGGGCACAGCCTGGTTCCGAGAACAGCCTGGAATCTAGCAGAGGGTAGCAGGAGTATAAGGAAAGAGAACAAAAGGTGACATGAGAATCCCACTGTACACTACTCATCATTCTTATTTATATAAATAATATGTAAACCGCATAAGGAATCATGTCTGGTTCTCTCTCTCTCTTTTTTTTGGACAAAGCAAATTTAATTTTATATTTTGATTAAAAAAATGTGCATCTGGACAGCTAAATTATAAAGTGTCAGTCCAACTCAAGTGTAATGGAATACCAGCTGTCCCTTTAAAAATTTTTTTAAAAATTCAAATATAGTTAACGTACAGTGTTCGATTGCTTTCAGGTGTACAATACAGTGATTTAGCATTACTCAGTGCTCATCATGAACAGAGTACTCTTAACTGCCTTTACCTATTTCACCCATCCCCCCCACTCACCTCCCTGCTGGTGACCATCTGTTTGTTCTCTATAGTTAACAGTCTGTTTTTGGTTTGTCTCTTTTTTTTTTCTTTGTTCATTTGTTTTGTTTCTTAAATTCCACATATGAGTGAAATCATATGGTATCTGTCTTTCTCTGACTTATTTTGCTTGGCCTCATAGTCTTTAGATCCATCCATGTTGTTGCAAATGGCAAGATTCCATTCTTTTTTATGGCTGAGTAATATTCCACCGTGTTATACACACCATATCTGAATCCATTCATCTGTCCATGGACATTTGCATTGCTTCCATATCTTGGCTATTGTAAACAATGCTACAATAAACATAGGGGTATACGTATCTTTTCAAATTAGCGTTTTCTTATTCTTTGAATAAATACTGGTAGTGTGATTATTAGATCACACAATAGTTCTACTTTTAATTTCTGGAGGAACCTCCATACTGTTTCCACAGTGGCTGTGCCAGTTTGCATTCTCAGCCTGGTTCTCATAATATTCAGCCAGAAGTCTTTCTTTTTTTTTTTTAAAGATTTTATTTATTTATTCATGAGACACAGACACACAGACACACACACACAGAGGCAGAGACACAGACAGAGGGAGAAGCAGGCTCCCTGTAGGGAGCCCGATGTGAGGCTTGAACCAAGGACTCTGGGATCATGACCTGAGCAAGGCAGATGCTCAACCCACTAAGCAGACACTGAGCCACCCAGGTGCCCCTAAGAGTTTGTTTTGATGAGGCTGATTTCTGTCTGAAAGCAGGCTCTTGTTTGCTGACTGACTGACCAGCTGAAGTATTCATTCTCCTCTCCCTTACTTTTCTGGATGATGACACCAGGAGCCAAGGTTAGTGTCTGGCCTGTGCATTACTGTGATTCTCCTACTTTTTGCCTGCTTCCTTTGTAGGATTCTCTTCCTCCTCTCTCTTCCTAATTGTAGCCATCCTGAATCTCAGTTTCATGAATTAGTTCTGCTTCGTTGACAGGCTTCTATCCTGCATTGTGGCTTTCAGGTGCCAAAAAACACCCTGATGAATGAAACACAACTGCTGCGACTGTATTTTGGTGTAGAAATTTAATGGCCCATCTCCTTGCTCTGCCCAGCTAACACCTTTTGTCTCCCCAACGTTTTCCTCCATGCATCACCATCCAGAGGCAATCTCAGATCCAAGTTTCCATGGGACATTTAAGCTTTGTCCCTGAACCAGGAATCCAGGGGCAGGAGAGCTGCATGCCACAGCTTGAGCATCTGTGAATGATGAACTAGAATCCAGAACACCCATGATGTGGAGGAGGCAGGAGGCGGGCTGCTGTTTCATCCACCCCCTGTGGGGTGGTGGGCCAGAAGCAGGCGCCCTCCACCCCTTCCTCAAGGCTGGAAGTGGCAGGGCCTCTTCATCAGTGTTCCAGTAGCATTTTCGCTAACAGTCCAACAACAATTTCTAACCACAGTTTTGAGAGAATGCCAAAGAAAAGCAAAAAATAATTAGCTGCACTGTTAAAGTCTCCTCCTCTGGCTTACTTCATTAGAAAAATCAGTCAAGGCATTAATGGCCATCTCTGTTTCTAATGAGCTTTATTCTAATTAGACTCACACGTTATTATTTCAGTTGGGAAAAAGGTCTCGTTTGTAAAGAGCAGTAGGAGCATGGCAGCTTCTGAGGGTTTCTTTGACCATACACGGGAATGATCACCATGATAACAGTGGCAGTGACAATAGTCCCAGTACACTGAGCTTTTCATTTCGGAGAGAGAGCAAGTATTAACTAAATGGTTTTAAAACCCCCATGAAATGTTTATTATACCCAAATCCTCATTCTACAAACAAAAAGAAGGAAATTTTACAAGCTTCAAGGCACATTATTCTCAAGCTTTATCTGATGTTGGCACTCAGATGACTTCACTGATGCCCCTTCCCCCAAAGGAGGTAAGTAGGAATGAGGATAAAGGTGGGAGGTTCATATCTCTAGGCCATATTGAACTGATGATGTCCTAGGACAGGAACTGGCAACTGTCTCTCTCTGTGAAAGGCCAAGTAGTAAATATTTAAGGCTTCGCATTCCATATGGTCTCTGTTGCAACTTAGCTCTGCTGTTGTAAGCATGAAGGCAGCCACAGATAAAAGAAGAGTGAGCATGGCTGTATTCCAATAAAACTTTATTTGTGGACACTAAAATTGGAATTTCATGTAATTTTTCAAGTCAGAAAATACATTCTGCTTTTTGTTTTCCCCAACCATTGGTACAGGTAAAAAACATTCTTGTTTGGTGAGCTAGACCTGGTTCATTGACTATAGTTTGCCCACTCCTGTTCCCTGTTCCAGACAACAGAATCACCATCAGTGGGTTCAGAGGCTAATAACATTGTCAAGGGTTTGGCCCTCTTCCTAGAAGCTCAAGCAACAGAGATAATTTCCATCTTGAGAGACACTTCTCTCAAGATGGGGCCAGAATTCCTTTCTAAAATGTCATTTTATAAAATTGTTCTTATTTTACAAACAAGAAAACCATCAATCAAAACCAAAATAAAAAATTTTCCTACAGTCTACCTAATAAATTGGAGTTTCCAAGTTTCACTTAAATCTCTGTCTATATATCTCTGTCCATATATATGTCATTTTTACATATGACACATTTCTTCTTGTTTCTTCACTTAATCTTACCTTTAAAATTTTTTCCCTGTTGTAACTGATTCCTTCTAATGATAAATAGATATAACATAAATTTTTGTGGAATTCTTTGTGGAAGATTTCCAGGTTATTTGGTGGACTTAATTCAAAAGGGATGTTTTAATCTATTCTCAGGTGTAAGAGTTAAGATTACCACTCCCTTACTCCTGGGCCAGGACCACCTAGTAGGTGGCTAGTTGGGAGACTGAGCCTCATGGATTCCCTCTAGGGTTCGTTTCCTCTAGGACATGAAGCCTCATGGGTCTCTCTTAGGATTCACTTCCTCTAGACATGAAGCTTCATAGGTCTCCTCTAGAGTTCACTTCCTCTAGGACATGAAACCTCATGGCTTCTCTAGAGTTCACTTCCTTCAGGACAACGGCTTTAACAAGTTCAAGATTTCAATCCATAGGCCTCTTGACAAAGACGTGTCTTCCAGATAAACTCTTTAGAGCTCTTTGTTCCGAACTAGTTGATTATAGTCGAGAATGTACATTGAACATGGTTGGAGATTGGGGAGGCTAAGTACCCACTTCTCTTCCATACAGTTTTTAACTGAGAACAGTCAGAAGGAGTCAGATGGGAATTAGCTCTCCTGCTGGGTTAGGGAACCCTCCTCATCACCAACCCCATCCCACCCTTGAGGCCTTATGCATGGTGACTGACCCAGCCAATCATATGTGGACAGAGTGGAGGATGTTGGGTTTGCCCCTCTTACTGCTCATGGCTAGCAGACTAGAGGGGACAGTGTGAAAAGTGGTTCCTTTTCTTCCTCCCCACAGAGAAGAGCAACCTTGTTTGCTGGATCAGTGCTCACCATCCCTTCCCTTTTTCTTTGCTTTCAGAATAGAAAGCACATGCATCTGGCCAGGAAGAGGACCACAACTCCTGATGGGAAGTTCCTGTCTGTAAAAGGCAGAGCAGAGTGAATTAGCCAGGTATGAGGGGGAGAAGGCCCAGAGGGCAATGAGGAGTGGATGTCCTGGACCTGGAAAGGCAAAGAACATGTCCGTGTGGCTTCCCTCCTCATCCAGGACATGGCTAAGGTGACCAAGTTGCACCCCAAAAAAGAAGGGAAAGTGTGGGTCCATGGGACTTCTTTGTGGATCTTGAGGATCCCACTGGCCTGATGAACCTATTTCTTGGGAATGAGCACTTTGAAGGATGACAACTGAGGGACGTCCAGAGGACACATGACAGGCTGGGGGCAAGCAGAACTGACTGGATTGGTGGGGACTATTCAGCTTAATGGGAAACTCTGATTAAAACTGGATTGTCGGGTAGCCTGGGTGGCTCAGTGGTTTAGCGATGCCTTCAGCCCAGGGTGTGATCCTGGACACTCGGAATCAAGTCCTACATCAGGCTCCCTGTTTCTCCCTCTGCCTGTGTCTGCCTCTCTCTCTCTCCTCCCTGTGTATTCTCATGAATGAATAAAAATAAAAACTTAGAAACAAACAAACAAACAAAAAAAAACAAAAAAAAACTGGATTGTCACGTACTTGGCCAACTGGCCAATGAGAATAATAATGAACAGAAGCCAACTGCATTTCTGCTCAGGACTATCAGAATCCTTGGGAACAGTGATTCAAATGAAATCTGAAACAGGACTGTTTCAGGTGACTTAGAGCATTTCTCAGATATTTGTGCTTGTTGGTCTTCTCCCACCAAATTGCACACACTGGAGTGCAGTTTGGAAGTGAAAGGTGTGAGTAAGACTCAAGACTACTACGTCATCTGCTTTTTCCCACTAGACATTTTGTCATAAACACAGTCCTGTTTTCACAGACTTCTGTTAATTTTGAGAAATTTAAAGGATACAGAAGAGCAGAAAGGATGTAACAAACACTGTATTTCTATCACTTAGACATAAGAAGCAGTAATATTTTTTAACATTTGCTTCTAGCTGCCTCCCTCCCTAATGAAACTGCCATCCCAGTCCCATTCCCCTCCCCGCCCCCAGGCACAACAATGGCATTGGTTTTAGTATGTGGCCTTCCAGTTCATTTTTGATACTCTAACATCCATATCGTATTCTTACTATATCAAATAAACTATGCTTTATGTGTATATGAATGTTTAAATATGTAAAAATATGGCATACACATATGTGTGTGTGCATGTGTGTGTCAATAAATGGTATACAGCTGGTACTTCATAAATACTTGTTGAATGTCCATCTCTAAACAACATGGCATTTTGACATTCTTTAACTGGCATGGTATCATACAACTTTTACCACTCTGCATATTCCTCTATTCATTTAATAATACGGATTCAGATCTAAACAGTCCATTTATACATATATATGTATACCTGATTCATTTCTTTTAACTGCTGTATAATATTGCACTGTAGATCCCTACAGTTCAATCTACTCATTCCTCTAGAGGCACTTAGGCTGCTTCCAGTGCATTCGTGCTTTCTTTTTACTACTGAGCACAGAATTCTGCAGTGAAGTCTATTGTACAGATGTAAAAGAATTTCAAGGATACAGACCCAGAAGTTTAATTGATGGCTTTTATTGGTTTGTATTAAGAGTCCTTCTTTATATATCCTGGCTACAGATCCTTTCGATGTTTTAAGGGTTGCAAATATATTCCAAACTAGTCTACTAGAAGCTCTGCATTTGGGAATTATGAGGCTTCTTCAACAAGGGAGACACTGACCCATGACAGTCACCTGGCTCCTTGTGTCAATTTTCAGTTTAAGAACCCAGAAGGGAGGCAGGATATGAATAAGTATCTACACACTTAAAAACAAACAAACAAACAAACAAAAAAAAAAAACAAAAAAAAAACAAAAAAAAAAGTATCTACAAACTTCCAACAACCAGTTTTGGGAACAGGAGTTTAAAGATTTTTGGTACTCCTCTTTTGAGTCTATTTAGGAAAGTGGGATTAAGTGAGGGCAATCTAGAATTGTCTGCTCCAAGAATGCTTTTTCTAGGAATGAAATGGAATATGTCTCCACTCAACAGAACTTCAAAGAGAGGAATAAGTATTCATTAATAGCAAGATCATCTAAGGATAAAACCTTCAGGAAGTGTATAGAACGTAATATGTTTTGTAATTCCTTCCCAAATGATAAAAATGGGCATGAACCATTCTTTGCTATAGAGGGTTCACTTAGTGGGAATTTTAAAGAGTTGGGGGCAATTGGATAAGATGTTCTCTTAAGGTCCTCTCAAATTTTATGCTTCTAGATTAGAAGTTCCCTAAAGGCAAGAACCCAACTTTTAAATTATGCACCACCTATGGCCCCTAGCTGATTTCTGGGTCCAGAGAATACATCTCAGTTATGCTCATTAAATGAATCAAAGGGAGTCAGTTTTATCATTTTAATGACTTCTAGGGAGATCCTCTTTCCTTTTTGTCTTGCTTTTTGTAAAAGCAGGTCTTAAAAAACTTTTAAGAGTTAAAAAAAATAAAAACAGAACCCTCCAAACAAAAAATATATATAGGAATCCAGCTGTACCCAGGCCACTGACTCACTGACTCATTCTGTAATCACTGCTCAAAAGCTAGTGCAAGGTTGTTTAATGGCTCTGAAAATGTTCACATGAATCTAATTCCTTTTTTTTTTTTTTGAATCTAATTCCTTAACACGTTTATACCACACAGGAGGGAGGTGGGTCAGTGCACATTGGAAAAGAATCCTCTATGTATAAGGAGACATCTGTACTGCAGGAAGGCCCTTTTGCTCAAACAAAATTCAGGCTGTTAAGTTCTGCATTTTCAATTTCAGTTTTAGCTCCCTCAAAACCCACCTCCTCCCAACGTCTACAAGTGGCCTGATCATCTGGATACAAACAACTGCAAGCCTATCCAACATATCAACTTCTCCACTAGAGAGTCTTTGGTGAATTCTCTTTAATTTCCCAGACAAGTTGGCATTATGATGCAAAAATTTCAGTGAGGAACCAGAGGATCAGAAGGTTAAACAATTAGCCTGGGGTCTCAGCTATGATAGTTGCTGGGTCTCAGATCTGGCCCGGGATGGAAGCACAGGCTCTTGTGTTTCTCTGTGCTGCCTCTTTCCTTGACTTCTCTCAATGTAGATCCTGGCACTGAACATGCTGTGCTGTTCTTTATTAAGAGCACCTCCTATCTTGCTGAGCCCTCTACTACAGGACCACATTTCTCTCCTTTTTATGTTTTCACTTCTGCTAGCCCCCCGCCCCCCTTGTTGGTACCATTCCCTTATTCGGCAGGTTTGCTAAGCATCTGTTCTGTCCCAGGCCCTGTGCCCGGTTCTGGGGAAAGAAAGACAAATGAGGTCCAAAGACAAATCTTAGCTCAGAGGGCTAAGACAATGCCCTTGGCTACCAAACACAAAGAGTAGAAAAGGCATACAGAGGAAGGGAAAGAGCCCAGGAAGAGGACAGGAAGGAGGAACTGAATAAGAACAAGTCAAAGGAATGATACACATCGACACTACTGTCTCTCTGCTCTGGGTGGCACCTTGGGCTGCCCTCCCTTGCCTAATTACTGCACCCACAGCACAGTGACACTATTCACTGACCGTGTCCCACACTGCTACTGAGTTCAGGGCACCATCAGCCACACTTCACTAATAAAAAATGGCGTGGTTCTTATTTGCAGTCATGTACCACATGGTTCTGGAATCTGAACTCTTCTCTGCTGCTTCCTAAGGAGCCTGGCTGATAGCACCTGAAGAATTCTTTGAAAACCAAGCCCTCCAGAAAAAAAAAAAAAAAAAAACAAGTGAGCAGAGACGGAGTGTGTTGCATTTCTTTCAGGCTTGTTGCCTGCTTTACTGTCCTTGGCCTCACCATCTATTGCTATCAGCTACCTTCGGATCATAGCCCAGAGTGTGCAAACACTTTGCCAGTGGTTCCTGTACCAATGTTATCGTCATGACAGTTCAGTAGGGAGAAAAACAAAACAGGATTGAGTCATATCCTTACCCTTCTAATTACAGCTCTGATTTGGCTGGTGAATGAGGAAAGGAAGGTACACATAGGAGAGAGAGAAGGCAAGGCAGGGGGATGGAGGGAAAGAGGACATAAGGAAGGTCTGGTTATTAGCAAAGGCGAGGCCATACTATGCTTACCGTGGAACAAGAGGTTGTTTAATGATACTGGCAGCCCAGCCCACTTCCAAAATACACATGCCAGCAAGAGCCTCTCTTTCTGCCAGCGTTGAGGGCTGTTGAGGGCTTTGGCTGTTACTAAAAGTGAAATGCAAGAAGGGAGGTACACCCTATCATTTCCTCTGTACATGCTGGGCAGGTTGCGTAACATTCCTTAGGATTTGATACAACAGTTCCATGTTTCTCCTCACTAGTGGGCACGAAGAGGCCTTACACACACCGCCAGACAGTAAAACCTATCATCAGTTGCATCTGCCCAACACTGTATCTGATTCTATGGCAAGTCTGAAGTTACACAGTCCCCTACAGGGATAGTTTATATTTAGAACCAAATATCATGGTTGGTAAATTATATGTTACTCTCTTCACCAGGTGAAGAGCAAATGGCTTCTAATCTCCAACACATCAATTCAAGATATGGTTTGGACTGAACTATAGAATATATTAAAAGGAAGAGCCCTTGAAATAAATTTATAAATGCAGACATGCTGTTTCTCACCAGCTATGTTGGTTCTGGGGCCAAGGCAATCAGGCCACTTCAGGAATGCAAACCTTTTCTAAGTGTAAATGATTTTTAAAAAAATAGATGTGCAGGTCTACAGATGAACAAACGTCCTTTAAAATCAGCGGATTTTAAATCCAGAGCTGCTCTTTCTCAGACATTGCCCCCAAATATTACAATGAATAATTCCAGCCAATAGTGGCAGAGTCTCAAGATCACACAGGCTTAAGCCAGATGATATAGTAGGTATGCTGGTCACTCATCCTCAGGGGGTGAAGTATTTATCAGCTACTGAGAAGAAGGAAGGCAAGAAAAGGACAATGGATTTGTGTGGAGTTTCCTAGTCTTTAAAACCAGAGATCTGTATCGATCATTGCCAGTAAGGTTCATGGGTACAGATGGGCTTGGATCTGAGGGAAGCACATCAATGAGATGCATCATAAAGAAATCCACAGGTTCTTGGCGTGGGGCTCAGGGACAGGCTCCAGGGAATTATCAAACCCAGACATTTACTTAAAAAATGTTGTCTATATGATGCTCACAGCCTAACAAAGCTTACAAAGTCTTGCTTGAGAAAAACTAATCAGATGCAAATGGCATTGTACTGAGTCTTTATTTAATATTAAGAACTATCTTTGAGAGGGTAAAAGACTCCTTGGTCATCAACTGTTCTTAAATCCTCGTAAAGCAAAGTATACATCCTTATTTTTGCCTGGAGAAGATACTATTATTGCAGATACTTAAAAAGTGTACGTACTTTTTTTGCTTCTAACATGTAGATTCAAATGTACATAAGAAAGCCTATCTTAAAATCTGATATGATCTGTATTATATTCAGATTCTCCTCCATGAAGCCGACTTTTAATAATCTAGATCTCGTCTTTCTCCTCTAACTACAGTGAAAAGCTAGAATTTAAAATCATTACTTTGTTCAGCAGTAAACTGACATTTTCTTAAAGTTGCAAAATTAGACAAATGTTACCACTTTGCTTAAAGTTCAGGAGTCTGTGAATTGTCAGGCAAAATGACTAGATTCCGACGGAATACGGTTAGATACTGGAGTAAAAAATAATGAGTAAAAATAAATGAGATGCTCCTGTTGTTTTACAGGACTTTTCCTCTCCAAAAAAGAAATGCAGAAGAAATCAAACAGAGGCTATAAGCCTCTTTGGAATTCTCACTGCTCTCCTGACAAAAGTGCTCAGATGTAACTCAGTGTCCCGGCCTTCTACACGCCAGTGCAGCTGAAATGGTACCAAGGGTTCAAGAAGCTGTGCTGTCTGGTTAGTGGACCTCAAGTTTCAACACCTGATCTGATAGACACCTGTGTTCTATACCAGAGGACCTGGCTCACAGGGATGAGGGAGGGCAGGGGGGTGTGGGGAAAAAGCAGTGATGGACGAAAGACTCCAGTCAGTAAAACAATTACATTATAAAAGAAACCCACTTTTAAAATTAAGCTACTCAAGGCAAGGGACTGTTACCTACATATTTTGTATCCCAAATTTACCATCTATTTTCTATCCTGAGTAACGATCTGGTACTCAGTAAGTGTTAAGTAAGCTTGCTTTCTTTCTTTCTTTCTCTCTCTCTCTCTCTCTCTTTCTTTCGATTTTATTTATTTGAGAGAGAGAGAGAGAGAGAAAGAGAGAGAGAGAGAGAGAAGCAGGGGGAGCAACAGGCAGAGGGAGAGGGAGAAGCAGATTCCCTAATGAGTAGGGAGCCCAGTGTGGGGCTTGATCCCAGGACCCTGGGATCACAACCTGAGCTGAAGGTAGACGCTTAGCTGAGTCACCCAAGTGCCCCCAGTAAGTAAGCTTTCCAAAGGCATTTTTGCTACTTGCTTTTCTTTGAGACCATAACCTTCTTAGAAAATGCTGGTCCGGCTATGGTGTAAAGGTACACTGCACCCGGGCACCATGATCATCTGTGAGCTAGAGCTCACCTCAGCTTTACTGTAAATAGTAGGCCATCTGATAGTCCTAGTTTCTTTACACTAACAGTACTTTTACATCTATCCTGAGAGACAGAGCCGATTTCTTTTTGTTGTAGAGAGTTGAAGGGTAAATTGAAACCATGTCGTACAGACACATTCACTAACTATAAAGGAAGAGTCAAGGAAGGGCAGGTTTAAATCTCCACACATTCAGTCAATTTTGCTTCTTATCAACTGAAGGAAGAAAAAGGAAATCCTGGACATTTCTGAGATAGTAATCTCAAAACTCAAGCCCTCTTAGAATGACTCCAATTTTCAGCATGAAGGTCTGAGGTGTTCTGTTTTATTTTATTTTACTTTTTTTTAAAGATTTATTTATTTATTTGAAAGAGAGCCAGTGAGTACGCGTGTCACATGGCAGGGAGGGGCAGAGGGAGAGTCTGAAGCTCAGGGTGGAGCCCAGCACAGGGCTCGATCTCACAACCCTGAGATCACAACCTGAGACGAAACCAAGAGTTGGACACTTAACTAACTATGTGAGCCTGGTGCCCTTGTTTTTTTGTTCTTTTTAAATCAACCCTATAAAACCTAAAGAATAGATCTGAGTTGCATTTATAGTTGTCCTCATACTAGCTTGGACCAAAGAAATATTTAGGAATGGTGGAAAGTCAGGAAAATAATTTATAAGAACCCAACCTCCAATTTTGGTTATACAAAATAGGGTGAAGATGATATTTAGTCAAATGCATTATATTAATTAAGAAGAAATGTTTTAATATTGGAGGCTCAATGGTTAAATAACCCATGAAACAGAATTTTCACAATGTTCAGAAAGATGAACTTTATAGATAAGAGGGAAGAAACAGGAAAGCCAGGTTCAGACCGGATAGAAAACTGCATTGGAAATCTGTAACTGGGTGCATGTCACAGGTTACATAACAGCTCTTCTTTTAATATAAATGTATTCCATAGTGAGAAGACTGTTTATGTTGAATCTACAAATGCTTCTTTGTCCAGGGAAGGTTCCATCCAACAAATGATCAAGTTATAAACCTTGCTTTTGTTGTGTTAGACACATCATACTCTATACCCTGGATGCAAAAGGAAAAAGGGAAATTGTATTTCAGATGGGAACAATGAATTCCAGTTTTGAGTAAAAGGAGGTAGAATTTCAGTTATGGAAACACACCAGAAAGGGATTAGATCGTCTTAAATGCCTTGTCAGGGTTTGTAACTTTTGTTTAAAAAGGTAACTTACTACTCAGGTTTCAATTTTTACAGACTAACTCTGACTACTAAGAAGATCTTTTTATTGCCACAGAGCTAGTGGAGGAAAAAAAAAAAATCCAAACAAACTGAGAAAGAAAAGGTCTTCACCATTACAGTGGGAACAAAATATTTATTCTCATGCTTCTCTTTACTAAAACAAATGTTACTGGCAAATTGAACAGCTTTTGAACTGATACGTGAAACTTGGTTGTTATTCCTGGATGAAGTTTTCAATCTAAAAAATACTAGATAAGCAAGGGTTTCACTAAATAAAAGGGGGGTGGGGAGCCTGGGTGGCTCAGCTGGTTAAGTGTCTGACTCTTGATTTTGGCTCAGGTCATGATCTCCGGGTTGTGAGATCAAGCCCAGCATTGGGTTCCATGCTGGGTGAAGAGATTGTCTCTGCCCCTTGGCCCCCACTCTAAAAATAAAATAAAATAAGATAAATTACATGCAAAGGAGTATTTATGCATAGCCAAGTAATACTATAGGTTAAAGTTTCATTCTAATTCATCATCCATCTCTACCTTTCACACTGGCAACATAAGCTGGTCTTTTAATAGTGCTTTAGAAGATTATACAACTATTCCTTAAGGAGGTCCACTTCAGAATGGGGTCTGCTGCTGAAATACTGATGATTTTAACCCTTCATTATTTCCCATTGAGTGATATATGTCCTAACTTAGGAATTCCTGAAGGAAGGCTCAGATAAAAGGGCCACAAAAAGTAAAAAATAAATAAAAATGAAAATGAAAAAAACTTCAAAGGCAAAACTGGCTCATGATGACTTAACCATAGTTATGTTACTTTCTGAATTTAGAATTTCACTCTTTTTCAGAACAAGGTTTTCAAATGGTAATACTCAGATTTATGACTTTACTATTTAAAATTCACCCCCCTGCAGTGATGAATTTAAATTCTGCAAGTACGTAAGCCTTTAATTATTACCATACCCCATACTTCATTCAGCTGATTAGCATATGGCACTCTGGGATCATAAGTATGGGTTCAATTAGCACACAGATCTTCCTGTCAATGTAAAATCCACACAACTTCTAGAGAAGCAACTTGGGAGACTCTGCTTTCGGGGTCAGGCTGATGAAGGCTACAAATTCAATCTGACTACTATCAGCCTTGCAAACCTTGGTAAGTTATTCACATATTCTGAGTCTTAGTTTCCTCGTCGGTAAAATGCAGATTATACCTATCTCAGAGCCATTTTCTTAAGGCAGGTACTGACTGCAATATATATGTGATGTTTGTAAAAAAACTCAGAGCAATGTCCGGGATATTGAACATGCCACAGGTTTTGGCGGGTACTAATGACCTTTTTGCTTCCAGTCTGAAGTGAGAGCAGGGCATGAGGTGCAGACAATGTGTAGTGAGCAATGTTCTGTCTCAGGCAAAGGCTCTTACTAGTCTCTATTTGGCCCTACACACATTAATTAATGATCAAGAAGCCTAGGATCTTGGATGCTCTAGTATACATCAAACATTCTCATAGTCACTTTTTTTTTTCTTGGCATGAGGGGAGATTTTTATTTTAAGTCTCTACCCATCTTACAAGAACAACTTTGTAACACAGAAATCAGAATATTATTACCTTAACTCATGAGGCAGTTAGCATATTTCCCTTGAAACAAGTGGTTAACTTATTTTACTTCTTACCTTTTCAATCTTTTCATCCAGCATTCTGAAGAATTCTTGTTGGCTTTCAGAGATGTGCATGCTAAAAAACAAAGAGTAGTTAAGTGCATATTTCAATGTTTTCTTAAACCTAGCTCCCTCAAGTGAAAAATGCTGAGTCTTTAAGCTTTCAGGTAGACATTTATTTATTGCTGACTTTTTCACTGCAGTAGTCTAAGTCATACTAAGGATAAATGCCATTACAGTAATCCTGTAAATGTGTTTCATTATAGTCTATCATTATAGTCTATATAGTCTCTAGTTCCTATGATTTAAGGTATACAATTTCCTTTCGATGTACACATTATTTACTGAGATGTTACTGGAGGGGGTGTGCCAAATTTTTTCTTCAGAAACACATTTGTGATTTAAAAAAAAAAAAAAAGCATAGCCAAGCAATATAGGGCATATTTCAAGCCTGTGCGGGACTGTAAAAAGAAGATATATCCAAGTTATTATGTTGAAATGTGTATTTTACAAAGACGGTCATCATTAGCATGGTATCTAGCTGGCAGCAAACAGGCAGAGAATTGACATTGCCCCTGAACACTCTGTGCAGTGGTGACAGCCCATGCACCTTGGAAGTGAAATCCCATTGGAATGTACAAGTGAGTCAGAAAGCATACCTGAGTAGCACTTACCCTGTGTGTTTGCTTGTCTAATACTACTTCACGGCATACTTAGTGAGACCGACATGGTTGGTGGGGACAAAACATAAGAAGGTAAGGAGAGAAGAGAAGAACCACAGATGGGAAGGGCATGGGGAGGAAAGGGCCTTGTGGCAACACAGTCTTAATGAAAATGGTTTCCACACAGCAAACAGGTGTGGGTGGTCCAAGGAGGTTCAGGACTCTGGGCTAAGAGACACATCCGATAGCGTGTCTTTCACTTACTATAAGTGCTCAGTTGTGGCCGTGGCTGGGGATGGAAGGAGGGGAGGCTCTGGAATCACTTCTCCCCTGTGAGTCTAGGTGTGGAAGCAGCCCAACTGACCTACCCCTTAGCATTATGCCTCATCCTTTAGGGGCCACAGAGAATGGCACAAGTGAACCCAAACCCTTCAGCAGCTCGAAGGTTTTTCCTTGTGTGTAAAACCAAGATTTAAAATTGGGAGCACCATGACATCAGCTCTGATATAAAAGGAAAATAGAAACTATCTGACACCAGCAATCAACTCTCACATATAACATGTAATTTTTCCTGTGAGGTTAATGTCCTGTTTCAGAAACTGGTCTTCTCTTGGTGCAGGTTAGAAAGGCAGGCCAGAATCTGGGATGATGAGACTATATTAAAACAATCTCCTCTCTTTCTCTGGCTGGGCAGAAAAGCCACTTTTGAATGCCTGAGTTTTCCCAGATTCCTCACGGCTTTACTTCTTTAAGTGTCAAAATGTTTTTTATCTGAGCCACTTCGGATGCAAAACTTCAAACTTTAATAGAGGACCTATCATAAACATTATGTAGATTTCACTTACTAGCAGCCACTCCCATGATCCCAAATCACAATCCCCCTCTGTAATGTTGGGACACCCACTGGAGCCTCTGAGGTGGGCAGAGCTGGCTCTCCTTAAGCAAAAGGGCCTTAAACTGTGGGCTTCTGTTCTCTGCTTTGAACTTTTTCTCATGTGTCTTCTTGTCAAGGAAGGTATTGGTTCATTTTCAGTTTTCTTCCAAGCTGCTGCTTCTACTTCACACTTAGCACATCCAAGTCTGTTAGAGTTGTGTCTAAGGTTAAACACAACTGTGTCTAGGTTAGAGCCCCAAACAGGCTCTGGGGGCGGTGGCGGGGGGCGGGGTGCAGGGGATGGGGGTTCCTGTGAGTGGGGAACAGGCATGTTCTGGTAGTTGCTGTGGCTGCTCAGATACGTTCTGGGCATCCTCCCTGTTCCTGGCCAAGCTCCTGAACCTCCTTAGCAAATAAGGTTGCTGGACAGCTCTGGGTCCCAAATAGGAAAGGCATGAAGACATATAGATATAGATATATCTTAATATAGATAACCATGCACATGTTCATGTGTGCACACACATGTATCTTAATGTAGATAACCATATATACATTAGTTTCCCTAGAGAGTCCAAGATATCTCATAAAAATGGCATGTTTAGGATTTGATGTTTACCATGGAAACTTCTGGGTTACAGTTTTTAACATAATTGCCTTCCATATAACCAAAGGGCAATAAATATTTAATCAACTGAGACCAAGCGGTCCCAATTTTAATTCACGTGATTCCTGACTCCTCACAGAGGCAGTTCAGTTTGTTAGGATGGGTGAGGTGCAGGCCTCAGATTCTTTATCTATAAAACCATCAGGCACCAGTCTCTGAGGTCCCTTTTGGCCTATTACCAACTTCCATTAACTCCTTATTCTATGATTATTACCAACTTCCATTAACTCCTTAATCGAACTATCACAGCATGAAAACAGGGATGCTTGATTAGTACTCATGCATACTAGACTTAACAAGATTAGTCTTAAGTAAAAGCGATTCTGCAAATGTGTCTGCCATCCCTGGGATCAAGAGAGCTCAGGGGCGCCTGGGCACTTGGCTGGCTCAGTCAGAGAAGCGTCCGATAATTGATTCTAGGTCATGAGTTCAAACCCCATGTTGTATACAGACATTAAGTAATTAATACTTAAATGAATTAATTTCAAAAAAAGAATGCAGAGCTCCGTGGTCCATTATCAGAAGACCAGTGCCAAAAGTAATGGTGAGGACCTCAAGATGCATATATAGTAAGCAAGCACAAAAACCCTAATGTTCCAGTTTTGTATAGTTTAACTACATACTTTCTAACCGTTAAAAAAATGCATTCCTTGATTAAAGCAAACTGAACAAAAGCCACTTAACCAAAAATTAATTAGTCAGGACAGGGTAACTCCATCTGAATCCAAACAGTAGCCTCACTCTGGGGCAGATGGTACAGTGGTTAGGGAAGTAAACTCTGCCATTTTCATTTTCATGTGTGTCCTTTGAGAAACAATCCTAACCAAACATAGGCAACTGGCCTTCAACTGGTGCATCTCTACATCATACCCCACTGATAGAGAAATACTGCCTGCTTTCTCTCTGTGTAAGATCATCAGAACACCTCTGCCTCCCTCTGTCTCATTTCAAAACCTACCAAGAAGTATCTTCCATCAGACTGATTCACACAAACAGTATGTGGACTGTGTTAGCCAGAAAAGTCTAACGGAAGGGTGACTTATTTATTATCAAATGCCGATGCACCAAAAAGCTCTTTCAGATAAGCTCCATTGTCCCTGGAAGTGTGGCAGGTACTGCCAGATGGAGCAAATGCCTGCATGAGGCCTTTCTTGCCTAACATCTTCAGTATGTGTAACCCGAAAAAGAGGTTTATTCTGCTGTTCTGGGGATTCCTTTCATAGACAAGCCCTGAAGTCCTTTCAACAGGTACAGAGGCAGCATTGTTACTCTGGGCAAGTAAATAAACTACTCCGTTTCACGGACTCCTGCCTAGATAAACTTGAACGTTCTCTTCTCGTGTGGAAACTCTACAAACACAATGGCATTAATATTAGGTTTTTACCTTCAAGAGTACAAACTGCACTGTGAGAAACAGTTCTTAGGTGACAAGTCCATTCTTAAACCCTTTCTGATGCACAACCTGGTGACTGTGAGTGGTGAGGGAGAAAAAAGCACACTAGCCTTTCTACCTTTTCTCAAGATATTAGAAATGGATAATTAAATTGTTTATGATTCAGCTTATAAAGTATGAATTTTGATGCTAAGATTAATTAGATCTAAAGATATTTTATAACAGCCTGTATGCTGGTACTTGATTTAACTAATAAAACTGAACAATCTCAGTAACTCCTATTTCTCTCTAATGAACTCAGCTTCAGAAAACACAAGGCTCCCCTAGCGCACTTCCTGTGCCCCCAGTTGGCGCTAGCAGAGCTCTTGTGAGTTAATCCTGAGTCATCCACAGCTCTTCTGACTGTGACTTCTCAGCTTCATGAGATGAGGGATGACAACAGGATGGAGTCTTAATGACAAGTAATCAAAGGAATGAAAAAGGTGGGCAAAATGAGCTTAAGAGCTGCAAGGTATACATACGGCTTTCCTTTTTAGAGACTTAAAAAAAAAATTTCCAGCTAATAAAAACCTAAGCTATCAAAGTACCAGAAGGCAAGGTCCTGACTCCTTTACTTCAACTGCAAAAATGAAATTGCAATCACTCAGGGAGTTCCTGGCTAATCTTGGCTTGAATACAGTTATTTCTTTCAATAATCATCATCACCATTGCTCAGTTGGACCTTGGGGAAGTGGCTTAATCCTAATCCTCACATAATGACACACCCTTGCTGGCAGTTCATGCATGGCTTACTTTTATTTAGCCAAATATATATATTTAAAGTAGAATAATAAGCACCAGCAAAACGAAAACAAAAAACAAAAGCTAGGACCCTGACAACAACCTAGATCTAACTTACTTCCCACCCATCCGTGTGCTTCCCCCAACTCAAGGGAACCCACATGCCCAACACCCCCCTTATAAAGCATTACCATATACATGCTTTATAATGCAGATAATTTATTTAGTTGTTTTTAACATTACGAAGAGTGCATGATGCTCTATGTAATCTTTCAGGACCTACTCTTCTAGTTGTATTGCTCAGGTCCAGGCAGCCTTGTATGTTGGTACAGTGTATTTGTTTTAACAGTGTGAAGGCAGTGTGGTTCATTTACCCAATTTCCTGTTAAAGAGCATTTGGGCTTTTCTAACTGTTAAGGTGTTCTTATCAAGCATCAGACACTGGGATAGGTCCTGGGCATACATTATTTCATTTAATTCCCAGCCCTATGAAAGAGGATTTTTTTCTCCTCTATTTTTCTCTGAGAAAACTGAAGCCCAATGACATTAGGACACTGGCCTCAGATTACAGTCAGTTAGAATGGATTTTGTATGTTTTATCAAAGGAAGGTGTGAAGACTATCAGACTTTTATTACCTACCTATCTTTATTATTAATAAATCTCCTGTTACGAGGTATGGGATTGTCCTTCCACTACTGGGGAAAAGAAACTCATTATCTTATTTTATACACTGCAGAATAAATAACAGTTTCCTTGCTCCTCTGTGTCAGAAAGGAGGAAAAGTACTCATGGCTTTCTAGGAAGATTTCGTAGTTGAATTCTGGTAACCCAGGGTTTTGACTCATAGTTTAATACACACACACACACACACACACAACCAGAGGATTTTCTTCCTAATTTTAATGTGAACACAAGAGCCAATTTAATCAACTTCTCTGAAAGCTTCAGCACATGCCAGTCTGCAAAGTATTGCTGCTTCAGTGTCTCTAAGTTAAATAAGTATTCACACCAAAGGAAAAAAGAAATTCTCCTTAATATAGTCTCTCCTTAGAACTCAGAGATAAGGGAATCATGAATGAATGGATTGGATGAAAAGATGACTTGGTTTTATCATCAGATATCTGTTATCCCTCAAGGGCAGACAAAATTAGTGTAGATAAAAGTGATACCCGTGAAGTGGACAGGGGAGGTTGTGATTATAGCATAAAGTGTACCTAAGGGTGTAAAAATTGGTTTTAACATTCCACTTACAATGTAAATGAGAAGTGGATTTTAAATGTCCAGTTTTCGGGATGCTTGGGTGGCTTAGTGGTTGAGTATCTGCCTTTGGCTCAGGGTGTGATCCCAGAGTCCCAGGATCAAGTCCCACATCGGGCTCCCTGCATGGAGCCTGCTTCTCCCTCTGTGTCTCTGCCTCTCTCTCTCTCTCTCTGTGTCTCTCATGAATAAATAAATAAAATCTTTTAAAAAAATAAATAAAATGTCCAGTTTTCTTTGAAAGTAACAAAATTTAAATCCCTGAGCTCTTTCACCAACCTGAAGAATCCTAACCACCTACAGCACTACCACAGACACTGAGCCAGGGTGAGGTGATTAGTTTGAACTAGGTTATTTTTGTCTCAGTTTCCTGGGAAGAACCAGACATAACACAACTTCTTCTTATGACTTCGATTTATGGAACTACTATTACATATACATAGTAGGTTTATTTTGGGGGTGGGCATGTCTATGTCAGAGGTACTAGTGGGATCAGCATCCTCAGGGAATTTGTTCTTATTTAGGTGGACCACCACAAAAGAGATTTGTAGCCTTGGGAAAATAGAGCCTCTTTGAAGGAAAGGGGAGATAGCTTCAAAGTCACACCAAGTGCGTTTTACTGCCAATGTAGATTCCATTCTAGAACAATCTAGAAAATACTCATTATTCTCTTTAACATTTTAATTGTGCGATGCATAACACATAGAAAACATACAATGTTATTTGTACAGTTTTAAATAATAACAATGAAAGGAACACCCATGTAATCACCACTCAGGTTAAGAAATAGAACCCATGGTCCCATTGTCTTCCATCCAGTGAGAAAGAACCATTCTAAGTTAAATGCGTTTTCCTTTCCTCGCTTGTCTTTATTGCTTTATCACATACATATGTAACATTGCATACATATGTAACGCATCACATACATATGTAACATTATGTTCTGCCTGTTTTCAAACTTTATATAAATGAAACTATATGCAGACAGGGACTACCACTTACTTCCCTTACTGTGCAACCTTAACATTCATGACAGTCCTCCATCTTGATAGGTCATTCATTTTCACTGATATTGTGCTTGCTTTGGCAGCACATATACATTTTCACTGATATGTAGGATTCCTATAAGAATATGCCACATTTTTTGTCATCCATTATAATTTGGAAGGACATTCAGGTTTTGCTTCAGAGCTTTAGAAGCTCACATAGATAGTGCTGCTAAGGACATGTCAACTATGTCCACTGGCACATATGCACAAGGGTTTTTCTAGGGTACACACCTGAGTGGGGGGAGTTGCTGCTGGGCAAGGTATGTCCAGGTATGATTTTAGTAGAAAATACAAATTGTTTTCCAAAGTGATTGTACTGGTTCACGTTTCCACTGGGCTGAACACACCCTGGTCAACCATTTGTACTGTCAGACTTCTCTATTTTTGTCAATCTTGTGGTGAGAAACGGTATTTTTCCTACACATTAGCTATTCAAGTTTTTTCTTTAATGAAGTAGTTGTTCACATCTTTAGCCTCTTTTTCTATGAGCAATCTGTTCTGTACTTTTTGATTTTATAGAATTGCTTTATCCATTCTGGAAACCCAACTACTGTCAATTATATACACTGTAAATATATTCCACCCCTTCCTTTGACTCTCCTACAGTAAATTTTGATAAATGGAAGTTCTTAATTTTAATGCAGTCATACCAATCATTTTTCTTAAGATCTGCATCTTTTGTGACTTGTTCAAAATTCTTTCCTACCCCATAGTCATAAAGATATTCCCCTTTATTTTCTTCTAACTGATTTGAAATGTCAGTTCTGTCATTTATTATGGATCTGTCTTGGGACTCTCTATTCTGTTCCGTTAGACCAAACCACACTGTCTCAATTCACTGAAGCTTTACATTAAGTCTTGGTTATCTAGCAGGCAAAACTGAGCTCACTCTGAAAACATTATTAGCTTTAAAAACAACGTAAGGAAAATCGGAACCAGAACTTACTTTGCTCTGGGCTGATGAACTAATCCTGGAATCTCTTTATTAGTTTTAAGTCTTACATTTGAACTGGCACTTTTTTCCTGAAAAACATAAACACAGATGTAAAAGACAAGGTGAGAATCAGCAATTAAACAATGGCATGGACTGTCATCACAGAAATGCTAGATTTGAGACCCTTCACAGCAGGTCACTTCATGAGGACAAAAATCCTTGCAAAGATGTGATGCTATAAGGTAAACTGCCAAGCATTTTAGCAGGGAACACTGTCATGGAAAGAGGAGGTTGCTTTATGACAGCTATAGCTATTTTTAGAAAATTATGTGCAACTAATATTTGATGTTTAGGTGTTTTTAGGGAAGAATAGAAAAGAATAAAAGAATAGAAGATTCTAGTGCCAACGAGCAGCAGTAGTGTAACCACAGACATTGTTTACATTCTCAGGTAACAGACTTCAGTGCATTTTGTTTATAAAAGACAACTACAACTGCAGTTATTGAGATGTGAAGTTTGCACGAGGCCCTAGCATTGACAGAGACAACATGATTAACAGTAACTAAGTTATTCCATCCAGAACAAATGCTGAGATGGAATTCAATTGAATTAGTAAAATTCAATACTAACTTATATTCAAGAAGCAGTTCTTTGGCTTTAGTCTGATATGATTTCTTTTCTTTTTAAAAATTTTATTTACTTATTCATGAGAGATACACAGGGAGAGGCAGAGATATAGGCAGAGGGAGAAGCAGGCTCTCTGTAGAGAGCCTGATGTGGTACTTGATCCCAGGACCCCAGGATCAGGAGCTGAGCCAAAGGCAGACACTAAACCACTGTGCCCTGTCCGATCTGATTTCTTATTCCCAGTACAATAGCCACATGAGAAAGAAACCCTCTCAGAGCTTAAGATACAAGTGTATTTATTGGATGCTTAGGTAGTTCAATCGATTCAGTATCTGTCTTCGGCTCAGGTCATGATCTCAGGGTCCTGGGATGGAGCCTTGCACATGGCTTCCTGGTCAGGAAGGAACCTGCTTTTCCCTTTGCCCTTCCCTGCTGTGCTTTTTTTTTTTTCTCTCTCTCAAATAAATAAATACAATCTTTTTTAAAATTGCAAGTATATCAGTAGGTATATCATCTCAATAATAGTACTGTTCTGTATTTATACAACATTATCTTTAAAAAATATTCAGGATGCTTTATAATTTGCTCTGAAAACACAGCACTGAAATGAAAGGAAAGACTATTCCAAACCTATTTATAACAGGTGACTATATACACTCAAGAAACCTGATGTGTAGTGATAATTAAAGACCCAGGCGAGGGCAAGGAATAAAGACTCCTATGGGTCAACCCACTGTTCTTATCACATGCAGAGTGATGTGGGATGGCATATAAAACAGATGGTCCCCAAATGAACTCTTTCGAGAGTTCCTATTGCTCTCAGGGCAGCAGAAGCCATTTAAATCAGTAAAACTCCAATGATGTACACACTGTGGTTATTTGCTATTTACCATCCAATGTGAACTTCTCTGTATAACATCAGTACTCCAAAATACAGGGTAATTTTTGTTTGTGATTGTCTAGGAAAGAATAGTACCAATTGTTTGGTACTATTGGTACTATTCTTTTTGCAGTCTATCTTACCTTCTTTACCTGACACTAAACTTCAAAGTATTTTCGTAAACTTTTAAAAGGTATAAAATATATACTTTTCCTCCTGCTGATACAGCCAGGGAACAATAGATGAACTATCTTAGTTTTCATTTTCAGAAAGTAGCCCCAGGAAGGCAGGCCCAGTCCCTTCTTTACTACTGGGGCCTCGGAGCCTGGGTGGGGCCTGGCACTTTGGGAGTTATGCATCATATGCCAGTAACACGAATGAACAAGGTCAACAAATGATGAACTTCTTTTTAACAGTGAGAGATAAAAATAGCTCTAATGTGGTCTCTCTGAAGGACTGCAGAGGTAAGTCCCAAGTAAGTCATTTTCTTTCCCCCTTAGCTGCTTGCTTGAATTAAGCACTGAAAATGGACATATGACAGAGCCTTACACTTTTTTTCTATTCATATAATTTCCCAAACTCTGAGCCTAGATAGTACATTGTAATTGACTGATTGACTGATTGATAGACTGTAATTTTAAACACTGCTAGGGTAGGAATGAGGCCTCTAATTCTAAGATTATAAACGATACACAATTGTATACTGTTTATAGTCAATTTATTAAACTATACCCGTCATAGCTACATTGCCTCACCACATCTTCCTTAAAAACACATTGTGTGGTTGCTAGGAAAAGGAGGAAACTCCACACAACAGAGGCTTAGTGGATGGGTGGGGTACTCCGCCGAACAAGCCATGCCTCTGCACATATGCAGAGGCAAGCACTTCCAGGAACTGAGGCAGAGGCTCAGGGTGAGATATCAGCTTCAGATTTCCCAGTTACAAATAAGAAAAAAGAAAGTATATGTTATTACATAGTGATTTCTCTTTGATTATTTATGTATATTTGTTTTTTATAAATTACTACTCCCAAGGGCACCTGGTGGCTTAGTGGTTGAGCATCTGCCTTTGTTCAGGTCATGATCCCGGGGGTCCTAGGATCGAGTCCTGCATTGGGCTCCCCACAGGGAGCCTGCTTTCTCCCTCTGCCTGTGTCTCTGCCTCTCTCTGTGTCTCTCAAGAATAAATAAATAAAATATTTAAAAAAACAAATTACCACTCTCCAAGACCATAATAACAACTCAATGATCACTTACTATAAGTCAGGCACTATTCTAAGTGACTTCCATATATTAACTCATTTTAATACTCACAAATATTTACATTATTAACATATCTTTATGTTCATAATACCTCACTGAGATAGGTACCATTTTTATTCCCATTTTATTATTTTTAAAAAAGATTTTATTTATTTATTTATTTATAAAAGACAGAGAAAGGCAGAGACCTAGGCAGAGGGAGAGGCAGGCTCCCTGGAGGGAGCCCAATGTGTGACTCGAAACTCCAGTATCACGCCCTGAGCTGAAGGCAGACACTCAACCACTGAGCCACCCAGGTGTCTCTCTTCTGATTTTTAGATCTTAGCATTTGTTGCCACTTCCATTTGTTTGGCACTTATTTATGACTTATCATTATTAGTTACTATCTCCATTTGTCTTATTTGCTGTGTCTGAATTTTAAGCTCCCTGAGGACAAGAATCTTTTCAATTACTTGGTATTTTAACCTAATACCCACCACATAGTAGATAACTATTAATCAGTTGATTGTAATAATTAATAGAACCAGAAAATATTTTTCACTGTTGACTCTTATTGCAAATATGTATAAAAACTATTATACTTTAGTGCAGTTAACATAAATATTTTATTATTGAGGATTTCTCAATAATTGATGATCTGGAAACATGATTTATATTTGATGTTTTTGTTTGTTATGCTAGATCCTTGGCATATACTTGCTCTTTTGTTTTTTATATGGACTGCAGAAGACCATCCAAGTTTTTTTTTTTTTAAGATTTTATTTACTTATTCATAAGAGACACACAGGAGAGAGACAGAGGCAGAGACACAGGCAGAGGGAGAAGCAGGCTCCCATGCAAGGAACCTGATGTGGGACTCGATCCTGGGACTCCAGGATCACACCCTGAGTGGAAGGCAGGCACTCAACCACTGAGCCAATGAGGCATCCCTTTATTCCCATTTTATAGTTGAGAAAGCTGAGGCCCTGAGAGGTGAAGCATTCACCTGAGATCATACGAGTAGTAAGTGATAGCGTTGGGATTCTGATCCAAGCAGAATGGCCCCAGAGTCCATGCTATTAGCCACTAGGCCAGCAGTTCTCAAACCCCTTTGCCCATACTCTTCAAATTTTTATACGTTTTGTTGAACCATATGAAAAAAAAATCACATTTGTTAAAATTACCATCAATTTCATTAGGAAAATTTTGACAGAAGCTGTCAAGCTCATGGTGGTATAAAATTTTCCAAAACTCTACTTTTGGTTTAATGTTTGAATTTTGTGACTGGCAACACATACTGCCAATTGTTTTCTTTGAAGTGACAGGTTCTCTTCATTCATTCTTGAGACAATGTTTGCCAAATACCCAAGTCTTAATATCCATAATTTGTCTGTCAGGCATTTTTTTTCTAAAGTAGAGATGGTGTCCCATAAAAACAACCACTAGTTCAGATTGCAACTCAATCAACTGCTGAGGTACTTTTCCTTGAGATAACCACTTTGCCTGGGTGTGCAGAAGAAATGCTTTACGTATGCCTATTTCCCATCTCATCACATAGACTATTAAAAAGCTATGCATCCAAGGCACAATATTTAATAAAATTAAATAAAAGTTACTGCTTCATTCTTAAATGAAAATGGAAGCTATTCTTTTACTGTAAGTGCATAGTGGTGGTGAATAAGATGACTACTTATATGGTTTGGCACTACTGCCTTGATTTGTGCTAAGGCACTAGGCAGGTCTACCCATCATGATTTTGCACCGTCAATACAAATAACAACATGGCAAAAAAAGGCAAACTGCTTTTTAGTATTGTTAGGGAAATGAACTTGAGGACATCCTGAGACTGTTTTAAGGACTGCAGGCCATACTTTGACAAGTGTCTCTCTAGTTCTTTTGCAGAGAAAAGAACTATTGATTATTTAATTTGCTATATGCTTTATTAAAAAAAACCCAAACTAACCACCTTATTGAGGTAAAATTTACATTTCATAAAATTCCATTATAAATGTATGATTAAGTGACTTTAGCAAATTTATAGAACTGTACAATTATCACCACAATCCAGTTTTAGAACAGTTTTATCATCCTAAAGTTTTCTCAAACCCATTTGCAGTTCTTTTCTGCTCTGCTCTGTAGCCCCCAGTAACCACAATTCTTTCGGTCTCGACAAATTTGTCTTTTATGGATTCATATAAATGGAATCTTTTAATATATAGCCTTTGGTGTCTGGCACTTTTCACTTAGCATAACGTTTCCGAGATTCATTTATATTGTAGCTTTTTTCAGTATCTCACTTATTTTAATTGCTAAGTAATATTCCAATGTATGGATATTCCATATTTTGTTTATACATTTACCACTTGATAGACATTTGGGTTGTTTCAAGTTTGAGGGATACTATGAATAATGCTGCTATGAACATTCACATATAAGTCTTTGTGTGAATATATATTGTCATTTCTCTTCGGCAGGTTCCTAGAAGTGGAATTGCTAGTTTATCTGGTAAGTGTATATTTAATTATTTAAGATATTACCAAACTGTTTTCCAAAAGTGGCTGCACTATTTTACATTCTCACTTGGGGTGCATGATGGTTCCAGTTATTGCCATTCAAGTGGTGTCTCATTGTGGGCTTTATTTATTCTTAAAAACATGACTTATTTGGATTTGTTCTTTGCATCTCGGAATACCCAGCACATTGCTACGTGGGAGCATTTATATGCTTATCAGCTAGCTACATTTGCATAAAGAAGTCAGTTTTATATTTGCTTATAAATATCCCTTCTCTTCTGGGTTTGTTTGTTGGGGAAGTGGAGGTTTAAAGAGATCTGCTTTTAAAAAAGGAGGCAAAGAAACAAACAAAACCAGGAAGGGCTGGCACGATGAAGCTGCTGGGAGCTCAGATGATGCAGACCCAAAAGAGAGCCAAAAGCCATGTCTGGGGTACTCCAGAAATATGAACAGAGAATCTGGGAGATGATGGAAGTAGTAACTAAGATATCATTTTCTTTGGCAGAAAAACCTATTTTATTGATATTTGACACTTACAAAGTACCTAAAATAAACTGGAACCAAGTCGGAATAATTAAGATGAAGCCATTGAATAGGCCCCCAGCAAATAGTTTGTAGAGCAGTGTTTTTCTATGATCCATCCATTCCGGTATCAGAATCCTCTGTGATGCTTGATAAAATACAGATCCCCAGGCCCTATTCAAGATTTCCTGAGTGTGAGTCTCTGGGATTGAGGCCCAGGAATCTGCACATTATTTCATTTTAAGTAGGCTCCACACCCAGTGTGGAGCCCAATGCAGGGCTTGAACTCATAACCCTGAGATCCAGACCTGAGCTGAGACCAGGAGTCAGATGCTTCATTGGCTGAGCCACCCGGACACCCCAAGACATCTGCATATTAAATAAGAGTCCTAGGTGACTCTTAAACTTAAAAAAGTTTAAGAAGTTCTATTTCAGAGAAAAAGTACCTGGGGTTTGCAGAGCTGCCCTGGGGGTCAACAGAGAAGCCCACCAGAGCAGCAACCCCTGGAACCTGTTTTATACTTAGGGGCTCTATCAGTGGAAAAAAAGCATCCATTTCTCAAAAAATATTTGGAAACGAATGCCAGGTAGTGACAGGTTTATTTAAACAGCAAATCTCCCATCCAAGTACTAACCAGGACTGACCCTGCTTTTAGCTTCTGAGATCAGACGAGATCGGGCGCGTTAAACAGCAAATCAAACAACTTTTTCCTTTGCTTGGAATAATTCTCTTTTGTGATGAAGAGAACACACTTGTCAGTGTCCAGAGTAAACTTACATTCTCTTAGTTCCTCTGAAGTTGGAGACAGTCAAACCAACTGTATTTATGCTGCTGCTGCTCAATCCCTGACATCTCCCAAAGGGAAAGTCAGAACTCTCAGAGAAACTACAGCTTTTTAAAAAAGTTCCCCTGAACTTCCCCCTCCTTAATTCTTTTTTTTTTTTTTTTTTTTTAAGATTTTATTTTTATGTAATCTCTACACCCAGTGTGGGGCTCTGACACACAACCCGGAGATCAAGAGCTGCATGCTCCACCAACTGAGCCAGCCAGGTGCCCCAGCCTTCCTTAATTCTGAAGGGCGTCACACAGTGCATTCAGGAAGATGACAGGGAGCATCCTCCTTGTTGGCAAGGAGTGGAACTTCTTTTCTCCCATCACTTCTTTGCTTGTGTCATCCCACTGAGTCCGAGCAGATCTAGGGAGCTGTAGCCCTGGGAGGCTCCCTGAACTGGTTCTGGGTTGGAAATGTGGAGAGGAATCTTGATTTCTTTTTCTGAGCCCAACAATAGGAAGTTGTTTGTTTGTTACAATTTTTATTTGTTTGTTCACGAGAGATACAGAGAGAGAGAGGCAGAGACATAGATAGGCAGAGGGAGAAACAGGCTCCATGCAGGGAACTCGATGCAGGACTCCATCTCAGGACCCCGGGATCAAGACCTGAGCCAAAGGCAGATGCTCAACCACTGAGCCACCCAGGTGCCCTAGAAGTTTGGTCTTATAAAGAAATCCCAGGGGCCAGATGGAGGCCGGAAGCTGGAGACCTAGAGAAAAGTAGTGAGGGCTGCCGAACTAGTCTCTGGGACTGCCAGTGAGGGAGCTATGCAGAGACACAAAAGCACTAACTATGAATTCACAAAGGGACCTCCTTACACACAGACTGTGTATGTGTGTGTGTACATTTGAACCACTGCATTTCAGAAAGTACATGAAAACTAAAAAGGTAAATAATTTAATTAGAATAGGAGACTGAGGGATCCCTGGGTGGCACAGCGGTTTGGCGCCTGCCTTTGGCCCGGGGCGCGATCCTGGGGACCCAGGATCGGATCCCACGTCAGGCTCCCGGTGCATGGAGCCTGCTCCTCCCTCTGCCTATGTCTCTGCCCGCCCCCCTCTCTCTGTGACTATCATAAATAAAAAAAAAAATTAAAAAAAAAAAAAAAGAATAGGAGACTGAGGGGAGGGCACACACATTTTTAAAACAGGAAGGCATCAGCTATAAAATACCTGAGTAATCATTCTAGCTTTGAAGGAATAACCTATAGGATGTACTCTCTAAGAAAACAACCTCATTTGATGTTTTACATGGGATTTCTCTTATGGCATTAACATGGGAATAGGATTCAGCTTCCTTCAAATATAAAGGAATTTTAGCTTTTGTCTTCTGAATGATGGTGACTAGCTGAGCCACATTCACTCTACCACAATTTTTGGGTATTAACAAATAGCAAGGTCCAAGCTACCAGATACAACTGTTGACTTGGATCGACCTATATTTTCATAATTTCATGAACTCAACACTTCCATTTATAATTACCTGTCCAAGGAGGTTATTAGAATTATTAGTATCTTGTTAGAATTTAGTAGTGATGAAGTTGGCATGGAAAGTATCCATGGATACTTTATGGAAATTCTTTTTCTATAAATTAAAATATAGCCATGTACTTCATTTTGTATCAAGCAAATGTTAAAGTGGGGCAAATCAGTTTTAAATACCTAATATATTTTGTGCAGCTGTTTCTTGAGGTAGACTGTAAACATTTGAAATAATCCTTAAAAAGTAAACAGAGTTGTAAGAAATTGCTTGGAAAAGATTTAGTTGTGTACCAACAAATCTAAAACAAAATCATTCAGTTATTATGCCAGTATGTCAGTAATTAAAAGTAACAAGTTACATATAATGTTGTCAAATTACACTGAGAATTTGAAGTTGAGATGTATCTCTGAGTTTTTCAAAGTATTACACACCTACCCAGACAATGAACTAATTTGGAAGAACTTTATTCAGTTTTTGCCCAAGACACTTTGTGACTTTGAATAGGAGAGATTATACTAGAGTAAAAAACAACCTCCAATATTGGTGGTTCAATAAAATACAAGCTTATGTCTTGCACATGCTGTATGTCCAGTATAGGCTAGCAGCAAGGCTCTGCTCATTCTAATGCCTCAAGGACTCAGGCCAATGGCAGCCCTATGTTGGTATGTGCTGTCATAATCACCATAGCAGAGGAGGGAAGACTATAGCAGAGCAAAAGCTGAGTGCTCATGTTTACTTGGCCAAAACAAATCAGAGAACTACATGTAGATTCAAGACAGTGGAGAAAGAGGGGCACCTGGGTGGCTCAGTGGTTGAACATCTGCCTTTGGCTCAGGGTGTGATTCCAGGGTCCTGGGATTGAGTCCCACACTGGGCTCCCCACAGGGAGCCTGCTTCTCCCTCTGCCTGTGTGCCTCTCATGAATAAATAAATAAAATCTTGAGAGAGAGAGAGAGGGAACACAGAGAAAGTATAACCCTACTACGTGCTTGGAAAGACAGAACTAGAATATCTATGAATAGCCTGAATGAATACCATAATACTCATTTTTTAAAAAAAGTGTTTTCTTGATCACAGAACTACCTAATGATAATTACAGAAATCTATTCTGAATAATCTGAAGTATAACTGTGTCAAGTATCTTATTTGTACTAAATAATGTGTAATTCACAGAAATATGGAAGAAACTTAATTACCGAAAGTTTATATTGGGCTAAAACTTGAGTTTAGATTTCAAAACAAATCTGAAACTACTTGGTTAGCTGACTGTAGTGGATGAGCCTTGGTAAGTCATGCTAAACGCCACCTGGATATAGTAAGAGGGCATGGAGGCAAAATCTGTGGTTTATACCCCGGAGAATCACACCTACATCCACACTGACACCCATACCCACACACTTCTTGAATTTTCCATTTCTCACTTCTTCCAACCATCAAATAAAATGAAACACACAGAAATGCCAATCACATTCATTGTCATCCATAATAACAAGATCAAAGATTTTCGGAATTCAGCTCTCAACGGACTGTGGTCCCTAAAGACTGCATTTAAGAGCTGTCTAGCACAAAACAAACACACTTTATAACAGCTTTTTCTGGTGGGCAAAAAGATAGCCAGAAAAATCAAAGGATGTTTGATCAAAGTTAATAAAATATCACAGTGAAATGCATCACCCATCATGTCTTAAATATTTTAACAAATAAAAGTCACCATTTATGCAGAGTTGCTAAGGTTTTCCTGTGAAGAAGCAAAATCTTGACAGGTTTTCCTCACTGAGTTAAGGAAACTGCAAATGTCAAAGCTAAAAACAAAAAGTTAAATGATCCAGTTTTTCTTATGGGCACGACTGTTTTTCTCACACTCATTGTACTGTATAAGCCAGCTAAAAACTCCAACTCTGGCCTTCCCGAACTCTCTGGACACACCCACAATTCTTTTTAATTCCGAACTTGTCAGTGCCCAGAAAATCTGCTGCACTGGTTTCCTATTGCTGCTGTGGCACGTGAACGTGGGGGCTTAAAACCACACACATTTATTATCTTACACTTCTGGAGGTCAGAAGCCTGAAAATAGGCTGCAGGGCTGCCTTCCATCTGGAGGCTCTAGGAGAGAATGTTTCCTTGCTGGTCTTGGCTTCCACATGGCACCTGCACTCGCTGGTTCAGGGTCCCTCTCTCCGTCTTGGAAGTAGCTGTAGCATCTTCTCTCCTCGCTGACCTCTGCTCTGGCCTTACATCTTCTTTTTCTAACTCTGATTCTCCTACCTCCATCCTGAAAGGATCCTTGTGATTCTCCTACCTCCATCCTGAAAGGATCCTTGTGATCCTACTCAATTCAAGAAAATCTCTCCATGGCAAGATCCATGATTTAATCACATCTGTAAAGTCCCTTTTCCCATGTAAGGTACCTTATTTGCAGTTTCCATGGATTAGGATGTGGACACCTTTGGGGGCAGGTTTTATTTGGCCTATCATAGTGTTCCCCCTGGAGTCATACTAACGATTCAGACTTCTCCCACAAACAAAACAGGTTGATCCCAAGGTATCCCAAAGTCTCAACCCATTACAGCATCAACACAAGTCTCAAGTATTAGCCAAATCTCAACAGCTCAAAAGTCCCTAAATCTCATTATTTAAATAACCTAAATTAGTTACGAATGAGGCTCTGGGTTTAAACCACCCTCGGGCAGAATTCCTCTCTGTGAACCTGTGGAACTAGAAATTAAGTTACCTGCTCACAAAATAAAATGGTGCTATAGGCATAAGATGACAGTATAGGTATTCCCATTCCAACAGGGAGAATGGAAGAAAGAAAGGAGTCACTTGTTCCAAGGAATTTCAAAATCCAACTGGGCAAACTCAAGTTTGCTCAAGGTCTGGTAATAATCCTCTGTGGATTAAGACTCTGCTCCTAGACCTGCAGCTCTATCCCTTTTTGTGAAGGGTAGTAACATGTTTGCAGCTGAGCTCTTTTATCAGCTTGTTTCCTGCCTGCAGGATTTTGGGAGCGTGACACCCTTCTTTCATCTCACCCTCTCGCTGTCCCTTCTGGTTCAAACTGGCAGTGTTTCAACAGAAACATCCTCAAGAACTCCATGGGCCTTCTGTGTATGTCATGGGGATTCACTTCATTACAAAGAAGGCTCTTCCACACAGATTTCCTAGATAATACCATCTCTATTTCTGGCTTCTGCTGAGATGGTTGAGGGAATACATGCCTAATTTATTCAGAGAGTCATCTGTGGGACTGAATACTCTGACCTTTTAATTTTTTCCAGGGATTAGCTGAACAGCCACACCCTTGGCCTTCTTTCCAGAGCATGTGTTCCTGATAGTGAATCTCCTAGTTTTAGTATCTTTTGCAATCCGGACAGGCTAAGCATTTCCCAAATCAACAAGCTCCTTTTTGATGAACAATTCTTCCTTCAATTTATTTCTTTGCTTTCACATTTTACTATAAGCAGCAAGAAGAAACTAGGTGGTGACTTCAACACTCTGCTTTGAAATATTCTCAGCTAAACAGTAAAGTTCATTGTTCACACGTTCTGCTCTCCACATCCTTGTAGAACATGATTTGTTAAGTGTTTGGCGGCCATATTATGAATGTTGCCTTTCTCCCAGTTTCTAACTGGAAACTTGCCAGTGGTAACTTTCATGTCCATATTTCTACGAACAGTGTGTTTGTGATGACTAATATTCTCTAAGATGATATAGGTTTTCTTCACCATGCTCTTCACATTTTTTCTGAGCCCTCACCAGCAGAGTCTTTAATATCCATATTTCTACTAACTGTTCAAGGCAATCTAGGCTTTTTCTACCATGCTTCCAGGCTCTGTCCACTTCCCAGTTCCAAAGCCACTCCACATTTATAGGTGTTTATTACAGCATTATTATATTTCAAGGTACCAAGTCTATATTGGCTTTCTACTGCTGCCTAACAAATTACCACATACTTAGGTATCTTTAAAACACTAATTTGGAAGTCAGAAGTCTAAAACTAGTTTGTAGGGCGGTCTTCCTTCTAGAGGCTCTAGGAGAGAATCTGTTTCCTTGACTTTTCTACCGTCTAGCGACTGACTGATTATCTTTGCTCAGGCTCCTCTTCCCATTTTCAAATTCGGAGCTTAGCATCTCTCTTCTTTGACCTCTGCTTCCAACTTTATATCTTCTTTTACTAACTCTGATCCTCTTGCATTCCTCTTAGAAGGATCCTTGTGATTTTACTGGGCTCACCTGGATAATCCAGGATAATCTCTCTATGTCAAGACCCTTAATGTAAACACATCTGCAAAGAAGAGAACATAACTTGTACCAGGAACCATACAAAGCCTGGGAGAACCAGGGAGTATGAGGTGCCAGAAGGGCATATGAGAGGGCATATGAGAGATGAGGTGGTGAGACGGGCAGGAGCGGAGGGCTCATGCTTGGACATTGGGTTTTCCTCTAAAGTAAGTTTATGAATCTTCTGGCAAAACGTTTCAGAGATGGAAGCAGAGAGTCAGTTGGGAAGCTGTGCCAGTAAATCAGCAGAGAGTCTATGGAAGCTCACTAAGACCGGAGGGGCACAGCACAGTAGATACCAAGATTATAGGCTCTGGAGTCAGACAACCTCCCCGCTTTCTACTTGTGTGACCTCAAGCAGATTATGTAACCTGTGCACTTCAATTTCCTTAGTTGTGAAATGGGGACAGAAGTCATACCTACTTCACTGGGTTACCTGTTGTATAGGAAGTGCATCACAAATGAGAGCTTGTATTAATAAGATAGTTGCCTTGGCAATAAGGATGAGGAAATGGATTGGAGAGTTGTCACGAAAATTCCTGAGTGGCCACTGCATGCTGAGCACCTTGCTTCTCTTTGAGGGAAACAAGAAAAAGACAAAGGAAATCTCTGCCCCCTTAATGTCAGAGAAGAAACCCCCCAATACTAAATATAGCACTTATGTATCATTTAAATATAAACATCTATAAATAAAATACATATATAAATATAGCATTTATACATATATAAGTAAAAGCACTGATAAAATCTGAGGTCATTCATCTGAATGTACAGGGGAGGTAGAAGAGGACAAGGTTTAGTCAAGGATGGCAGCCAGATTTTTGGCTTAGCTGACAACAGGAAATGGTGGTGGCTAAATGGGGAAATAAAGGAAGTTTAGGGTTACTGATTAAAAGGGGGAAATACGGGGACACCTGGGTGGCTCAGTGGTTGAGCACCTGCCTTTGGCTCAGGTCATGATCCTGGGGTCCAGAGACGGAGTCCTGAATCAGGCTCCCCACAGGGAGCCTGCTTCTCCCTCTGGCTATGTCTCTGCCTCTCTTTCTGTCTCTCTGATGAATAAATAAAATCTTAAAAAATATACATATAAAAGGGTGACATACGGATTTTAAAAATTGCTTTTTCCTCTTTGCTACTTATGTGTAATGGGTGGGTCAACTCCACTTGCTACATATGTGTAATGGGTGGGTCGACTCCATGAGAAGGTATCTTTCTGGACAAGCAAAGGAAAGGTGACATGGCTATTAATGCAGAAATGGGGCTGGGCAGAGGTGTGGTTTTCCTCAAAGGGAATTAGATGTAAGCTTTCATTCAGGGCCTGAATGAAAGCCTAGAAGGGCTAGATGGCCTGAAAGGTCAGAAATTAAGAGAAAATGGTGGTCTCTCTGAATGGATACATCAATAGAATGCAATTATTTTTGAGGCTATATCTTTTACTTATCACATGTAGGAGCGAGTCATGTAGGAACGAGTCATGTAGGAGTGAGGGCCAGGTCCCATGTGTGTCAGAGGCAGAAAAGCTCTGTAGCTGGAGATCACCTTTCTCAGTCTGGGACTTACTGGTTTACCCTACAGGAGTGGATCTGAGCTCATGCCTGACTGGATCCAGGTGGTCAAGGCATGCTCCCCTCGCTCCTTTGCTTATTGCCTTGATTTCATTTTTTCCATGACCCTGTGGTGATGCCAGATTTCATCCTTACAACCCTGTGACTCAACAGGCTACAAAGTCTTCCCTGTTGGTGCCACTTTCAAGAATCTCAGGGAAACCCTGATTAATCTGCCTTCTGTCCAGTGCTGACTTGGCAGGAGAAGAGGAGCAGTCGGGACCACTTTTTTTTTTCGGCCTGTGAGCTCTCTGCATGAAAAAAGGTGTTTTTTGCCCCCTACTACTGTACATATTTAAAAAACATCTCAATTCTCTGTTGCATGTATTTTTATTTATTTATATTAAAGTATTTATATTTTATTTAACTTCAATTTGTATTTCTCTTTTTAAAAAGTGTTTAAAAAATCTTTTTATGTTTTCACATACAGGAATTAGAAGTTTTGACTGGTGGAAAAGAACCCATTTCTTTTTTCTTTTATTCTTTCTCCATCACTTCTACGGTTAGTCCTGGCTGATTCTAAATTTAGCTCCCTACCCGTACATTTTCTTCTCTACCCTTCTGTAACCTTCCCCCACCAGAAGTTGGTGTAAATGAAGGGAAGTCGATGTTTTAATAGTGCCCCCAGGCTTTCCAGCTAATACAAGCGTCAGGTCTGTCATGGCACGATTATTTTACAATGTGGAGTCAGTCACGAGATTTCTGTACACAGTCCTGACAGTGAATAATCAAATCTGGCGTTGTTCCATTATTGACGTAACTCTTAGCCTAAGGCTAGAAAAAGACTGGCTGGTTGTAACTAGAATTTGGGTAGAAAAACCTCTTTAAAATTGAAATATGGTTCTTAGACAATAAAAGGTAAGCACTATTCCCTCCCCACCCACCTCCTTTTGCAGAAATGGGCTGCTAGAAATATCTTCATTCTAAACTTTGCAAACAGAATTGATCCTCAAAGCTTTAATGGGTTGTGTTTAACCAGGAGTGTCTTTATTTGCTTGCCTCCTCAGTCTTTTAGCAGCTTTCTAGAAAAGCTCCCATACTCATCTTTTTCCACATTTGCCTTCACATCTGGTGTACGCTCCCGTAAGACTTCTGAGCCGAGCACTTACTGCCGATGTGAGATGATGATGGAACCCGACATCAAGCTGGGGAGAGAAGCTAGGAACAAGTGATCTGCATTCTCTGCCGCTGTCATTTCTCACCTCTCTGAGGTTCTCTTTTGAGACTTTCCAATAAGGGGCTTATTAGTGGTATGAGAGGCCTTGGTTTACTAAGTCTGCCTTGTGTAAAATGGTTTCTGAATGTATGATCCCATTTTCTCCATTCTTCTCACTCTAAATCCTGCCAGGCAATAAGTCTTAGCAGCCAGTTTGCTTGCTCCCTTGTCTCTCACCTTAAGCGAACGTCTTTTCCTACCTGAGTAAAAGAGTGGGGGTAGGGGGAGGTGGAGCTGGCATTGAAAGAAAACTATGTCACACTACATGTCTAAGAGCTCTGATGAACCACACAGGCCTAACTATGAGATGATCCCCTTTCCACCAAAGACAAGATCCTCAGAAACGTGCCTTGGCAAGCTGAAATACATGATCAATCCTTCAGGAACATAGTCGAAATCTTCAGGTGATGACTTATAATAAATATTAATTCAGCTACACAGATATATAAAACCACATATTGTATTAAAAAAATCATAAGATATTAGAAATACTACTTTTTCCACGCTCACATTTCATCAAACAATCTAAACGTCCCAGGGGCATCTGGCATCAGTGTTTTCACAATCAGTCACCTGCTTTTTGAATTCCTACTGTTTCCAAGGTATATTATCTTTACTTCTGACTTGCTGAAATACAATGCAGTTTGAATTTTTGTGTGTTGCTGTCTTGACCTTTTAATTCTAAGCCATAAATACCCAGGTTAGTAGTGATCTCTACATTGTTCATCAGTTACTGCATCATTCTTTCAACATAACTGTTAAGAGGCTGTTATGATGATGCACAGAAACATTGCTAAATTAGAATGGTTTTTTTTTTTTGTCATTTAGAAACAAAAATTCTGTCAGCAGGCCCCTCTCAATAAGCACCTAAAGTGCTCACTGACTAAAGCCAGTGTTTTAGGTTAACGTTTGTTTCCCCTAAACTTTGTGTTCAAAATAACAAGAGTGTCCCATACCATGTGATTCATATATAAGGGGGCATCTAATTTTCTGAAGGACTTTAAAAAAAATCCTGCTTGTATTCTGGCAAATACTATAACATAGTGAAAACTTATCATGTGAACAAGATTGAAAGGGTATCTTTTACCATCGCCCAAGGTTTCTTGATAAAACTTAATAGAAATATTAGGGACTTTACCCCATCTCTCAAGTAGAACACTGGAATGAAATCTCACAAATGTTGAGTGCTACATCTGTTGTCCAATAGCCATTTGGTAGAAAACATTCTGAGGGTAGTGAAACAACACAAAACAATTGTACGTATGCTGGTGTGCTTGTCTATGTGCATATTCTGCAACATATTCTCTCTCAGAGCTATTGTTCCAGAAGATAAACTCAAGTACAGATATAACCGTGTTTAATTTGTTTCTTACATGAGGCCATTATGTATGCCCGTAACTGATGCTCCTGTGATAATCTGACAATAGAGAAACATAGATTTGGATTCTTTACCACCACTGTCTCTTGTAATTGCAATAACAGGAAGAGTGGTAAACATAATAGCTATCACTGACGACACCCCTGGCAGGTGCCAGATGCCACACAAGGGCCTGCGGGCATTAATTATGTTAACACAGACAAAAGGCCAAGCACAGGCCCTGCGGTGTGGTAAGAGCCCAACAGATGTCAGCAATTACTATTATTGTTATTATTATAACTTTTTATTATTTGGTTCTCACAACAACTGTTTGAGGCAAGCGTTCAAAGAAAAGAACATTAAGGAAAACCATGAAGGACACAGAGGCTCTGGGACATTTTCTAAGTTGCCCAAGGTCAGAGAGTTATTAGCGAAAAGGGGAGAGGAACTATGCATGGGCATCTCTTTCAATAAATATTTTGCATTTAAAAAAAAAGCCACATCTATATAAATTAAAGAGGGTGAGAGTAAAAGCAGTCCACATTAATTTTCAACAGTTGCTTTGTATTTCAGTACCAGAAGATGAGATGAGAAGCCTGGAAGGGACCCAGTTTTAAAGACACAGGCAAGAACACCATGGCCATTGCTGAAAACCAGAACCTGTACCTCTCAGACCAAAGCAAAGCAAGGACAAGCAAGTAATGTGAATAGTTGGCGCATCTTGAGTAAGCAGCAGGGAGTAGAGGGACCAGGAATAACTGGTAGGGACAGCCATCAGTGTGTACCTCTCTACAGCCTTCAAATTAAATTTTTGGAAACTGAAGTATAATCAACATATAACATTAAATTAGTTTTCAGGGGTACAACATAATGACTCAACATTTGTATATATTGTAAAATAATCACCACAGTAAGTCTACTTAACATCCATCACCCTACATAGCTACAAAATTTTTTCTTGTGATGACAACTTTTAAGATCTTCTCTCCTATCAAGTTTCAAATATGTCATATAGCATTATTAACTATAGTCACCATGCTGTACTTTACATCCTCATAACTTATTTATTGTATAACTGAAAGTCTGTACCCTTTGGTTCCCTTCACCCATTGGTGTACCTTCCACCTTCCCACCTCCAGCAACCACTCAAAATTACGCTTTTGAAAAAGGATACTTCTGTTGGCCACATCAAACATAGAATACGGTACGCGGGAGTTGGCCTTTACTAGGAGTGCCAGTTAAATATTCAGGAATTTTGTTAGCCAACTGTTGGTAGTTTGAAATCAGCCTTTGTGCGAGTAATTACACTATGGAAATTGGCAAACAATATAAATCAAACCTTCCCCCCACCTCCACCAGAAAGCTAGTCTACCAGCATTGTCTCTATATAAAATCATGTACGATTTTTGTTTTAGATTTGTTTGCCGTCTCTGAGTCCTTATTCTAGGCTTGAGCAGGTGTTCATGACCAAAGTAAGGTAGTCTTTTTCTTTTTTTTTTAAGATTTTATTTATTCATTCATGAGAGAGAGAGAGAGAGAGAGGTAGAGGCAGAGACACGGGCAGACGGAGAAGCAGGCTCTATGCAGGGAGCCCGACGTGGGACTCGATCCTGGGACTCGATCCTGGGACTCCAGGATCACACCCCAGGCTGAAGGCGGTGCTTAACCGCTGAGCCACCTGGGCTGCCCAGTAAGGTGGTCTTACATAATTAACCAACAGCTTTTCCCTTAAATAAATACCCTTTATATGTGGTCAAGAGGAAACTACAATCCAGTGGAATGCTTTCAATGGACCAGGATGAAGTGTCCTCATGGTACTTTTAAAAAAAAATTGGGTGAAGAGAGCCTAAACTCTTGACTTCCCTAGGCTCAGGTCCTTGGACAAATTGCTATGTCATGTCCTCTCCACAGCATAGTGAGCTCTTCCTGAACTGATGACATGGGATCCATTTTCCATCCCTAGCTCACTGATCTGTCACCCTAGGTCACAGTCTCCAAAAAAAACACCACCTGGCCACGACTAGTTTCTATCATAATTATGTGTTGTAGGAAGTCCTATTATTTCTCCTCCAAATCAGACAGTTGTCTATTTAGGGATTTTCTCTGAAAGGACACTGTAATCTGGAAATGAATTAGAGTTTTTTTGTTTAACCTTCCACAGAAAAGTCCAGCTTCCAACAAAATGTGAGGCAAATGAGAGATGTTAGCTAATCTGTGTAACCATAGGACTTTCAACCCCGCTTTGCAAAATCCTCACGCTTCCATTTAATGACTGCTGCGGATGGAAATGAGACAAGGGATAACAGGAAGTGCTGCTTTCTTGTCCAGATTCATGAACCACACCTGCTCCACTGCTTCTGTATCATGCAAACAGCTCCAAATCCATCCAGAGACTAGAACCTGAGGAGCTGCAGAAGCAAGTCAAGGTAGGATTGTATACTTTATCAGCCTTGTGAAGCAAGGCAACTCCCCACCTCCTCAGCCTCCTGTAGAACTTCTCCCTCACTGTTCTCCCATTGGCTCATGTCATGGCGCCTCAGTTTATGTTTATCCACCTCTCTCTCTCATTTCTTACCATAGGTTGTTTTTAAATGCTTCAATCTAATAGGATGTAAGCTCCTTAAAGACAGTGATAGTGTCTTATCTACCTTTGTATGCGTTATGTGACAGCAGTAGGTACTCAATAAAAGTCTGAGGAAAGAATGAAGGAGTATTTGTCCTCCCTGAGCACTACATTCCTCAGCAACGTTAATTCCATTCAGAGTACGATGCTGGGCACTGACAGGGCAGGAGGTTCTTAGGAATGAACTTTGGAGCTGGAGCATGAGGGCGGGGGCAACCAAAGGAAAGGAAGGGAGCTTTTATTGTCTTCTTCACTAAAACTGTGCTGGGGCCCCTGGGAGAAAAGAGCAGGGAGTCACATCTGTCGAAGCACATGGCACTATCCCTTTTAAAAAGCTGAATTATAAGAATCTCAGGATGTTTTTTAGAAAAATAGGTTTTCAACTTATTTCAAAGAAAGAAAAGGAGCTTAACATATGTTATTTCACTCTAAAAAAACCTTTGAAATATATTCACCTTAAACCTTTGGGTAGTAACAGTAATACATGACAACGGTTACTCTCTTAATTATAGTACTGGTCATGTCAGATTATTATTATTTTTTTTAATTTTTATTTATTTATGATAGTCACAGAGAGAGAGAGAGGCGCAGAGACACAGGCAGAGGGAGAAGCAGGCTCCATGCACCGGGAGCCCAATGTGGGATTCGATCCCGGGTCTCCAGGATCGCGCCCTGGGTCAAAGGCAGGCACCAAACCACTGCGCCACCCAGGGATCCCTCATGTCAGATTAGATCTACAAAACCTATAGTGGCCAAATTCATGGCGACAGAAAGATGGCCATTGCCAGTGGTTGGGGGTTGTGGGGTGCAGAATGGACAGTTAGTGTTTAATGGGTACAGAGTTCCAATTTTGCAAGATGAGAAAAGATCTACAGATGGATGATGGTGATGTTTGCACAAAAATGTGAATGTATTTAATGCCACTGAACTGTCCATTTAAAAATGGTTAAAGTAGTAAATTTTATGTTATGTACATTTTACCCAGTTTTTAAAAATGCACAGAAGTTAGAAGGAGTTCTCACCTCCAGCCTCCCTAGGCTGCTTCCTTTTTTTTTTTTTTCCCTTCAGGCTTTTAAAATATTTTCTTGATGCTTCATCAAATCTACTTTATGTTCTCTCCTTATTTTTATATACTCCAAAGTGGACATCATACAGAAAAAAGATTTATGTACACAGATCTGTTACAATATTTACTTATTAGTTTATATAGTCTGCAATCTCAAAGGACAATTGGTGTGTCACATGATCCACTGAACAAAAGTGATCTGCAGGCCTGGTGACACTGGCAAACGCAACACATCCTATTAAAGTTTAGATACGCAGGAATTTTAACAGTGTAATTTCACACATGTAAAACCTTTTTAAATGAGGACTTTGAGAACTCAGAAAAAACTATCTTTGTGAGAGGAATACAGGGCTTGGTTTGTTTATGACTCCAATGCCAATCCACTTTACAGTGGGAAAATGTAACTTCCGAGTAGGAGGCAATGAAGCCTGACTAAAGCTGAAAGCAGCCAAGGGACCTCAAATGAGTACAATGCTCTTAGGGGGTAGCACCAAAGAGTTCAAAAAAGAGATGCATGGTGAGATCCTAGAGGACTGGTTCTCTGGAGGTGGCCAGATCTTCAAAACCCAGGCTCTGCCACTTACTGTCTGTAAATTTTACACATTAACTTAAATCTTCAGTTATCTTCTCTGCAAAGTGGGGAGAAATGAATGTCTCTCATAAAGTACTAGTATCCCATTAAATGAAGTTAAAGAAGATAATGCAAGCATCTGGAGCATGGCAGATATTCAATAATTCTTAGATATTATTATTAATCTTCATGATTATTATGTATTACTAACAATATATTTATTATTAGTAGGAGTATGTACATACACTTCTGAAAAGTAACCAGGTCTGCCTCAGAGACTTGTCCTGATGTCCTGCAGTGTCTGAGAAAAAGGCAGGCACCTTTAAAGACGGTGGTCTAGTCTAAAAACAAAACAGAAAAAGGTCTAATCTATCCATCCCCTTTCTTTTACATCAGTGGTAACTTCTGCCTAGAGAGATTTAGGACTAGACTGAAGGCCGAGTGTTCTTTAATCCAGGGCTTCTTCGTCTCCACTGCTGAACTTCTACAAGTGGTAGAGTTATGGAAGCAGCTGAATGCTCAAACCTCACCTCCTAAATGTGACTGCATGCCTGTAAGAAATAAGTGACTCGCTCCGTCCTGTGATGGCTGAATGAGTAATGATACCAGCTAACATTTATTGAGTGCTAGCTATGTGCTGAGCATACCTGAGAAGAAATCAGGGGCCCACTTGGAACGTGCTAGGAATGAATCCTACAACATAAACACACATACCGAGGAAGCCTGTATGGGATGATCAAATAAGCCTCACTGTACATACCACACAATCATACACCCTCAGGAGACCTTGGTCTGGGGTCCCTGGCTGTCTGTCCAGTTAAGTACGGAACACTAGACAGCTGACTGGAAGCTCCATGCACAAAGGCTGGGCATGTCGACCTTGGGATTCAGGGATATGATGGGCTTTTTAGTTACATAATATCCAAGGGCAGTACACTTGGGTCTATTTACTTGGGCCAGAGAAGGTACATCTCATCTGGTCTTGGAGAGTCTAAACCTCCTTGCCAGGATCCTGGGAGCCAGATGGGGGAAGACAATCAAAGATCTCCACATTCAGAATGCAGCCTTTCGCTTAAAAACCCCGATTTCACTTTGGTGGCCCAGCCCTTAATAGTGCCTGGCTCCAAGAATGAAAAAGCAGAACTGAGTTTCAGTGAATTCTCTTGTTTTGAGCCCCACTTTCACTTCCATCTCCAGAGATACCTAGTGTGAGCCATTCACGAGCCCTTTGTGCATTCTACAGTTTAACTGGCTTTCTTGGGTTTGTTAGTCGGTTTCCATTCTCTGCTTTCCACCTTATACAATGTTGATATTGTGGTCTTCTGTTAGTCATAGAGGATTACTATCATTTTGCAGAGCACCTCACTGTTGTTTTATTTGCATCTCAGAAGGAAACGAAGAGTAACAGCTATATCCTATCTGTTCCACCTAGTCTAATTTTTTTTAACGTAGGCTCCACGTCCAACATGGTGCTTGAACTCACAACCCTGAGATCAAGAGTAGCCTGCTCTACTGACCAAGCCAGCCAGGCACCCCTATCTAGTCTAATCTAGGCATTCTGCATACACTGTTGAATTCTACAATGGTATGCAATACTTATTATCATCCTCTTTAGTGGGTTTCAGCGAGTTTTAGCAACTTGCGCAAGATCTCCCAGGGGGTTTGAACTCAGGTCTTTCTGATATGAGATTCCAAGCTGTAGATCATGACAACACCCAAGCATCTATGGTGAAATAACAGCTGCTGGGATGCCTGGGTGGCTCAGCGGTTGAGTGTCTGCCTTTGGCTCAGGGCGTGATCCCGCTGTCTTAAGGATCAAGTTCCACATTAGGCTCCCTGCATGGAGCCTGCTTCTCCCTCTGCCTATCTCTGCCTCTCTCTCTCTGTGTGTCTCTCATGAATAAATAAATAAAATCTTAAAAAAAAAATAATAGCTGCTGATCGTCACTGACCATTCATTATGTGCTAGGCTTCTCAAGTGCCTTGTGAGAATTCACTGCAACTGCTCTGTGAGACAGGTACCTATTCCCATTCACTCATTTTATGGAGGAAGAAATGAAGTCACAGACTGGTTAAGGAGCCCAACCAAGAACACAAAGCTCAGAAAGTCTGGCTCCAGAGGCTGTGGTGTTGTTGTTGTTGTTGTTGTTGTTCTTCTTCTTCTTCTTCTTCTTCTTTTTTTTTTTTTTTAAGATTTTATTTATTTGAGAGGGAGAGAGGGAGGGAAGGGGAGAGAGAGAGAGAGAGAGCAAGAGAGAGAATGAGCGGAAGGGAGGGGCAGAGGGAGAGGAAGAAGCAGACTTGTTGTTGAGCATGGGGCCCAATGTGAGGCTCCATCCCAGGACCCCAGGATCATGACCTGGGCCAAAGGCAGACGCTTAACCCACTAAGCCACCCAGGCACCCCCAGGGGCTGTGTTCTTAACACTCACCAAAGAGCTAAATATACTACGTCTACCTTGTGGATTTCCATGATCTACTTTAGGAACCTCCCCCTGCTCTGCCTTTTTCCTTTTCCTAGATGACTTACTCCAAAAAAAAACACAAATAAACCCCAAATCTCCTTAAATCAGCCAACCAAAGCAGAGATAATGAATAGAAGACAATCAGATTTAAAGTAAAATCATTTTGAAAATCTTTGCAATAAGAAATTATTCTACTAGGATCATGCTACCCTCTGCTTATAGTTATCTTCAGATATTCAATTCAGGAAAAATGTGAAGAATGTGCCAATATAACTAGACATATTTAAAAACCTATACTTTTTAGGGAAGAAACCATAAGTACAATTTGCTTCCTAGTCTGATAGCCTAAAATTATGTATGCTAGGGGGTGCTATTGAACAATTGTAGGGTTTTTTTGTCCACTTGGTGTTCTTAGATTTGCATGTGATAGTGCTCTGGGCTAGGGTGAGCTTCTAATTTTTAATTAAGTCTCTTTAACCTTGGCCTGTTGTCAACTAGCACACTATTTTACTATAGAAGAAATTTTAAAGTCAGCCATATTCATTATATGTACAGTTAGTCCTCATTCACGCAGAAGCATTCATCACCCATTATTTTCTTTTCCACTTACATGTCCAAAAACTCAATTAAGAGATAATGAAATGTAGGTGTTAAACCCAAGGAAGGTGTCACTGTCTCCAGAGCCATATCAATGGTATAAAGACTTGTGTAACCTGTGAGCTTAAGGCAGCACAAAATCAAATTAGCGAAACCAAAACATTAGCCATCAAGAAATTTTAGTTCTAGATCTCTTGCTCCACAATTAAGCTGAATTACCTAAGTCGTTGTTAATAAATCACAATGCAGGAAATACACAGGGTTAGGAAGGCTAGAAAACACAGCAGGGCTTATGTTGAACTGATACAATTTTGGCTACGCCGATTCCATCTAAAACAAAAAACGTGATGTAGTCAAACACAAAGAAGGCCAAATGCCACGCAGAACCCCCCTCCCAGGCCCTGCAATTAGGAATGAGGCACTTGTAGAAATTTCTTTCCTTCTCTGAACTTCCAAGAGTGGTCTAAAAAAAAAATGATTTGTTCTAGAATTGTGCCTCATTCTACACAAAGTAATTTCAGTGGTGGATGCCTAAATTTGTTTTGAATGAATAAAGGTTATCTATTAACTCTGGCACTGACAAGTCTGCTGCACTTCCAAGGGAAATAAAGAACCTTCCACCTAGGCTGAAAAGCACTGTAGTGAATGCAATCTACCGAGAAGGCATTATTACCTTGATTATTCCCTCACTGCTTCACACATCGCTTCCCCGGATGGAAAGAATGACCTGAAGGAGGTAATGCGTTATACCTACTGCTCTGATATTCTATGCAGCTCCTAGGGTAGCGCCAGGCAAAAGGAACTCAATGAACATGTGTTGATTGATAAACTGTACAGACAGAAGTATGAGCTAATTCCTCTGGGGTTTATCCACGTTCAGGGAAGCATGTCTATAGTTCAGGGAGAGCCATTCCTCCCTTAACTGCTGTGTAAAGGTGAAAGCACAACATTTTGCTAAAAGAACCATTTACCTTCTTGAACGTTACTATGTCAAACATAATTTTTTCCTGTCAGCTCTTGAGTCCAAGATAATTATTGCTTCTGATCAGAAGACTTAACAGCTTCTGGAGTACCGTGGTAAAGTGTTCCCCACCCCCACCCTCCCTATACACAGAACCACGTGAGTTACTCCATGTACTAGTTTCCTAAAACCATGTAGTTTGTGCTTGGAAATAGCTTTCGGCAGCATACACAACACATAGGTCCTTTTGCAGTTGGCAACTCTCAAACTACTATTCTGGGATACAGACTAAAAAAAGAAAACCATAAAGGCCTTTTTGGTTGAAAACTGGTTCTTAGATGATTTTTTTTTTTTAAAGAAACCAAAGGGAAAAAAAACCCCAAAGTATCATATTTAAATAAATTCTAAAAATATATCTCAGTAGACAATGTCAAACTTTTGCAACCAACAGTTACTTTCCAGGGAGTAATTTCAAGGATTTGGGAGAGAAAACACTTTGAGTATGGGAACTGGGGGTAGGCAAGTGACCGGATTGTGTCTTCTAACTAACTCACATCTGTTAATCCTCAAATCCCAAATTTTGGCATCATCTTGTTACTGAATGTGTGCTGCCTCCCAGGTCACACCTACCTGACTATATGAGGCTAAGGGCCTACTGCCGGGCTCAAGGTGGTCTGCAAAGGTTTGGCAAGTATCCTGTCCACTCCTCACCCTTGCAGCCAGGGAAGCTGAGGGGCACAGTCATGTATCTTTGAGGTGGGCAGAGGGTTGGGTGAGGACAAGCACCTCTGAAATACATGAAGGTGGCTTCTTGCTCTGGCACTGGTAGACTCACCTGGGGCTAGGCAAATCCACTGCCCTGGAATTTATTCTAAATATGGTAAATGCCCTTGCCCAGATGATCGCCACTAAAAATTGGACTCTTCCACACAGGCTGGAAATGATCTCTACTCAGAGAAAGGTTTCTCACAGAGAACACAAATAGCATGGAAACAAGAGCGCTTAGGCAACACTTAACAGAATTAAGAAAATCAACTGTTTTCCAAAGGCCCTTATGCATGCACATCAGAGAGCATAGTTTGCATATAGACAACTGAAGCACTAATTAAAAATAATTCTTATCTACTCATTAAAACAGGTAATTTAAGAGCTGCCATTAGTCACCATCTCCTTAATCTACAATCAAAGAATCATTCGAGGTAAAGCGAAGAATTAATTTCATAGGGGCATCTTTGCCGGGGGCTAGCTACTTATAGAGGAGCATGGATCAGGGATTATGCTTAAGACATCTGATGATTCTGAAGAGCCTGCTCCTGGGGGCTCATGACTTGCTGGTTGGTCTACAGTGTCTGCAGTTGATGGTGGGTTGCCCTGGCTAGGTGCTCCTTTATCTGCAGAAAAGACACCTGACAATGACTCCTTCAGGTAATTAATTATAGGTTCTCCAGGAAGGGCATGTGCGCGGGGGTGGGGGTGGAGGGGGAGGAGGGGGTTCCTCTAATACTTGAAAGGAAAATGTCTGAATTTCCTTAAAAATATTCTGATTTGGTTTTTTTTGGGGGGGCTCATATGAATCAGTACAGTTTTCTATCATTGAAGAGAAACATTCTCAGAAATCCTCAGTTTATACACATCAGAAAATCTCACACATTCAAAGCTTTTAATCTACAGGTTTGCAGGACACCTGGGTGGCTCAGAGGTTGAGCATCTGCCTTTGGCTCAGGGCATGATTCCAGGGTCCTTGGATCAAGTCCCACATCAGGCACCCTACGGGGAGCCTGCTTCTCCCCTATACCTATGTCTAGGCCTCTCTGCGACTCTCATGAATAAATAAAATCTAGGAAAAAAAATCTATAGGTTTGCAAAAATCTCTCGTGCCCTTTCTTTGGTCCTCGGAAGTGCCAAATGTGCATTACTCTTCAATTTTGTATTTTATTCTCCTCTGAGTAACATAATCCAATATTTATTAAGCACTAATGTGACAGGAATAGGGCTGCACTGTCTCTTAACACAAAGCAAACATAACCTTCCTTTTTGGCTTCTTCAACTAAGTAGAAAATGTGACTAATCATGATTGCTTAATGCATGCCTACTCCATATAGGGCATCTTACACGAATTCTTGATAACCCTTTACATCTCTTGGCATTTTACTGACAGTGTGCTATCGCACATACATACTGTGGACTTCTTCCTCACAGGTGATAGATAAAGAAATTCAAACTCAGAAAATATCTAGCAACTTAATTGTCACGTTTGCAGGGCTACGTATTGGCAGAGTCTGAACTCCAAGCAGTCGGCCTGCCTTACACCTGCCCACAGAAACAGCATTACCAACGAGCAGTGAATGGGCACTCAGCTCTGGCCAGGACTGTTCAAAGATTTTACATGTACAGACTGACTTAACATTCTTAACAATTCTAGGAGGAAGTACAGTTATTATTAACAGTCACCAATGCAGATGAAGAAACAGAGAGCTTAAACACCTGGCCCCGGCTCACACAGAGCATCAGACTGTGCGGGTGCCCAAAAGCCAGAGCTGGGTGACCTACCTGGCAGTTCTGCTCACTCCCAGTGACTGTCAGCTGCCAAAGCACCCCGTGCTGGGGGCGCTGGAGAAGAGTCCCCGCCCATCGATGAGGACTGCACTTGACCTCTGACCTCCTTCCAGCTAAAGATTAGTCAATGCTTTTCTTCACAACCTAAAGGGTTTATGTCTTTGACACCTTAGAATTTCTGGCATATCAAATGGGTGTTTAAAACAACAACAACAAAATCCTAGCAACTACCCTAGGAAATAAAAGAAAAAAAACATCCAATATGTCACCTTGCCGAGATTAAATATTCTGAGACCCCGAGTGAAATGAGCGGTGATCACTCACACAAGCCAGGGCCACAGAAATCATAAGGATAGTTTATTGATGGGCACTGAAGAGTGTGCATTCGGTGACACACATGCTGAAGGCCTGTTGGTGAGTTTGGGGGTGAGACGTGAAGAGGTAGCTGAAGAGGAAAAACAGAAAGCTGAGGTGAAAACAGTACGCTCAGCTTCCGCCTCAAAGGCTGCTAATGAATGAGTGGGAAGTGGGAAGGAAGAAGCAGGAAACAGCCAGCCCCGCGCTCGGAGAGCTGGTCATGGCCAAGGCAGCCGCTTGGGCTGTTTGTTCCCATTATTTCGAATACCACGTAGGTAAAGCAGGACCTCTGCCTGAAATCCTTAGGAAACAGATTTATCCCAACATCCTTTTAGGACCCCTGCATGCTGGTGAGTTCTTCCAGAATGCCCACACTTCACATCTGAATAGCTGTCTCAAATCACAGTCGAGTCACCTAGGACAAGAGGGCCCACCGGCTACATTCTGCGGTAGTGCTGCCAGGCCATAGGTGCTGGGTTTTTTAAAGTTAAAACCAAGTTACTGGGCAGCCCGGGTGGCTCAGTGGTTTAGTTCCGCCTTTAGCCCAGGGCCTGATCCTGGAGACCTGGGATCGAGTCCCATGTCAGGCTCCCTGCATGGAGCCTGCGTCTCCCTTTGCCTGTGTCTCTGCCTCCCCCTGCCCACCTCTCTCTTTCTCTCTCTGTTTTTCATGAATAAATAAATAAAATCTTAAAAAACAAAACAAGTTACTTAAATAAACGAACAAACTAATAAAAATCAAAGAGCACCAAAAATCAATCTATATACTTCCTGAGTGGAAAATTAAAACTTCAAGGAAATGTTTTAAACTGAAATTCTCTCAGGGAGTCTGGCAGCTTGGTTCGGTAGAGCATGTAACTCCTGATCTTGGGGTCATGAGTTCGAGCCCCACACGTTGGGTGTTGAGATGACTTAAATAAATAAAAACTTAAAATAAAAATAAATCGAGATTCTCGGATGAACTTAAAGCTGTAAGAACAACAATGGATTGATTCATGACCCCCCTCCACTGATATTCTCAATACTCAGGAGTCTGGGACATACTTCTGGGCGTTCCAACCCAATAGTGCGAAGACAGGAGGGAGGACAGGGTAGCTCACATGGGTGCAAATGTACCAGCGATAATCCATCAGTTGATATGATGTTTGGCCAACAAGAAGAAACTCTTTACTGTATGAAGCAAGATAAAAACTGATAGAAAAAAAATCTAGCATTTTCGGGAATGGAGTGGGAGGGGAAATGACATAAAGGTTAGTGAGTCTTGTGATGCTCGGGCCACTTTTATCAAAGAGTGACTCAGCTGGGCAAAAAATAGAAATGGATCTTCTGAGCCCAGACAGTCTTCCATTCATCTTTGCCGTTCTAAAATTGCAGCCATCCTCCTTAACAGTTAGGACCATGGTTTTACGAAGTATGCAGGGTGGTTTCCCCCAGGCTTGAGCCTACTGTGCCCTGTCACTATGCAGACATCACCTTTCTACCTCTAAGGCGGGTCCTGTTGTGCTGTCCTTCGCTCTTCTTCAGTGTACTGAACTGTTCCAAAGTAAAACAAAACATCCTTTTCTGGTTAAAAGCATCATATGGGTTCACAAGCCTGAAAAAATAATGAGCAATGGTCACCAGGGGAATGGTGGTGGAAGGTTCCTTTGTTCTTGTTTTGTTTTTAAATAAATAGGGGGTTGTGCCCCCATTCCCTTTCTTTAGGTTGCCTTGCATCCTTCTCCTCTGCCCAGATTCATGAGAGGAACCAGCCTTCTTAGAAAAAAAGACTCCTTGGGGCACCTGGGTGACTCAGTGGGTTAAGTGTCTGCTTTTAGATCGGGTCATGATCTCAGGGTCCTGAGATCAAGCCCCCCATTGGGCTTCCTGCTCATTGGGGAGCGTGCTTCTCCCCTCTCCCTCTGCCCTTTCCCCTTCCCTCTCATGCTCTCTCTCAAATAAATAAATAAAATCTTTTTTAAAAAAGAAAAAAGACAAAAGACTCCTTTACCAGCAGGGGCTCTGTGGCTGCTCTGGAAGCAAGGGCAGGTTTTTGGATATGCTTTGTTAACCTGCGAGGGGCACACACAGTAAAAGGCCATGCATGTCCGCAGATGCCACGGGTCCCTCTTCTCTGGCTGGGAGCCGCCAATCCTACCACTGCTGCTGACCTACCCCACGGCTTTATCCACCCCTCCTCTGCCTCAGTGTATTTGTCCCCGAAGCTAAATAAAACTCTGACGATGTATTCCGTGGTGAACACTGAATGCCTGTGTGTGTTTGAGGTGGGGGGGGTGGGCAAGTACTAATTAGGATAACATTTCTTACCTATCTTTCTAGAGTATAGTTCAAAACAAAGCAGAAAGGAAGCAGCTAAGCTTTATCTCCCTCTAGCAGCCACCCTAGCCTGGGGCTATGGTGAGTTCACTTCAGGGGTCCATTGTGTCCAGATGGCCAGAAGGGCCAGGAGGCTGTTCCAAACAGGGACGATTTGCATGAGGCACCGAGTTGCCTCCAGGGAAATGATTTTTCCTGCCAGAGACTTGTTAGCTAAATCAGAAGAATGCCTCTGCGTTGGAGGGGCCCTGTTGATGGCTTTTTCTTCAGAACTTCTGATTCAGTGATGCCGCCCACTCCACCTCACACACTCCCCGCATAACCTTGGTCCCAGTCCCTGTCCTAGGAGTCAAAAACAGACAGGGTTTCACCAAAAAAATTGAGAAAAATGTGGAAGTACAAGGTAGCTCTGGCCCACAAAGCTGGGGTAAGAAGGGGATAGGTGTCTTTTGCATGTGGGTGTGAGCTCTATGCGTGCATGTGTGTGTCTGTGTGTGTGTGCATGTGAGTGTGTATGTGTGCTCATTACCACATCAGCAGAAGAGACTCACAGCATAGTTCCCCAGAACAGTAAATAGACTTTGGTTAGGATTTTCCCACAGTGGAAACAGCAGCATCTGGCCATGGACATAAGTGCCCTCAGCTTGGACTCTGAGGGACTGGGCCCTTGCAGATGTCAGGAATAGCTCACAGGGACCTCTGCCTGGCACCAACTGATAGGGTACAGGGTGTTAGGCAGCTGATCCCACAGGAAGCCTGAGCAGGGTGGGCGAAGCGTAGAGGGACTGGTGGTGGCTAACGTTGGGGCTGTGCTCAAAGTCATCTGTCCAATATCTCCTGGAAATCCCAAGAAGAGCTCAGGAACCTCAAGATGAGGGGTATGTGTGCATTTGTGTGTGTGTGTGTGTGTCTTTAGGGGTGGAGCCTCTTCCCACACAGCACATAGAGGCAGAGAAATTCAACCATTCATTCATTCATTCTATATAAATGAAATTGAAGAGTAGTTTTGCCAGGTATTCTAGATGCTAAGCAGAGGAAGAAAAAAGGACAAAAAACCAGTGTCCTAATAGAGCCTTCATTCTAGTGGGAAAGGCAATTAAAAAAAAAGAGTCAACATATCATATATAATATGAAGACAGGTGGTAAGAAGTAGTAAGAAAACACAACAGGATAATAGAGAGTGGGGGTTGGTAGAGAAGATCATGATCTCTGAAATCAGGGAAATGTTTATATTGTTGTATAAAGAATAAAAAAGCTTTGATTTTTGTTTCTATCTTCAAGAATCTTCCAACCATCAAATTAAAAGAATCCTATTACAGGTCAATTTAACTTTTACAGAGAATTTTAAATTAACTGTTTATAATTTTTAAAAAAGATTGTTTATTTTCAGAGAGAGGGAGAGAGAGAAAAAAAAACAGGGGGAGGGGCAGACGGAGAGGGGGAGAATCTCCAGCAGACTCCCTGCTGAGTGTGGACGCTCAACTGAATGATCTACCCAGGCATCCTTGATCATACTCTTTATTGTATTTAGATTTTATTTCATAAATTATGATGCAAAGGAAATGTGCCATAACTAAAGTTTACAAACCTTTGCTAACCATGGACTTTCTTGTATTGATGTTTGTTTTATCCATCGAATGAATGAACGAATGGAGATACCTCAGTTAACAGATGGGTTCAAAGTTATCAATTATTAACTTGACTCTTATGCCTCTATTTCTGTAAAATGGGAGTAAAAACCATAACCATAGGATTGTGAAGGTAAGATACTGCATTTAAAATGTGTAGCACAGGGCAGCCCCGGGTGGCTCAGCGGTTTAGCGCCTGCCTTCGGCTCAGGGTGTGATCCTGGAGACCTGGGATTGAGTCCCAGGTCGGGTTCCCTGCAAGGAGCCTGCTTCTCCCTCTGTCTGTGTCTCTGCCTCTCTCTCTCTGTGTGTCTCTCATGAATAAATAAAATCTTAAAAAAAAAAAATGTGTAGCACAGAATTGGGTAAATGGTAAATATGTATTGACTTTTTTAAGAATAAATAAATACTAGAATGTAATTTGTGTGAATTCTAAACTATTTGTTTAATGAAAATTATTTAATGACAGCCTGTAAAATAACTTTAGAGCCTAGGATTATTCAGAAACCAGCAAGAATTCTCAAGAAAAAAATGGAATCAGTTTGTTGCTCTTAGATTCATTATTAATAGAGTTTACAACCAAATGTTTTTTCTTAACCTAAAATAATAAAATACATTTTTCCTCATCCTGGTATCTGTGAACAGCTGTACCTAGACCGCATTAAGAAATTAAGGAGAGGGGGCATGTGGGTAGCTCAGTCGGATGCTTAAGCATCTGACTCTTGATCTCAGCTCAGGTCATGATCTCAATCAAGGTCATGAGATGGAGCCCCATGTTTGGTTCCATGTTCAGTGGGGAGTCTGCTTGAGATTCCTTCTCTCTCTCTGCCTCTCTCTCTGACTTCGTGGGTGGTTGGTCTCTCTCTCTCTCTTGTTCACACAAATAAGTCTTAAAAAAAAGGAAAGAAATCCAGGGGATCTGTTCAGCAGGCGTTGGGGCCCTCTGCACAGTACAAACAGAGATTTGAGATTCGAATGTGCTGTCGACGCAACTGTTAGGAATACCAGGCATAGGCCAAGACTTTTAGAAATGGATTATCTAATTCTTTGAAAGCTATTATGAGAAATATATGGAAGCTACTTTTCTCCTGAGCAGATATGTCCCTTCTCTAGGCCAAATGACAAAAATGTCCATTTTACTTTCGTATAAATGCCATATAGATCCCTCTTGTTGTCTTTCTGATCACCAAAGTCATATTTTCATTGCAGAAAATAAATTACTTGTTACCCTCCCTAGTGCCACTAACAACTTGGAATGTTTCCTAGGTTTGTTTTTTATCTCTTTGTCTCTCTTTTCTTCCCTCTCTCTTCTGCTTATCTGCAAAATTGGAATTATGTAATAAAACATTCTTTGAACAAATGATTTTTAATGGCTTTTAGTATTTCATTATATTTCATAATATGTCATTATAGGATAAACCATTAAGTTACCCTAAGGCTAATATAAAGAATTTAGGTTATTTTCAGATTTCCACCATTATAAATAATGTTATAACAACTATAACATGTATCTTTGACTTCCTTCTTCTTAGAATCAATTTGAACATAAGCATCTTCATGGGTCAAAATACTGTCATCCGGAAAGGTTGTAACAATTTACACCCTCAGCAGAAAAATATGTGTATCTGAGTTACTTGACCTTTGCCAGAATTGGCAGCATGATTTTTAAAACAGATACAACCACAAAATGGCACAAAAAATGTCAATTTCCTAGACAAAAAAATGTTACACATATTTTTATTACACATTTTACACATAATTCTGTTTTTTTCCTTGATAATAAGGCTAATATCACTTCTGTTCCTTCTCTGTATACTGTTTTGTTTTTTTTTTTTTTTTGTAGACTGTCTACCTATGTTCTTTGCCCATTTAAAAATAACTGGATTGTTAGAAATATCCTATTGTCTGATAAAAACACTTCCTATGTTAAAGATGGTAAATCTTTTTTCTGGTAATATTTGCTGCAAATATTTCTTTACTCGGTGGCATTTACCTTTTAAATGTTTACTGTACTTTTTCACCGAGGACTTTCAAATTTGAATATGTTCGGCATGATTCATCCCTGACCTGCCGAGGGCCCCTTTCTGTCCAATTCACATCCTTTTTTCAGAGAATTTGCTCCTGCCTAGGAAGAAGCAGACACAGGCTATGTAACTGAGTTTAGATCCAGTGCTCAGATTCCTGATCCTTCTTTAATCCAGAGTGCTTTCTCTATCTCACCCTGGAAAGGCCCAGCCCAATCACATTCCCTGCCCTGGGGTTAATCTGAGATCTTTCTCTGGTAAATCCTCCATTTATTTGTGGTATTTTGAGTTAGTTTAGTTCCTCATACTCATAATCTTTACTAAAACATAATGAAATAAAAAAAAAATCCTTTCCTTTGTGGTTTCTTCAAATGCTTTTATATTTCAAAATCCTTCCCCATCTCAGTATTGGTTAAAAATATTCACCTATTTCTTTCTCCTAGATTTTAAAAGAATAGTTTTTAAAATCCCACATGATTCTCCACTTCCCTGGAGTTTATTCTGTTATGTGGTTCGCTGAATATTCCATTTCCTCCCCCACAGGTTTACTGTATTCCAGTGATTATAAACTACTGCCTATGTGTCTTTGTGTGTATTTCAATGCACTGTTTTAATTACTGTAGCTTTATTATCTATTTTAATATTTGAGATAGCAAGTTAATTTTCATTGCTTTTTAAAAAATTTTCATAGCTACCCTGTCCAAAATTATTTTATTATTAGAAATTATCTTTTCAGGAGCTTTGGGGTAGGGGAAATGAGGAAATGTTTGTCAAAGGGTTCAAATTCTCAGTTATAAGATAAATGAATTCTGGGAATCTAATATATAGTATGTGGATATGGTTAACAACGCTGTATTGCACACCTGAAATTTGCTAAGAGAGTAGATCTCAAGTGTTCTCACTACAAAAGAAAAAGCTATCTGTGTGAGGTAATGGATGTGTTAATTAACTTGACTCTGGTAATTATTTCACAATGTATACATATATTAAATCATATTATATACCCTAGATACATATAAATTTTGTCAACTATACCTCAATAAAACTGGAAAAAAAATATATATATATATTTTTTTTTTTTTGAGAGAGAGAGAGAGAAGAGAGGAGAGGAGAGGAGAGGCAGAGTTAGAAAGAGAATCTCAAGCAGTCTGCTCAGAGCCCAATACTGGGCTCAACCTCACAACCCTGGGATCATGAAATCAAGAATTGGACACTCAACTGACTGAGCCACCCAGGCCACCCCATCTTTTTCTTTCATAATGTCACTAACTGGGTATCTCAAGCTTTTGAAAGCCTGTTACAGTTCAACCAAGTTTAAGAAGTCTGTCTTTATAAAACCAGAAGAGATTTTACTTTTGGACAGCCAGATCTAGTCACTGCTACATTCCTGGCTCAGCAGCCCTGCCAGATTAAATTAATAAGGGAGCTACAAGAAATTTAGCAAATATGCTATAGGCAGCATTATAATTTGCCTTTTTTTTAATTGGGTAAAGAATACTGAGTAGTTTACAAAATTAAAACAAATTAATTTACTTTGCTTCCAAAAGTTTTTAAAAAATACATTAACAGGCTTACAATCTGGTCTAGCATCATATGCTTTCCTTGATATTGAGATCTTTTTAATTTTTAGGTATTTATTCCTATTATTTGTTTTTTACAACAACATACAGTAGTTACTGGTACCTTAAGGAAAAATATGAACACCTCCAATCTACTATATTTTGTCTTTCACCATTTTGTTCTGAGGCATTTTCTATATGTGATCTTTTCAGTGACACACATATTTATTTAAAATTATGTGAAATACATGTAATACATGTAAATAGGAAAATTAGTCATTTAGAGACTTTACTGATAAATTTTTCATTAAAAAGAAAAGTGATGGGGTTGCCTAGATGGCTCAGTCAGTCAAGTGCCTTACCCTTGATTTCAGATGCAATAACTATCTTGATTTTAGATGTAGTAACTATCTTGATTTTGGCTCAGGTCATGATCTCAGGGTCCTGGGATCAAGCCTGAGTCCTTGGGCTCCATGCTCAGTGGGGAGTGTGCTTAAGAATTTCTCTCTCTCCTTCTGCCCTTGCCCCCACACTCTGTACATTCTCTTTTCTCTCTCTCTCTCTCAAATAAATAAGCTTTAAAAAAAAAAAGAAAAAGAGAAAAGAAAAGTGATGGACTGGGGGGTGGGGGTGGGGGAACCCACCTGCTAGGAATGTTCCAGAACTGTCTGATTGGCAGTATCTCCCCTGCTGTTCCTCATGTGAATTTTTATGTATCATAAAAGCAATCAAACAAAAGAAAAAAAGCCCACAAAAATATTATCTCAGGCTGAGAATGGGTGGGGAATGCAACATATATATTTTTTTTTAACAGAAAACTAGGGACTAAAATTTGTAAAACGCAGCAACTAAAAAGGTAAAAATGTTAGTGTTTATATATATATATAGACTCACTTTATATTTAAATATAAATGAATTGTATTTTAAAACACTGCTGCTGACAGAGAAAACAAAATGCAAAGAAACAGATGAGAATTTTTTGTGATATCTTAATGATTCTACTTTATCAGTTCAAAACCAAAGTACTCTAGGGGTACATGGGTGGCTCAGTTGGGTTAAATGTCCGACTTTGGTTTGGGATCAGGTCATGATCCCAGGGTCATGGAAACCCCATTTTGCAAGTGACAAATTGAGGTTCAGAGGGTACTATTCTAGGATTACACAGCTAGGTGACTAAACAGAATGTGAACCTAGAAAGGAGTTCTTTAACCTTTTTTATGCTATGGACCCCTCTCTGGCAGCCTAGTAAAGCCTGCATACTGCTTCTCAGAACTGTTCTAAACTCATAAATACACAGGATTATAAAGGACAAACATTATGATTAAATAGAGTTACCATAATATTTTTAGGAAAAAAAGTATGGCATAGCAATATATGTATGCTCCTTATTAATGTATTGAATGAAAAGATGTAATAGTGGGTCTGATAAATATGGTAACTTTGAAACAATACGACCATTAATATTTCGACAATTTCAACTCAATAACATAACAGGAAAACATCTGTGATTTTTCCTGTTGAAAAGTCACAGGTACTGCTATGGCTTGTTAGCTGCATTCATAATTAGCATGTTGTCTCCTACATACATTCTTTCCTCCCCCAAATGAAGGTACCCTAAACATGTATGCTAACTGGAAATCTAAATTTTAGAGGTTAGTGAAAATAAGAATCTATTTTCTTTTCCCTCATTCAAGTTCACAGACTCCTAGAATTTTGTCTACAGCCTTAGGAACCAGCTAAGTATTCGATGTAGATTCCATGTACACACCATACAGACTCCTACAATGAACCTGTGATGAGCGTGAGTCAAACAAAATACAGACGTGAAAGTTTCCCCTAAAACATGTAACTGGGTCAGGTTGTATAAGCCGATGGTTCACTTCCTCTTTCAGAGCCAATTTAACAAGCCCTCCTTCCCCACCTATAGTAGGTCTGTGTGAGCACGTCTGCATGTCTGTGTGGGTGTCAGGTGGGAGATTAATTACCACACTTCTGAAAGGCACCTTTTTAACTGTCTGACCTGTGCCTGGTACCTGCTGACCTGACCCTCTCTCCTTCAGAGCATGCAGTGGAGGTACCCCCAGGAGGTGTTGGCAGGTCTTTGGGAAACGGACTCTTAGGCAGCCTGGAGAAGGGGTAAAGGGAGGAGCAAGGAGGGGAGGCCCAGCTGAGAGTAACGGCCTTCAAGAAGCTGTAGCAATCTCTAGTTGTGGTCTAGAGGGGCAGGGGCCACCAGTGTGGATGCTGATGAGGCAGCAGGAGCAGGTGTCTGTTTCCAGCCACGTGACTCGCCCACCTTGCAGCTGCACACCCTGATGCCCTAGGTCAACATTTCAGATTGTGATGAATATCAAACACTCCTTACCAAGAAATTCTTGTCTGATAGTCACCCACATCATCTTCCTAGAGAACAGCATATTCATTCTGATTGTTCTTCTCATAAATGAGGTATGTTCATTTAACCTATTCAAGTTTTTAAATTAACTTAAGATGTGAGCTAAAGTTTTAAATACTTGAAATGCTGCCAAACTAAAACAGACAAGCACATTTGGCTTTATTTCCCTGACTTTGTATGTGGGAGAGAACATTCCGGTGGTTGTGTGCATTTGTGTATGTATCCATGTGTGCCGGTCATGGGGAAAAGAACAGAGCTTCTCTATGATTTTCTAGATTTCCTCCCTGTGGTTCTCAGAAATCATTTTCCTTGCAGCAAATCCAAGAACTTGTTTTGAGCATTCATGCCATTTGCAGTTTTTTTAAAGAGGGAAAGACATAAGTTTATATGTATCTTTAATTGGCAAGGAAGTAGGATCATAATTACAAACATAAATGAGCAAAGACTGATTACATTCGACAAAAAAGGAGGCAGAATAATTCAGACTCTATATAAATGAAAGAATGGTACTCTACAAAAGAGGAGTGTGTGTGTGTGTGTGTGTGTGTGTGTGTGTGTGAGAGAGAGAGAGAGAGAGAGAGAGAGAGAGAAGAAAGAAAAAAAGAAAGGAAGGTACTCCAATTCAAATTCCTTAGCTTGGCATTCAAGGCTTTCTTCCATCTAGGCCTACTGACTGGTGCGAGGAGGGCCTGCTCTGTTTGGTCTGGAGGTTTTCAGCTGCTCTGGTTTCATCGCATCCACCTCTGTCCTAACTCTCCTTCTCTAGTCTTAGTTGCTGGAATATGCTAGGCTCTGTCCTCTTTCTTACTCTTACACAGTTTTCTCTGCCTAGAAGATGCCTGATAGTCTTCCCCACCAACCCTCCTCCATCGTCTAGTTAATACCTACTTATCCTTCAGATCTCATCTCAAGCTTGCCTGGATCCTCCAGGTCAGCCAGGCTCCCCAGGGCGTGCGCATGTAGAATGTGCTCTTGATCAAGGAGGAGGGAGGAAGGCTGCGCTACTGGCCAGGTCATGTGCCCTGGGACCGAGCTGTATGGGTCTGGAGAAAGAGATTCCTTTGTGTGAACTATAAAAAGCCTCTATCCACTTCCCAAACTGTGTGCCCACTGTATGCATCTACCTGGAGGGGCTGACTTTCAATTTGTCTACCTAGAGGCGATGGTTTTTTCTAATTTTCACAAAGGCGCTATCACTGGCCCTGCAAGTCTTCCTGCTTTACATCTGCAAGTGGACTCCTTCATAGCCCTGATCAGAGCCTGTAGTCATTGCTTCCCATGCTCCATTGCATAGTGGCGGTTCTCCCACCAGACAGTAAGATCCATTTAGGGCAGGGATAGTGAGTTTTTCTTCTTGATTCTACTTCTAGTCTCTTATACAGTGTCTGGCATGGAGTAGGTGCTAGATGAATATTTGTGGAATGAATTAATAAAAAGGAGAGCCACAGAGATGCTGTAATGGAAGAAATACTCAGACTTGGGATGCACTAGAGGTATCTAGCAAATTTATTTTACTCTTACTGAATAAATGGGGATTCAACAGATAATCAGACATGGAATTTGGCAGACCAAAAGATAGACTTCAGAACTTAAAGCAGAATTTTCACTGAAGCATTTCACTTGAGGGCTAGAAAAGAAACATGGTGCTTCTGGAAGAAAGCTGAGTCAGGCCAGTAGAACCCCAATAGCTTGCCTGGGAATAAAGGGAGTTTTCGACAGGGCAGCAAGCTGGGAGGAACCCTAAGGGAGACAAGAATCTAATGACTCATGAGATTCCAGGTACACCAGGCATCTTGGAACTTGTAAAATTGATTGAAACAAAAATTCTTGCCCAGTTGGCTGAAGGTGTGGAGGCAGAAAGCCTCTATGTGCCACTTAGTCAGTGCACTGCATAACAGGAAAACGGGCTGCAAATGAAAAGCAGAGGCCAAGGTAGGAACAGTTATGGCTCAGAAACTCCTGCAGGCCTCAGGGACTTGGAAAAAGAGAGATCTGTGTGGTGCAGAGCCTTGGTGCTGAGAGGGGCAGGGCAATAGGGCTGTTCAAGCAGACATCAGCACTCCAATTCCAAAATGAAAAAAAATTACTCGGGGTCCCTGGGTGGCTCAGGGGTTGAGCATCTGCCCTGGGCTCAGGTTGTGACACTGGAGTCCTGGGATTGAGTCCTGCATCAGGTTCCCTGCAGGGAGCCTGCTTTTCCCTCTGCCTTTGTCTCTGCTTCTCTCTCTGTGTTTCTCATGAGTAAATAAAGAAAATCTTTTTTTTAAAAATTACTCATTAGGGAATGGAAGGAGGAAAAAAGATGAAAGGTAATCACTGGCAACAGTTTTTTATTCTAGAAGAAAAAAATGTATGCTGTACCAGATTACATGTATACTATTAAAAAAATCTATATCATTGTAGATCACTTTCTCTACCACAATTCTTTATTTCATAGTATATTTTAGGGATATTTTCATATCTGCGCATATAGATCTCATTCCTTTTTTTCTCAGAGAGAGAGAGAAAGAGAGAATCTTAAGCAGACTCCCTGCTGAGCATGGAGCCTGCCGAGGCACTCAATTTCATGACCCTGAGATCATGCCCTGAGCTGAAATCAAGAGTCGGTTGCTCAACTGACTGATCCACCCAGAGGCCCCAAGACTTTTTTTTTTTAACACCTGCAATACATTCCACTGTATGATGTACTGTGATTTATTTAACAGAGATGAACATTCAGGTTGGTAATATAGCTTGGGTTATGATTCATTTTAAAGTCTCCACATGTGGTTGGCAGCCTTTAAGAGAACCCCCAAGAATTTCTGCCTCTTGGCTGTCATATTGCTCTTGGGTTGTTCTATGAAATGATGGCGCATCTCTCCTAAGATAAGCTTTCAAAAGATTGTGGCATCTCTCTGGTGTGTTCCTTGGCTTGCTTGCTGGGTCTCCCTTGGATCAAATGCTCTGGGGGAAGCCAACAGCTATGCTATGAAGACACTCAGGCAGCCTGTAGGGAGGCCCATGTGGTGAGGGAGTGAGGTTTTCCGACAACCATAAGAGTGAACCTGGAAAAGAACTCCCCACCGCACAGGGCCTTGAAATGATTGTCGACCCTGCCTTCAGTTTGACAGGAACCTCGTGACAGACCCTGAGCCAGATCCATCCACTAAACTGTCCCAGTTCCTGAATTCAGAAATTGTGAGATGATGAGTATCTGTAGTTTTAAACTGGCTATGATCTATGGTAATGTGTTATGCAGTAATAGATGACTTATACACCACACATGGTTAAAGTCTTAGCGGTGGCCTACCTACACCAAACAGTATATGCATTAAAAGTTTTGAAAAATCTCGCCAAATTGCCTACCAAAGAGGTGGCAGCAAATTATCATCACACCAATAAAGCATAAGAATGTCGGGTGCCCCAAACTCTCAGCAGCACCAGATAGTATCAAACTTTAGCAATTGTGCTAAGCTATTAAGTGAAAAATGGTGTCTGTTTGCTTTGATTTGTATTTCTTGAATTTCAAAAGTTCTTTTGGACAAATACCCTACGTCATCAGAAGCACAAAAAACAAGGTGCATCGTGGGGTTCCAAATGATTAATTACAAATGAGAGACTGTGGGCTGCCATGCCTTAACCTTTAAGCCACTATCTAATTATTTCAAATTTCTATCAAATGATTAACTTTATAAAAGTAATAACCACTGGAATGGAGTCTGGGAGTGGAAGTAAGCATCTGGTTTTGATTAATTTCTCAAAAATGCACAGAACATTAAGTAATTGTAATGAGAGGAATGACCCTGAATCTCAAGCGAGGAGTCATAAATTAGAAGTGATCTAAATCCAAATATTAATTCTCTTTAGTGGTTCTGAACCAGAAGTTTAAAAACAAAAACTGAGTGAATGATTGGGATCAAATGGGAACTAAATGTCTATATTTTCCAAAACTACTTAAGTGAAACATCACAATAGGATCATATCAAATATAAATTCAACTGAGTCTTATTTGCAGTTGCTAGAGAGAATAAATAGTTTTGGGAAAAAATCCTTTATCTTTAGTAAAAAGCTATCGAGGGGACTGGAACTCAGTGATATTGGAGAGAAGCAGAAAGGATAGTCATCACTAGAGAAAAAGCACTTTCAGTCATCACAGGTTTCCCACTGTCACACTCCAGCTTCACGATAATGAAGACAAAAGCCTATTTGGGTTATTTAAAAAAATAAGCCTTAGTCTTGTTGACATGTCACTAAATTATGAAATCTATCGGTTTCTCCCACCAGAAGTCATAAGAAACATTTTTAGAACAAAAAAATCTACTTTTCATAACAGTACAGTGGATTCTAGAAAGCATTCCTAAATATCCAAGTACCTAGGGTTGAAATCCAAGACAAACTGGTTGCACATGATATCAAACGATAACTTGAGGCACATAAATGAGCATGGTTTCTACCAGGCTTTGTATGGTTATTAAACTCATTACAGTTGACCCTTGAACAATGAGTTGGTTAGGGACACGGATTCCCCATGCAGTTGAAAATCTGCATATAAATTTTGACTCCGCCAAAACTTAACTACTCATAGCGTACTATTGCCTGGGAACCTTACCGATAACATAGTTGATTAATACATATTTTGTGTGATGTATGTATTATATACTGTAGTCTTACAATAAAATAAGCTAGAGAAAATGTTACTAAGAAAATCATGAGCAAATATATTTATAGTACTGTACTATTTTATATATATAAAAAAATCTGCACTTAACTGGACTCATACAGTTCAAACCCATGTTGCTCAAGGGTCAACTGTAGTTGACTTCTCATTTAGTACATGACAAGTAAATGGCAATATAATTATCATCATTGCTCCCCTAGGCTATACTGGCCTGAGGAAGGAAAAATGAAGGATGTGGGTAAATATAGGGTCTCCTCTCAGGAGACTCACTGGGACCTCCATGTCCCTGCTCTAGCTTTCCTGGGAGACAAACCCAGGGTGGACAACAGGGCATGAAACTTTTCTTGCTGCTCTGTTCTGCTCCTGGGATAAACTCCAATGGGCAGCCTCTGTTCCACCTGGCTCTGACCTGAGTTGGCCTAACTGTTCTTGTCACTGTCCTGGGCTTGTGACAGGCTCTAGCCACGCCATCCTGTGCACCAGCATGCGTGTATGTTCTTCCTGAGTGAGGCGGGTTCCTCTCCCTAGTACTGGTGCATCTGGGTCCCTGACCGATGTGAGACTGCACTTTCAGTGACCCTGGACCCTCTTATTGGCTCCCATGGTAGGATGGATACGGTGCTCTTGGTTCTCCAAGGTTTGGATGAGAGGACATTTTAGTCATACTATATGGTGTTTGTCTTCCTCTAAAGCATTCCTGCCTATTCACAGTTGAAGGGAGCTTTGGATAAAGCCATGAAACTGCATCTACCTCATTCCTCCCTAGGATGCTGTGGCCACGGGAGGCGGGCAGTCTCTGAGCTTTGGCAGGAGCTCCATTTATAGTCAACTTGACTCTTTCTCACTCAAGGTCTGCTGGATCCTTGGGCAAAACACAAAGACAATTAGCCCTATTTTGTCACTGCTACATGCTCCACACATGGCATGCACCCCGAAGAGATTTTCTAATCATCTACCTATGTATAAGCACTGTCTATTATGATATCCACAACCTCTACTAACTCTCCATGCAAAGGTGATAAAGCATTTTCCCACATGGAAATGTCTTATCCAGTAGCAGCTCAGAATTCTGACCTGCTTGTCAGGTACTCATTTGTAACCTTCCCATGATAAAAACTAGTTTTTTGCTAAAATATGTATTTCCTTCCTCTGAATCATCATTGATTGTATGATTTACCATTGTCAAGTGAATACTGCTTTTGTGTGATTGGGTCATTCCAGCTCCTGGTGCTAGACTGCCTGGGTTGGAATCCAGCTTTCTACTGGTTGCATAACCTTAAGTGCTAAAGATTTCTTTATCTGTGAAGTAGGGATATCAAAAGCATCTTCTCCATAGGTTGTTATTAGTATTAAATGAGTGAATGCATGTAAAGGGCTTAGAACCATGGCTGGCACAGTTTTACTATTGGTGTATCACATGAATTGCTGTCCTAAATCTCCATATCCCCACATCTGGTGAGATCTGCAGGTGAGATCAGTTACCTAGCTGTAAGTGCCTAAAATGACGAGCCTCCCAACATGTTGTGACAATAACATGCTGACAAGCTAAAGACTGCACTCTGTTTGGAGGAGGAATTTGCCTGAAAGCAAAAACAGGAGCACAGTTCAGGCAATTAATCACTCTCATCCCGCCTCTCTCAGAACATTCAGCTTCAGCAAATTCAGGAATTCTACGCTTAAGAAATTGTAAAAGGATAGCTGGCCAAGTTGACATGCCGCACCTGCCAGAAGCCACATGGAACACTGTCAACTTCCCAATCAAGTTCAGGTGGTTCTGAGTAACTCTGCACATCAGCCTGTGATGCCCTCTGGTTTCCAGATTAGTAAGTGAAGACACACACCTTGGCACATCTTTCCCAAAAGCCAACCAAGATCATGAGCTTCCCATCTGGACTGCCAGTTCTGCTCTTCTTATACACAAGAAGAAAACGAGGCACTGCTTTTAAAGTTTTAACTGGAGAACATTCTGAGCAATTTTGGCCTTCTGGGACCTCAACATCAATAGGGAACCATGATGTGATCTCTCAGTAAGCATCTAAGGATCTGATATTTTCTCCCTATCATTTCCGCTAGGGCCTGAGCATAAGATTTATACCCTTATCCTGTCACCTGAAGACATCTAGACAGGTCACCTTTACAGGTCTTTCATGCATAACAAGCCTTACTCTCAGTCCTAAAAATTGAATTCTGTCTTCTGGGATGAGGAAGAGCAGGCCAGACATACAGAAGAGATCAACAGGTCAAGGCTGTTTCTTCTAATGACGATAGGAAGCACATATTCACTTAAGATGATCTCTGAGTTAAACTTTTAAAGATATTTACTTAAAATGATTAAACAAAGAAAACCCCCAAAACCCCCCAAGCCCACCAAAACTGGAATTTCAGGATGAAGGGAATCACATACTGGTTATTGTCCAAATATGGGAAAGAAGTGTAATGTAGCTGTTCTACTATATATGCAGTTGGGCAGAAGCAGCAAGGGACACAGGTACTTCCAGGATTCCTCCACACCAACCCCCTCTGTGAGGCAGGATGACATTGGTGATATAGATGGAGGTTCAGGGGACCATACAACATAGACTTGCATCTCAGTACCTTCACGTGGACTACGTGGGCTTCAGTAGATTTCCTGGTTTTCTTATGCACCTGAGGGTCATTATGAAGACTAAATGAGGTGATTTATGCAGATCACTTAGAATACTTGGTAAATGGTAAGTATGCAATAAATGTTAGCTATTATTCTGTTTTTGGAACTGATTTTTAAGGAAAATAACATTTGAAAGTTATTTGTAAGTTTATAAGTATTCTTTGATATTTCTTTTAAATGGTTAAAAAATGAGAAACATTTGGAGAAAAAACTGGTGATAGCATTTACATTGTTTGTGGTATTATCCTTCACAGGTTATAGATCAGAAAGTCACTGCTTTTGCTCTAAATTTCAGGACATCAGAAATACAAATAGGGCTTTATGGCATAGTAAAACCTTTTTCCAAATCTAGATTACAAATTTCGATAACTCAAAACACTGAAGACTGCCAGACTCAAGGACATACTACAAGTTTGTCAATTTCTTTTAAAACCCTGGTGTATCTTAGAAAACAAAACCCAAACCAAGAAAACCTTGGTGTATCTTATAGCCTAACAATTATGTTAAATGAGAGGTTAGGGATTGGCATTTACTGAAAATCCTGCTGTTAACCACTATGAAAAGACAACAATTAAATTAAGCTAATAACTTGAGCATTAGCTATTAGTATTTGAGTAAAAGCTTTTAGAACAAAAGGATGCATGCGTTATACACTGCATTTCTTTGGTATTTATTAATAATGCTGTGTTTTTGTTTAATGATTTCACTTTCATGAACAGAGTAGCAACTGCCTCCCTATCACTTATCATCTATTGATTTTTTTTTTTTTTTTTAAGTTTCTGTTTGTATCGGCGAGGGAGTCATGTTATGGTAACAAACATCCCCCAACTCAATGGCTTAAAACAACAAAGGTTTATTTCTCATGCCTATCACAGGTCAGCAAGGGTGCTGTCCCATGTCACCATGTCATATCCTCCCTACAGATATAGTCACAAAGAGAGCAGTAATTGAGAACTTTGCTGGTCACCATGGAAGGAGCTGGCAAGACGCAAAATTCTACACTGGCTCTTCAGTTTTCCCTTAAATGTGACACATATCACCTCTATTGACATTCCATTAGGAAAAGCAAGAGCCCTGTTCTGGGCTGTGCAAGGGAAAGCATTAGTAATTTGCATCTAACAGGAATTAACTTGGTTGACCCTTTGAAGAAAAACAAAATCTGGATATGAAAGTACAAAAAAGATATTAAGGTTCCTGCTAATGTGTTTCTTGTTGAGTTATAATTTAAGCAGAGAGAGGAACAAACAGGTTTCTAATTTGTTTCCCCTTTTTGAGGAAAAGTAATCCGTTTTTTCTCACAAAGAACATACTTCATTAGGCTACTCTCTAAGACTTTACAATGTCATCCTCTGCTTGGACCTTTCTCCTCTTGCCTCCTCTGCCACCAGCACTTCAACCAGGTACCTGGCAAGAGAGGTATGATATGGTCTCAAATTTTTTTACAGCTAATGGGAATTCAGATTTGGAACTTGCACTTATGATCATTTATTTTAAAACTGGAAAAGACCTCAGATGTGTGACAGGAGACTGCTAGTTGTCTTTATATATCTACCCTTGCTCCTTCTATATAATGCAGCATATGTGACAACTACATGATATGACAGCCATCTCCCACCTCTCTCATAGCTCGGGGTGACCACATGACCATGTTCTGGCCAAAGCGGTATCCAGTGGAAGGTGTGTGTCACTTTTAGATCATGGCTTTGAAAGAACATGTGCATCTTCCCTTCGGCACCTTCCCTCTTCCCATTGGCTGATACGTGGACATGGTGGCAACATTTTTCACCACAAAATGGAAGCTGTGTGTTGAGCATGGCAGAGCAACAAGACAGAAAGAGTGTGGGTCTCTGAAACTATGGAGCTTCTGAAACAGCCCTGGAATGTGTATGCCAAAACCTTATGTGAGAGAAAAACATGTTTATAAAAAGTGTTAACTATCACTATGTCAGCTGGTTCAAATTTCTTGTTTTCAGACGAGGAAATTGAAACCAGAAAGACTAAACGATTGTCCATGGTCACAAAGCTATCTTCTCTGGAGACTGTTCATTAAAATGATGGAAAATTACTCATCTCTTAGGTTAATGACTATTACAATTCCTTTATTGATTTAATGTTATACTAAGCAGGAGGAACAATACAACTTAATGCTAAGAAGTATACCATTTCAAGTTTCCTAGGATTATCACTACAGCCTATTAATAGAAATTATTCAATTCAATGTAGATTGCCAGGGTTCAGAGCTAATGAGAAATTCTAAAGGTTGTGGTTGAGGCAATAGCCAAACTGTCATAAGATATTCTTGAAGTACATTTCCCAAAGTCCAGAGGAAGATAATCAGTGGGTTGTCTGTATTTGTACTTCTTTCTGAGAGGGAACAGTAAGCTTTCAGATGTGATTGGAATTTGGCTCTGATGGTGTAAGCACCCAGATTTAAGTACACATAGAAGAAACCACAGGCTTAATTTACTAAAATGAAGTCCACCCATTAAACCACATGTGCTTTTAGTTAACTTTTTCATAGGAAAAGAAGGGGGAAAAAAGGTTCTCAATTCACCACTTCTTTGATATCCTCATGTGCTGTTTTAAATGACATTCAACAGGAATTATGCTATTTGACGTGGTTCATGCATCTGATGCTCTAAGGAGTTGCGAAATGGCTGGGAACAGTTTCAGAGAGCAAAAACATCTGACCTTGTTGGTTTAAGCTTTGGATATGGTTTATGGAAAACCAGAATTCCTTCTCTCCTTTGGAATATCACTTAGAAGCTTTTCTTTTGGGTTCTACTTAGTGTCCCCATGTTTAGAGGGCTGATACTGAGTCTTAACATCATAGAATGAGGGACAACTAAAATTGCAGTCAACCAGCCATCAAAATGCAATATCATTTGGTTCCATTTTTTCCCACCCCTCCTGAGTTCACACACAGCTGACCTGAGTCATTTTTGCTACTAGCAGAATTCATAGTTAGTATGAATGGGGCTCACTTTCCTGCAATACAGTGTTCTCTGCTTCACTTCACTTCTACTTTTCCCAATCTTCAATTTGGAACTCAGAATTTCTAGAACGGAACACATTAATGTTAGTTATTTTTTAAATCTGATGTCATCTATCTGTTTTAAAAAAATATCAAGGGCTTCCTTCCGCCTAGAGAATGTCTGAACTTTAACATCATAAGATCTTCAAGTCTGCCCATGCTGCCTCTTAAGACCCTCATTGTTCCTTTTTGTCATAACCTTGGACCCTTTCCATTTGAGGACTTTCTCTCCCCATCCTTTTGTACTCTATGCCTGGAGTGACTCCGTCTGCCTCTTTCTATTTATTGTCCATGAAGTATTCTTGTTGCTTGCCCTCTCTTCTACTCCCACGGAGACACATTCATTCCCTAGACTTCCCTACACCTACAGTATCACTGGTCTAATTGTACTTTAACTATTTATGCATCCACATATGGTAAGTTATGAGCACCTCAATAGGAGGGATCACATCCTAATTTTATTCTGAACATCTGAGACAGTTCTTGGCACACAGATGTTCAATGTATGATTGCTGAATCATTGCAGGGATAAAAGAAAAAGAAAGGATCCTAAACTAAAATGGAAAAAAAATACCAACTAAATCTGTAAAAGAAATAAAAATTTATAATGGTGTCTTTTTGTTCTATCTTTTACAGTAAGGCAGAAAGAAACAAAAAATTTATGGTGTAGAAAAGCTATTAATAAGAGGCAATTAATATCTTTACACTAGGAATCAGAAGACCCAGATTTGAGTTTCTTCTCTGAGTTTTCTGCCTCCTTAACTCCAGGCAATTTACATTTATAAAATTGAAATCTAAATCATACCTCATTCCAAAGTAAATCTCAGGCAATAGTTGGCAGGGAGTACCCCTCTGAGATTTTCTTTTCTTTTTTAAAATTAGTTTAAAATAGAGATGAAAATACCTGCTGTACCCTCCTCACAGTGTGTGAGGTTCCAACGAGCAGGTGGCCATGAAAGCACCCTGTAAACTACTGGGTAACATGTAAATGAAATGCATTATTATCAGAGACAGGAAAGAAAAGGAGACAAGTTCCTTTCACTCAGCAATCCTCTTTGGAGTAGTTATTGTGGACCAGGTAAAGTACCAGGTGTTGGCGATTCAAAGAAACCCTGGAGACTCAGGATTGCCTTGGCAGGGCCTCCCTCAGACAGTCCCACCTACTCTAGGATGGACCCTCTCTACAACTAACTAACATCTTCATGGGAGTGAGCATCATGGCCCAATGGCAAGCCTGGATAGGGTACAGGGACAGGTGCATCTCTGAGGCCAAGACGTACACCAGATAGAGGACCACCAAGACCGCCCCCCCCATCCCCACATGGCTGGGCAAGATGAAATGTCCCCTTAAAATGGTCTGATCTACAATCTCAACTGGAGAAATCACATTGCTGATTACTGAAAGGGTGGGACAGCGGAGAAAAAAAGAATTCATCTCTGATAGATCTGATCCCAACCTCCCAAACAGGCAGAAATAGAATTTAAAGTCAGCTTCCATACAGTAGACACTCCAAAATTAGAAAGACAGTTTAAGAAATATGTATGTGTGTACACACACACACACACACACACATATATAACCAGTCATAGCAGAGCAGTATTTTAATCCTTAAAAGAATCTTACGTGATGGGTGCTATTTTTGTCGCCATTTCACAGATGAGGAAACTGAGGCCCAGAGTGACACAGTAATTTGCCCAAGTCCCTGAGTTAAGTGGGATCCTAACCCAGCTATTAACCACCTCACTCTCCTGCTCTGCTATGACTAGAAGAACACAGCATGTACAGGATATGTTTAAAAATAATCACTAGTACATTGGAGTTAATAATGATCATTCTAGCAGCTACTATTTACAGAGGACCTATTATTGCCAGGCATTGCATTAAGCATTTTAAAGACATCAGTTCATTTAATCCCAAGAGCCCACAAGACACTGTAAAAGAGTTTACGTAAAATACTGTGAAGTTTGTGAAGATCATAAAAGTATTAGATTCTTGCCCAAGATCACCCAGCTAGCAAGTAGCAAAGCCAGAATCTGAATTGGGGTCTATCTGACCCTGAAGCACAGACTCCTCTACTACACTACATCCCATGTAGGGACAGGTATTTATATGCAGAATAGCATTGAAAGATAAAAGAATATCAGACTGACTTTGTTTTTCAAAAAGGCACTGCTTCCACCAAGGTTACCAATGCTAATAGCTCAATTCAACAGATGCTCCCAGACTCAATCATCCAATCATCTGGAAGAGGCTACCGCTCCTCTTTATATCCCTTCCTCCCATGGCTGTCCTCCAATTTTTCTCCCACTTCCCTGTCCTTTTCTTTCCATTCTTTTATGGGGCTGCTCTGTCTTTGCTCATCTCCTTATCAGTAGGTACATCTGGCTTTGGGCAAATGCTCCGTTTGTCATCCTATGATAATGACCAATTATTATACATGCCCAGATTTCTGTACACAACACACACTGATATACACACACGTATTTGTATCTGCCTAAATGCACTCACACATACACATGTACATACAACATCTGTATCTTTTTCAAAACCACTCAAGAGCCATTCTATTCAAATTTGCTCTTCCTTGCCCTCTTCCTTCCTACTACATGTGGATATCTATCATAGTCCTTATCACATGAAGCCAAAAATGGGCTTTCAGTCACTTAGCTCTCCTGCCAGACTGTAAAATCTCTTCTCTTTCACTCTCTTTCTGTTTTCAAGACACGGGAGTCCAGGTCTGGTTCAGATGCACAAGAGATGTTTATTAATTGGATAATAAAAATAAGAGTAAAAAGAAAACATAAAAGGCCATTACATTAGGTGACACTCCATTTTAAAGAATGAAAATACTAATCAAAACTTGCAAAAAATAAAATGGCCTTGGGCGAATTCAATCAGTAAGAGTTTTAAAAAAGTAAACTGCACATTGCTGGCCAGGCTACCAGTTGGGCCCCTTTATCTTAGTGTTGAAACCGTAGTCTCTGAACACTGTCAGTGGAAGGCACAAGGAGAGGTATGTCAAAAACAATAAAACTGTTCATAACTATCAACCCAATGAGCCCACTCCTGGAAACTTATCGAAGGAAATAAATCAACAGAAGAATATGACTATATTTGGGGGCATGCTTACAGAAGCATTATATGCTATGTAATAATGAAAAATAGGAAATACTCAATACCCAACTGCAGGATAAAAGCTGAGGAAATCAATTTAAAGTACTTTTACACATCCATTAAAATTTAACATGACTATAAAGGAAAATGGAAAATGATCTAATGCTAAGAAAAAGCTGGAATGCAGAGTTCCAAGCCGGCTATGACTGCCACTCTGTAAAAACTTACTTGCACCTGAGCAAGGACAGAAGCCATCTGCTGAGAATTCACAAAAATGAAAAATGTGGTAATCAGATTTTGTATTATCTTTTAAAAATCAAATTTTAAGATGCCATTGCTGTAATATGAAATGAAACACAGGCTGGATGTGGGTCGCATACTTAATTAGCTGTACTACCTTAGGCAAGGAGCCTAGCTTCTCTGAACCTAGCTTACTCATCTAGAAAATGAAAACACTCTATTTTGATCTTTTAGAGGATTAAATTATGTCATAAACACTTACTATGTACCTGGCACTGTTCTAAGCACTTTACAAATATTACCATGTTTAACTATCAAAACAACTTTTTAAGATGACACACAAGGAAGTTCAGTCATCTACAGAGAGGGTAGCAAGATAACAGTAACTTTCAATAGCTTTCCAGTGCCCATGGGATCAAATCTAGGCACAAGAGCAACTGCTACCCTGTACCGAGTATCTTCAAGCGTTGCATGCACTGCACTAAAGGGCTTTCCTTGCATTATTCTATGTAGCCCTTACAACAACCCATTGCGGAGGTACCATAATTGTGTCCTCAGGATATTCAGGCTCAGAGGTTATGTAACATGCTAATGAGCAAGAGAGCCAAAATTTGAACATCTGAGTTCAGAGCCAACCAGGTGCTTCGACTATGTAATGATGCTTCCAATTTTTGCTAAGTTGGTATACACAGTCCTTTGAGCTTGGTCATGGTCCACACTCTCCTCACTCTAGATCTTGGGGACTTCTGAGTTGACACCATGACCTTTTAAGTCCCCAGGCTTAGCTCCTTCTGTTCCTCACCTGGGCTTTCTCAAAACCTCTCTTCATCCCTCCAAGTTCCACCTCCCCATATCTCAAGAGGCATTGTTCCCTGATCTCTTCTCTTTTCTTTTCTTTTCTTTTCTTTCTTTTCTTTTCTTCTTTCTTTCTTTCTTTTCTTTTCTTTCTTTCTTCTTTCTTTTCTTCCTTTCTTCTTTCTTTTCTTTCTCTTTTCTTTCTTTCTTTCTTTCTTTCTTTCTTTCTTTCTTTCTTTCTTTCTTTCTTCCTTCCTTCCTTCCTTCCTTCCTTCCTTCCTTCCTTCCTTCCATCCATCCATCCATCCATCTATCTATCTATCTATCTATCTATCTATCTATCTAGTAAGTAGGCTCCACACACAATGTGGGGCTTAAACTCATGACCCTGAGATCAACAGTCACATGTTCGGATCCCTGGGTGGCTCAGCGGCTGAGCGTCTGCCTTCGGCCCAGGGCGTGATCCCGGGGTCCCAGGATCAAGTCCCACATCGGGCTCCCTGCATGGAGCCTGCTTCTCCCTCTGCCTGTGTCTCTGCCTCTCTCTCTCTCTCTCTGGGTCTCTGATGAATAAATAAAAATAAAATCTTTAAACAAAACAAAACAAAACAAAACAGTCACATGTTCCACTGCCTGAGCCAGCCAGGTGCCCCTGTCTTCTGCTCTTTTAGATAGTAATTTGTGTGTGTAAGTCAGCATCTACCATATTGTTTCTATGTTTCTTTACCAGGCTGTTTCTTCCCAATTATATTGCACAAAGGCAAACACCATGTTTTACACAGTTTTGTGAACTGCTGTATTCCTGGCTTTAAGCACAGTTCCCAGTACATGATAAGGACCCAACTACTAATTGCTGAATAAGCAAATACTTCCAGCTGGGAGGATGTTTCCAGGCACCACCAGTCAACACTAGAGCACCTTTTGCTATGTACAAAGGATGGACCATCAATCAGAAGCCCATACTTTACTGTTTTTCAAAGAGCTTTGATGGAGATAGTTTAGCTAAATGAGAACATAAAAGAGATCTGCCACTTGGATTTCCTAATGTACTATGTTTGGGTTAAGGGTGTGTAGTGCCATGTGGTTACCTGTTAAGCCTGTTAGCATATTCTATGGAAACTGCATGCTCACTAGTTTGCCTTCTCCTTCTAGATAGGACTATAGGTATTATACATAATCCCTAAAGCCAAGGACAGTAACTGGCATGTACCTGGTGATTAAGGAATATTTGTTGAGTGAATGAATGAATAAATAAATGTAGTTGAGGCATTTTTCTCTCCCTGGGTTCTCAAGAAAATATTTCAACTTGTACCATGCCCCACGATACCAGTGCCAGATCCCAAAAAAAAAAAAACTTTTTGATTCTATAATGCACCCAGAATTTCGTGTAAATATTAAATGAACAACTTCAATAATTAAAATACTTGTCCATCAAAAATAAATAAATAAAATAAAATACTTGTCCATCTATGTTAAATCTTTGTGTACTCTCTTCAACGACTAGGAAATTACTGGGAGCTCTAACTATACAGGATCTATTTTTTTTTTCTCTAAAAACAGAATAGAACCTTTTAAGAAAGTAAAAATGTTTCCCACTTAACATTTCTTTAAAAATGCACAGAATAAGAAGATTCATTTGGTGGACATGTTCTCTCTCTTTATCCTGACATCAGTTCAGTGCTGAGGAACTATTATTAGAAATTTCTCAGTTGAAGAAGATGCCTTCAAAAAGGAAGAGAAGATATATGATATTGTGTGTTCAGAGCTAATTTTAATTACGCAGGCTATAGGGTTACTGAGATATGCCAAACATTTAGCTAATTAGCAGACTCTTGAGACAAGAGGGCCGCTAGAGATAGACACAGTTTTTCCTCATTAATGAGTGATGACAAATTCTAGTTAAACACACATTTTTACTTGTACTATAAATACACTTTATTCTTTCTTAAATTCCAATAATATGAACTAATTGAAACTTGAAATTTAGACATTAAGACTAAGATGGCGATCTTCCACTTTAAACACAATGACCCAATATCAACCATCACATTGGGAAAATAGACTAAAAATTGAAATTAGTTAGGAGACTCCATTTTTAAAAATCACTTACTTTATTCCTCAAAACAGTCCAGGAAAGTATAAATCATTTTTATTTTATAGATAAGGGATCAAGGCATATGGAGTTTGAGTAAGGTCATCTGGTTAGAAAGTAGCTTGGCTAGGTTTGGTGTTAGACTGCTTCTTCTGGGCTCATTACTGAAGTTAGCCTGTATCTGAGAAGACCTTAAGAATAACAGAACTGGTTTTTGTTTGCCTGTCACCCTGGATTAGATACATTTAGCTCTTTGGGTATTATTTGGTACTTACAAAGGTGTCTACCTCAGGACACAAGCATGAGGTAAATGTGTTTCTCTGTCAGCTTTTCTTTCAGAATAAAAAATAGATCTAAGGACATGATCTAAATTTTCGATCTGAAATCAGTGGGATTGTCCATCATGCTTTTCACAGAAAGTGGTCCTTCCCCATCCTGAAATTTGAACAGGCTGGTGGTTGCAGCAGATTGCAGTTCCCAAAGATAGCTGCTACAAGTATCTCCTGTTTCTGGTGCTCCTCTGCCATGAAACTTTGCTACTTTCCCAATTAAGAGTTGAAGGCTATTTTTCCACTCCCTTGGATATGGGCAGGCTCTGTGACTGCTCTAATAAACAGAATGGGAAGAAGTGCTACTGCTTCTAGGAAGCCAGTTGTATGATGAGAAGCATGACTACTATCCTCAGACCACGATGTTGTGAGAAACCCAAGCTATGTGGAAAAGTCATTTGCTGATGGCCCCAGTTGAGCTCAGTCAACATCAATTGCCAGCCCTATGAAGGAGCCACCTTGAACATCCAGCCCAGCAAGCCTTACGATAACTGCAACGTAAGCCAGCACCTAAATGAAAGTTGTGTGAGAGATCCTAAGCAGGAACTGTCTAGCTGAACTCAGTTAATCCACAGAACCGTGACATAATAATAACTTATTAAGACACTGCATTTTGGAGAGGCTTGTTACACAGTAGATAATAAGAACAGTGTGCTGGTTTTCTTCTAGAATGAAGCAACTATTTCTTTAAAGCAATTGCGAGTAGATTTTGGGGGCAGGGGATATGTTAAAATCTGACACATACCCTAAGTGGTAGCTAAGCAATTTTCTAGATGAGGGTTATTTCTATAAAGAATCGAGGGACTATGAAAATGTGTCTACATAAACATTTTTATATTTTGGGTTACTTCTCAATAAATTTGGCATACAGAGGTATTCAAAGCTGATATTTTGTCAAGAAAACAGTGGGAGAAGGGGTGGTATATATATATATAATGGAATATTACTCAGCCATCAGAAAGAATGAATACCTACCATTTGCTTTGATGTGGGTGGAACCGGAGGGTATTATGCTGAATGAAATAAGTCAGTTGGAGAAAGACAATTATCATATGGTTTCCCTCATATGTGGAATATAAGAAACAGTAAAAGGGATTATAAGGGAAAGGAGGGAAACTGAGTAGGGAAAAACTAGAGAGGAAGACAAACCATGAGAGAATCCTAACTCTGGGAAACAAATAAAGGGTTGCAGCAGGGGAAATAGGGCAGGGAGGATGAGGTAACTGGGTGATGATGAGCATTACAGAGGGCACTTGATAGGATGAGCACTGGGTGTTATACTATATGTTGGTCAATTGAATTTAAATAAAATATTAAAAAAGAAAGAAAAAAAAACCAGAATGGGTTCTTGGCAAAATGATTAGAAAATATGGAGTCAGTTTACCATAATGCTGTCAAACTATTCTCCTTTTTCAAAGCAACAGCCAAACATGATTTAGTCCCTGGACAGCCTCAGAATGCCAATAACTTGATTTACTTTTATATTACTTGCCAAATTCCACCTGAGCTGATGAGAGAGAATTCAGCACTAACGATCCCAAAAAAGAGAATAAAATGCTGGGAACAGAAGGATGTTCTAAAAATTCCTGAAGGTTAGGTATAAGAGAAAATAATGTTTAGATAAAAAATAAACTCTTTTTTCCTAGGGGCTGTCAGAAGGCCAGCACAGAGTCTGTCAAATCTCTTCAGCCTCTGGAGCTACTGCTTGGTTTTTGTTTGTTTTAACAATGACCTTAAGGGCAGGCAAGATACTGAATCATGAAAGAAAAATTTACTACTATTTAAAATCTTGCCCTTATAAATAAAGAGAGGGCAAATTATATATATATACATTTTAAGAACTGTTCAATAACAAGGCAAGAATAAAGAAATTATGGTTGCTTGATTAGCACACTCCATTCCTGGGGCAATTTGGTTAACTCAAGTTTTCTGTCATTAACTTTAACAATAAGATTTAAAAATTATTGCCATTTTGCTAAATAATGGAAAGAGTTTCACAACAACAGTACTTTCATTGAATCTTTTAAAGAACTCCTAAAAAAGACAAAGTAATTTGTCCACATGGTGAATGTGTTCCCCTCTCTAGTTTATTAAGTCCTGAAAAGTTATATAAGGGCGGCATTCGTTCATTTATTATGCCAACTATGGCCAAATGAAGTTTCCACTGATTCTCGAGTTAGAAACTGGGTGAACTCTCCTTTTCCTGCCACTCTCAGAGATTTCCATTACAAGAACTAGAGCCACAGGGGCACCTGGGGGGCTCAGTTGTTTAAGTACCTGACTCATAATTTCAGCTCAGGTCATTGAGGGTCCTGAGATCGAGGGCCTCCCCGGCCCCTGCCATTTTGGTCTCTGCCACCAAGTGTGGAGCCTGTGTTAAGATTCTCTTTCCCTCTCCCACTGCCCAACTCCCAGCCCTCTCTCTCTCTCCCTCTTAACAAAAAAAGAGCAACCAACATTTGAGGTAGCATGATGTTTTGCTTCGTTGTAACTCCTTGTGTTTTAAATGTTTTTTGTATAATTTCCTTTGCCCAAGTTTTAAAACTCGTTAAGTGTTCACTAAGGAGGAAAACATTTTAAATGCAGAAAGGAATTAAAAAAAAAAAAAAAAGAAAAGAAAAGATCTTCAATTCTGCTACCCAGAGAAACCACCCTTCCTTCTACTCTTTTGATCAGTTAAAACCAACACTACTGAACTGATTATCTATTGTTGCCTAACAAACCACTACAATTTGTAGTTTATTCTTTAGACCCAGTTCATGATCTGATCACAAAATTCCTATGTATACCACAATGCTGATATGGGTTCTGCTTACACAATCAGAACCCTAAACCAATCTTTCTTAATGCTGATGGGATTTCTTGGTTAAAAAAATGAAAAAATAAAACAAAAAACCCCCACAAAAACCAAATGATAGAAGAGAAAAATGTCATGAAACAAAAGGATAAATTTAAATGAATAGATAAAACTAGAAGCTCATTGAAATACAATAGGAAGAGTACACAGTGTAAATTTTATAATGTGATGAAAAATTAAGATTTTGAAACTGGAAGTTACTTTTCCATGGAAACTGATGTTATGAAAATAATCATAATAACCAAAACTTTAAAAATAAAGGAGGTTTTTAGCAGGTAATCTCAATGTGCTCCCAAACTGATGGATACTTTTAAGAAGTAACTTTTAAGAATATTATTTACAACTGAGTAAGACCAATAATATCCAGTTCAGAGAGTTTTCATCTCTGCTTATTTATCTACTTTACAAGACTACAGGCTGCCCTGAGGTTAAGGCAGGAACTTTGTAGATTTTAAGACTCCTTGTCCACAACAGAGCACGGGTGCTTTTTTTTCAGGAATCTGAAACCTGAATGATCCCAACCCTCTAGCAGCCAGTGAAATGGTACTGTCCAGCTGCATTTATATATTTAATTCTGCATCCTAAATGAATGGAAGGCTAATTATGGTACCTTCAAATTGTATATTCACAGTGTGTACGGGACAAGTCCATTTTTTAAAAATTCCAGTATAGTTCATGTACAGTGTTATATTAGTTTCAGGTGTACAATAGAGTGATTCACCAATTCTATATATGACTCAGTGTTCTTTGTGGTAAGTGTACTCTTAATCCCCTTCACCTTCATGTCCTCCCCTAGGACAGGTCTATTTTTCAATACTTCATTAACTGTCATAATTTAGAATAGTTTTACACTTTCAGACAAATTGTCAATATACTACAGAGTTCCCATATATACCGGAAATCCAGTTTCTTCTATTATTAACATCTTCCATTAGGATGGGACATTTGTCACAATAATGAATAAACATTGATAAGATATTCATATTTCCTGTGGTTTTACCTGATGTCCTTTTTCTATACCAGGATCTCTTCCAGAATACCATATTACATTTAATTGCCATGTCTACTTATGTTCCTCTTGGCTGTGACAGTTTCTCAGATTCTACTTGCTTTTGATGACCTTATTTTCAGGAGTACTGGTCTTTTTTTTTTTTTTTTTTCTTTTTTTTTTTTTTGTAGAATGTCTCTCAATTGGGCTTGTCTAATGTTTCTTTTCATGATTACACTGAGGTTAGAGATTTTTGGAGGAAGGCCACAGAGATAAAATGCCATTCTCATCATGGTATATCAAGGATTTATGCTATCAACATAACTTATCATGGTTAATTTTGATCACCTGGCTCAGATAATGTGTCAGGTTTCTCCACAGTAAAGTTATCTATTTTCCCCCATATTCTTTAAGTATTCTTTTTAAGAAAGTCACCAAGCAGAGCTCACACTTGAGAAGTAGGAAGTTATGCTTTGCCTCCTTGAGGACAGAGAACTCCATAAATGATTTGGACTTATTTGGCACGGGAGACTTATCGATTCTTCTCCATTTATTTATTCTGTCATTTATATTATTATGGACTCATATTTATTTTATAATTTGTTTAAAGTAAATGCATTGTTTGCTATACTAGATTTACAGCACAATCTAATAATGGTATTATTAATTTTGTTGCTTCAGTTGTTTTAGCTTTGGCCATTGACAGTTCTTTCAGTTGATTCTTGTGTCCCTGTTACATACCTCATCATTGTGTGTGTATGTGATGTGTGCATGTTGGTACTTCCTAATTTTCTAGTACAACAAAATGCTCCAGGATCATCATATATACTCCCTAGCCCTTTGATAAGCCATTTACCCAAGGAGTCTTGGTTCCTTTTTTTCCAGAATTGTACTAGACACAAGATCTGGGTGGCGGGTATGCTTGTTGCTACTGGGGTATCATTGCTTCTAGGCCCTCTTAGCTGACAGAGCAAGAAAGTGTGTGTGTGTATGTGTGTGTGTTTGTGTGTGTGTGTACACATTTCTACATGTGCATATACATTTACAATCACATGTATCTACATGTGTATACATACACAAATATATGCAGGTGCACTTGTGTATGTGTATTTACACATAGCTATTAATATTTCTACACATATCCATCTGTATCTCCATTAGGCTATCAATTCACACTGATGTCTCCAACTCTGATCCATTGCCACAGGATGTGTCTCTTTTTATTCCCCCCTAGAAAAAGAGAGTGAACAGGAGGAGGAGTAAGGGAGAGAGAGAATCTCAAAGAGGCTCTGTGCGAAGTGGGGCTTGATCTCATGACCCTGAGATCATGACCTGAGCCAAAATCAAGAGTCAGGTGCTTCACTGACTGAGCTACCCTAGGTATCCTGCCACAAGATGCTTCCCTTGTGTTTTTACAACCTCTCACTCCAACAGTGAGAAGAAACCTGGCTTCACTATCCAGCCACTACTAATTAATTGTAGTGTTTTTAGAATTGTTAACTCTTAGCTCCACAGTAAGAGTATAGTGCTTTATATACAGTTACTTTTACTTATAGTTTTGACAGATTCCATTCATTTCCAAGGTTACTTAGGTCAGCACATCTCCCTCCACCATTTTCAGGGAGGTTACTTCATGTATTTATGATACTGTTATTAGATTCCTTTGTCAGTCTATATTCTACTCTGGGATTCTGTGACTTCCTAGATGTTTTTTTTCTAATTTATAAACATTAAAGTTCACTCTCTTTGTTGTAGCGCTCTATGCATTTTAACAAATGCAGAGTGTCATGTATCTACCATTACAGTTTATCATAAGGAATAGTTTCACTACCTTAAAATATCCCCTGTGAACAGACTCATAAGTACAGAGAACAAACTGGTGGTTGCCAGAGAGGAGGGGGATGGAGAGTTGTGGGGATGGTCAAAATAGTGAAGAAATTAAGAGGTACAAACTTCCACTTATAAAATAGGTAAGACATAAAGAGATAAAAAGTACAGCATAGGAGGTATCTTTGAGCTTGCTGAGTAGGCAAAGCTCACCTTCCTCAGTTGAAAAAATTTATGGACAAGAAATTATCATTGAAATTAAATGGTGGCAGACATGTCCAAGGAATATTGCCGGGGGTTCGATCCGTTTGTGAACATATTCACATGGATGAATGTGAGGAAATGGCAACTAGTGGGCAAGAGAACAATATTGGAATGGTGGCAATATGAGGAAATAGTACCATAGTAGAAGCTTTGGAACGACTATAAACAATGGGTGTGTTCCTCAGAAGAAACCAACTGCTTCCATATGTCCCTTGTCCATAGTACCTGTTTTACTACAATATAAAAATCACGTTGTATACATCTTCATATTGAACTTTTTTGTTAAACTTTTATAGTAGTCAAAAGAAAAGTACAGCACAGAGAATATAGTCAAAAACATTGTAATACATTGTTATAACATTGTATAGTGACAGATGGTGACTATACTTATCCTGGTGCACATTGAGCAATACACAGAATTGTAAAATCACTATGTTGTACACCCGAAAGTAATATAACGTATGACAACTATACTTAAAAAAAAAAAAATCCCCTCTGATTCACCTAATCAATCTTCCTTTTCCCATAAACTCCTGGAAACTACTGATCTGTTTACCACACCTCTACGGTTTTGCCTTTCTCTGAATATCATATAGGTAGAATCATACTGTATATACTGTTCAGACTAGATTTTTTCACTTAGCAATATGCACATAAGATTCATGTTTTTGCATGGATGGTAGCTCATTCCTTTTTATCATTGAATGAACTAGTTTGTTCATTCACCCCTTAAAAGACATCTTGGTTGCTTCTAGTTTTTTGGTGATTATGAATAAAGCTGCTATCAATGTTCACATGAAGGTTTTGCTTAATCATAGTTTTCTTTCTTTTTTTTTTTTTTTAAGATTTTATTTCTTCTCAAGTAATCTCTACACCCAATGTGGGGCTTGAACTCACAGCCCCAAGATCAAGAGTTACACGTTCTATTGACTGAGCCAGCTAGGTGCCCTTGAACAGTTTTTCTAGGACTGTGATTGCTGGATACATGTTGAGACTATGTTTAGTTTTGTAAGAGATCCGAATCTATATTGTTCAGAAAAAAAAATTTATATGTATATTAGGCATAAATCATAAAGTTATTATATAATTTATGACTGATTTTATTTATTTATATTCATTTCTGTGTTTCCCAAGAATGTTTTAAAGTAATTCGAGCAGCACATATATAATCATGAAAAAGTTAATTTAAAAAGTACAATTAGATAAGGGGCTAACAGGATTCAACCAAATCCAATACTATGTATTGTTTATCTTGTTTTATTAGCCCACCAGCTCCCAGCCAGCTGATTCTTTGACATGAGCTTACACGCTGTGAATGTTAAGGCATCAACACAGACTGTGAAGCATTTCACTATAATGAGATTCTCTGTTCTTTCCTCACAGCTTGTGTTCCCTGACATTCCTTTTCAGGAGAAGTCAAGGAACCCGGCTTAGCATTTGAGAAACTCAGATTCATGTCAGTGCTGCTGTATCTCACTTCTAATAATGAACCTTCTGCTTTATTTCTGAGACCAGTCTTTACTTCATTTTCCAGTTCCAATCAACAGACTCCTATCTTGTTTCTGGTCTAAGTGCCCTCAACTGTACAGATCCATAAAGTATATATATTAAAAAAAGGTTTTTCTCCAATTAAGCAAGCCCTGAAGCGATCTAGTTAGGAGAAGTCTGTCAGTAAATGAAAATCTGTAGTATACCATCACACACTGACAGGAACAAAAAAAAAAAGGAGTCTGCTCATTACATTTCAGAAAGTATCACCATCATTATCCATTGTTTTAATTTTCAAAGAAGGAGGAAATTTGGCATCTCTTATCACACAAAGTACAGAGGAAATAAGTTAAATTAGACTTACTATGAACACAAAGCAGGCAGTTACAATGGCATCTTCATATATTTATTATAATGTTGACAAGCTAAAATAATACATTCTCCTCCTCCAAAGATGAAGTATGAATTTTTTATGCCTGGTTATTTATTCCCATCTTTTCTGAATGACAGGTATAAAATCTATTGTTAGAATTACTGGGAACTTTATAAAAACAAATCACGTGGTAAGCAAATCCCGTATCTCTGTTAATACTGGGTGTTATTTGCTCACAAATAAAGTCCACAAAAAGAGAGAGAGAGACTTATCAAAGCCCAGACTCAGAAACATTACTATGTGTTTTTGATACTCTCACCTCCAGGGCATAAATTATTAATTTCGAGTGATGTTACCTCACTGAGTTTGCCAACTGATGAGTAAAACGTATATGCTTTGATTTTATTTTTAGCACAGCATTAAGAGATAAGAGAGAAATATGAACAACCTGCAGAAAAGGCACACCACTGTGTTTTTGTTCCAGATACTTTAATAACCGTGGTGGAGACTTTGGTGGCTCTCTCAAATGTCATTTATTTCCCCTCACTCTGTGGTTAGAATTGAGCCACTTGGGTAAAAAAATGCTTATGTTTCGGTGTGATGAATAAATCCAGTAACTAGAATGACCATGGGGGTCAAACAGAATCAAGCTCTGAAGAGGGCTCCTTTCCTGCTTTCTATTTGAATATCAGGGTATTGCTCTTGCAGAAGAGGCCAAAACTCGAACTCTAAGGTTCTATTTGTGTTGGCTGTACTTTTGAAAGTTACACGGGGGAAGTTCCAGAGGACAAATTAGAAGCTATCCTTTACTGGGCAAGCAAAGGTCAAAAGTAACTACGTTCAACAACTCTTAGACGGCACCTTGCATCAGAGGAAAGCATATTTAAAAGCAATCACATTTTGCAACAATACTGAGAAAAGGGAAGTCATTATCAACACCCTGCATCTTTAAATTAGAGGAGCAGAGGTCTGTTTATTCTCTAGTTACAAATGCTGCAAACTGGCTAAAGCATGTGGCGCTCTGTAAAGCAGAAATTAATGTGGTGACGGAAAACAAAACAAAACAAAAACAAAAACAGAAAAACCCAGCTAAAACACACCAACTAACCAAAACACTTCACAACGCACTCCATCAGCCTCCCAGCCCACTCATTATTCATGCCGTGTCTCTGTGCTTGGCTCTCATTATTCTGTTGCTTGAAATCCCCTTCCCAATCTCATCTGCCAATGAAAGCCTGCTTTCCACTCAAGGCTCTGCTGCAATGCCAGCTCTGTGAATCTTCTTAGATATCCCATAAAGGTCCCCCACTCCATTCTGGTTCTCCCCAAAGACTTCAAAAGCCTCTATTAGAGACTTACAGTATATCTATCTGTCTGTTTCCTGGAGTTTCCTGAGAGCTAACAACCATGCCTCGCCAATCTTCATATTCTTTCAGGCCCCAGACAATGCCTAGCTGCCAGTGAGAATTGAATCCATTGAAATACGGATTTACTCAAGAAACACACTGTACCAGGGCCCTAATACTGTTCATCTGCATATGGTCAGTTCAGTGCATTAATATGGGAAAGAAAAAAAGCCATTTGAAATAGGATTTCAGTCATGGTTTGCTATGCTGGCTATTTGAATGATTACAGTAGTTGCTCTAAAACCCACCTTTGATTCATTGATTTCTGTATCTACTGAGTATATACTTTGATGCCGCTTCTTGGTGGGAGAGTGAAAGGTGCTATGATGATATACGCTGTGCCTTACTTGTGTTTCTACCATGGAATAACAACTAACCTTAGAATTGCATCCAGGTGTCCTTTCAACTAGTAACAAAAATAATCACTATAATTCACATTGGGCTTTATGTTTACAAAGCTCTTTGGTGGACATTCTTTTATTCTTATAATATTCTGTTCCTGAATCAGGAACTGTGCCTCTGTACAACACTTGAAACTTAGAAGGCTGATTCGACAAATCCCTCATCCTTAAAGAATTACATACACTCTTCTGTTCTACTCTAAAACAAATCACCACAGTGCCAGCAAAATCTGTTAAGACCTTGAATGTGCCGGGCTCAGGTACCACAAAAAGGCTAGCTGGAAAAAGGATGTCTTCCAAGAAAGATGACGAGGTAGCACTCTTTCCCCTATTCCTTTCAAGCCACAACAAACATAGTAAAAAAGAGAATACTACCCAAACCCTCCACTCATAACAGCTGTTATTCCCTTAAGAAACTAAAAGGTTTAGGTGATCCTCTAATTCTGTGGAAGAACCAGAGGCTGATGTCAACATCATGTGTGTGAGAGAAGAGGGAATGAGAATGCGATCCTTGAGTTAGAAGGTGAACTTCAGGGAGAGGTCATATGCTCAAGTGATTGTTTCCGACGCTGCTCTAGGAAGAGGTTCTCTTTGTCTAAAGTCAGATACCCTCAAACCACTCTCCATCTTTACTTTGGCTTGGGAACCCTGAGTCCTATTGAATTTCCATAAACCAGAAATTCTCTACCTCAAGTCCAGATGTCCCCACACCCCCGGCAACCCACCCAACTCCAGCCCCAGCCTGAGTGAGCTCCAAACCAACCTGTACTTGGAAGGAGAAAGGGGAGAGAGAAGAGGTACTTCACAGAGTTTGACCCTTTGTCTGGAATATCAGCTTTTCTCTTGTCAGTTTCTTTTACCTTATTCCCAAGAGTGGTAAGAATGTTTAAATGACTTGGGAAATTGGGATAATTCAAAGTCATGGTCTTTTGTTACTATATTAGCTGCTCTGTGGAGTCACAGAAGTATCCATGGTTGTATTTGTTAAAAAGAATAATTTAAATTGATACTTAAAAGAGGTCCCAACTAGGAGAACGTCTTCATTGGAATGTCTATATCTTAATATAATAAACATTATTAATTTAATGTTTATAATATTCATACACCTAAGTTATCACCTATTTAGAGTGATATAGTGACTGTGGTTCTTAAGCACTTAGCCCTCCTAGTGATCTACAGTTACAAATGGAATCACAGACTCTTCCCTGGTTTTGGACTGTCCATCTATACAGTGCTTTGGAGAACACTAGCTGCCTACAGAGAACTCCTTTAGCAGTGGGGCAGGGCCACTTGCCAGTGTTCGCCAGCTGGAAATCACTGCTCCAAAAAGAGTTCTCACCAGTTTCTAGAGCATTTCCTTTACTCAAAGATGTCTCCTAATCGCCAAGTTTTCAGTTCTGTAACTGGTTGCTCTGACATTTACTGGAAATATAATGCACTGGAAATACATATGGGAGCTCTCTCAAACTCAGCAAGCAGGAGGAGGATGTAGCCACACCTAAAGTTTGATTCCACTCTCCTTTCCTGCTAAAACATATTAGAACATTCTTTTTATATCACAATTTGATTGTACTCAGGAAGTGATGACTTAGACAAGCATGTTTCAAATCAGTCCTCGACCCTATGGATAAGGATAATGTCAAAAGCTCACTCCACCATGAGCTAGGACACTGGATAGACAAGAATGTTCTCACTTACACAAAGATATCTAGAAATAGTGAATCAAAAGCCATTGACATATATGTAAATTTAGGGAAATACATATTAAAAAAAAACCCCAAAATCAAAGAATTTATTAACTCCTAAGGGGAAATAGCTTACGAAGGACAGATGTTAAGGAAAACAACACAATGTTTTAGCAAATAGTAAGAGGAAGCACTTTAAAACTCAGACTGGAATGTCTTTCATTAATCAAGATATTTGCTTTGGAGAAGGAAGGGACTGAATACTGTGATGTCTGGAGTAATTTACCTTTAAATTATTTATATGTAAAACAGTTAAGCTACATAAACAAAGCTGGATGATCCCTGAGCTTTCTTCTAACTGCCTTTTGTTTATCAATGTCAGAGAATGACAGAAAATTGGGGATCTTTAAGATAATGAGAAAATGACATAATCCCACTTACATTACACATTCCCAAGTTCAAAATTCAAATTTTGCTTTTATTATTCTCCTTTTAAAAAAATTAACTTCAGGGACACCTGGGTAGCTCAGTGGTTGAGTGTCTGCCTTTGGCTCAGGTTGTGATCCCAGGTCCGGGAGTGCCGCATTGGGCTCCCTGCAGGAAGCCTGCTTCTCCCTCTGCCTATGTCTCTGCCTCTCTCTCTGTGTATCTCTCATGAATAAATAAATAAATCTTAAAAAAAAAAAAAAAAAAAAAGACAGGCAAAGACATAGGCAGAGGGAGAAGCAGGCTCCTTGCAGGGACCCTGTTATGGGACTAGATCCCAGATCCTGGGATCGTGCCCTGAGCTAAAGGCAAACATTTAACTGCTGAGCCACCCAAGTATCCCAATAAATTTTTTAAAAAAATTAACTTAAATCATACAAATAATTACAGCTGTACCATTCTCCTACTGACAAGAATGAAAGCTATTTTCCATTTTTCAATAGAAACGATGCTTAAGTGAACAGTCTTGTACAAGCTTCCTCATGCACATGGGCAGCTTCTTTGGGTGGATACCAAGATGTGGAAGTCCTGGGTCACGGGTGTGCATGTTTAAATTTTAATAGATGCTGCTACAGTGTCCCCTAAGATGTCTGCCACTGTTATGTGAATACATATTTTCCTATAACCATGCCAAAATCTGATAGTATTAAGCTTCAAATTTTTGCCAGTCTAAGGAATCATGTTTTAATTTGCATTTCCTTGATTAAAATAAAAGTTATATTAGGCAATACCATCCGGACTGGTAATTAAATGGTAAAGTGAGTTAAAGCAGGGCAACCTAAAACTGTAAATCTACAATAAGCATATGATTTTATTTTAAAATGCATAGATGCTCATTTCCTCGAATAAGGCTTCTTCCTTAGGTAAGGAACCACACACAAAGCTCCACATGCACCCCTGTACAAACCACAGCCTTATAATGTACATCTAAGGTTCCCTGGTTTGGTTTCTTAACTGAAGCAAGAATGCAAAGACATTGTGAAATAATCTGAGTGCAGAATTTAATTTAATTTAATTTAATTTAACAGCAAGCTTTTTAGTCATGTGCCTTCATCAAGACTTTCTAAAGCATTTAATTTAATTTTCAATGAAACAGCTCTCTTTCCACACTTGGTTTCAGTGGTTTACATATTACTTAATAAATTACATAATTACAATGACATTCAACCAGTATAAACAGGTTTCGGAACCATCACACGGGCTCTTGGAAAACATATTTTACTGAGGGAGCGCAAGCACAGGCGTGTTCTAGAAAGTAGCCCATGAGCCATCCAGGCGAGCACGCCGAGGGCTGCAGTCAGCATCTTTCGCAAGGGGATTTATGACAGTCTTCTAAGGCAGGGAGTTAGATAAAAGAGTATCCACTGTACCAATGATGTGGAACATCTTTTCATATGCTTACTGCCAAATATCCTCTACTGTGAACCATCTGTTTCTGTTCATTGCATATACCTGTTTTTCTCATGAATTATCTTTTTCTTAATTATTTACAAGTGTTCTTTCTAAGTCTCAGATATTAATTAATCTTTTGCCTTTTATAGGTCATAAATATTTTCTCTCAGGCTGTAGCCTATTAACTACTTTTTTTGTAGTTATTCTGTTTCATGGAAGTATTTAATTTTAATCTTTTTTTTTAAGACTTTATTTATTTATTCATGAGAGACAGAGAGAGGCAGAGACATAAGTAGTTGCCCTATGTGGGACTTGATCCTAGAACCCGAGGATCACACCCTGAGCTGGAGGCAGACGCTCAACACTGAGCCACCCAGGAGTCCCATAAATATTTAACAAGTTTTTGAGCCACCCAGGCGCTCCTAGTTTTAATCTAATGAAATAAATGATTTTTCTTTCTTTTTAGCTTTAGCTTACTATGTCTTGTTTAAGAAAACCTCCCTTTGCTAAGATTCTAAACCTATTTGTCTATGTTTCTTCTAATACTTCAGTCATTTTGCTATTACCAAGCTCAAGAGGATGAACTGAAAAGTTCAGAAGTTTTGGATTTTGACCAAAATTATAAAACTAGAAACAATGAAGCTCGGATCTAGATTGATATATATCTACATATAATCAAAGCCAATGCAACAATTTCACATCACCTTCCTGAAGAACAAATTAAAGTCTGAGAGAAGTAAAGTGAAATATACAGATGTCTAATAATGATAAAATTGGGGATAAATGCACATCTTTGCACTGAGAATACATAAATGACTAACATACAAAAGATTCATTATCACCCTCAGAAAACCAGCACAATCTCCTCCACCCATAGAAACTGCAGCCAAAGGGCTAGAGCAACTAGAGATCTAAATACTACTGAGCAACTACTAGGTGTCAACTACTGTGACATACAGGTCCAACTACTCTTCATTCATTTATTCATTCATTCCTCCATTCCAGCAAAAAAATATATATACTCTGAACACCTAATGTGTTCCAGGCAGTGATCCTGAGCTCCACACCCTCATGTTTGTCCTTTGCTAGATTCCTCTACACAGATGTTCTCCAAATTCCTATAGCTTTGCTTACTCAAAACCAACCTCTACATTCACAATGTACCTTAGATTATTATAGCCATTCAGGTCATATGCCTTCTTCTATCGGCTACCAGAAAGTGAGCTCTCTTGGGTGAGATATATATCTGATGCACCTCTTGTGTCGTCCAAAGCACAGAGTCTAAGGACCCTGGTGGTAGAGGCATTCTCTTACTTTTTTTGTGTGATCAGTGGCTTAACTTTCTCTCATGCAAACTACAATGTGATATTTTTAAGGGTGGGCAAGAATGAATAACGAATGAACGACAGGGAGGAAAGGAACAAACATCTTATATCTTTATCAAACCCAATCTTCCTAAGTGATTTTCCCACTTTGTTGAGGTCACTATTTATTCTCACATTCATCAGTTGCCACTGGCATTACACGATCTTGATTATTCTCTCTTCTTTTAACATCTATTATAAGCTGTCAAATCTTGCTTCAACTACAACTTTATCCAAATCTTTTCTGTTTTCTCTGCCACCACTTTGCTTTCAGGCTCACTGTCTCTTGCAAAAAGCTATTATAAATGATCTCCAACAGGGGCTCCCCACCCTAATCCATATGACACCCACTGCTGCCATGTAAACTTTCCTGATTCATAATCTCATTCTGTCAATCTTTGCTTGAAACCTTCAAAGGCTCCCTATGATCCATGGGATTCATTTCAGACTCTCAGCTGGACATCAAGGCTCTATAGAATATCCTATCCACATTTTGATTATAATTTCCCACTGCTATCCTACCGACACTTTCTCCTCCTCCCACCCACTCCTCAATCAAACAGGATTACATGTCTTTCATTAAATACACCTTGCATTTCCAGCTCCATCACTTCTGCCTGGGACAACCTTACACTTGCTCTTTTGTGAAATAGGTCCTGACACCCAAATAGCCAAGATCTCTGCCTCCTTTGATATCAGCCGCACTTTGTAATGCCTTCTTAGAATCAATTTTGCTTGTTTGATTTATGTATTTACTTATGTATTTAATCCTGTTTTATTCATAGTCATTTGGTATTTAACTTGTTTACTACCATGAGGCACCTTCAGGTAAGGGTCAGTGGTTTCCTTATTTTGTATTTTTCTGCAGTCTAGTACAGAGCCTTGTACCTAGAAGCAATTAATAAAATATTTGTGGGAACTGAACTGTTCTCTAAACTTTGCTGTAAGCTCATTGAGGACAGTGACTTTAAGTATTGCTGAGCCTCTTGATACAAATAAGGGCCTTGTATGTAATAGGTGATCAAAACATATTTGTTTAAATAACTTTGTAGTTCCCAAGAAAGATTTTTCAAAATATGTGAATACTAGCATTAACCTAAATGACTCATTTAGAAACTTCTCACCAGTTAACATAAAAAAAGGGGAAAGGAACGATGACTCTAACATTCTTTTCCTTTCGTTTTATATGATAATACCTAACTCTTACTAGGTGTTTATCATATGCCAGGTTTTGTACTCCAGGTCTTATAATGTTCATCTTATGTAGTTCTCACCACAGCCCCAGGAGGCACTCTTTCCCCACTTGATGGGCAGGAGGGGCAGAGAAGTGAAGTAACTTGACCCCACCGTGAGCAAGTGGCAGAGCTGAGATTTGAACCCAGGCAGTTTTCTGTCTCTAGAGCCCACAACTGTCACCATCATGCCACACTATCTGGATTGAGTTTGCTGAGCCTCTTAATCTTAACAGTTTGAGTAAAAAGAAGAAAAGAAAAAAAAAACCCTTCTAAAAATACCAAAACAAGGGATCCCTGGGTGGCGCAGCGGTTTGGCGCCTGCCTTTGGCCCAGGACGCGATCCTGGAGACCCGGGATCGAATCCCACATCGGGCTCCCGGTGCATGGAGCCTGCTTCTCCCTCTGCCTGTGTCTCTGCCTCTCTCTCTCTCTCTCACTGTGTGCCTATCATAAATAAATAAAAAAATAAAATAAAATAAATAAAAATTTAAAAATACCAAAACAAGAACTTCTTGTCTTTTAGATTATTTTAATGGATGGAAAAATAAAGAATTGTTAAACCTATTTCATCCACCTCAATGTAAGCTTCAAATTTAGGAGGCTATTAGTTTTCTCAAACAACATGCATAGTTGATTATGTATCCCAAAGGATGGGTCAGATGACAAAGATAATATACTATCAGATAAATGAAAAATCACTTCATTTTGGAAAGCTGTGTAGAAATCTCAGAATCAAAGATAATCACTTACTCCCCAACCTCCAGGCAAGTCTGCACATACTTTAAAAATGCCTGTTGGTGGTCTGGACTGATTGGTTGGCAGAAAAGGGGAGTGGGGCTGTCACAGATAGTCTAAGAGTAAAATAAAACAAAACAACAACAACAACAAAAAACCCCAAACCAGAAATTTCTCTCTTTTTGAATTTTTATTCAGTCTGCAAAGAAAAGCACTAGTGCCAGTTCTGGCCAAGTTCTGGAAAAGAATATACTGGCACTGAGGAGTTGAGAGACTGAGAAATTAGAAAGAAGGTAAAAGGTGTATCAGCTTTAAATATGATGAGGGCAAATTGAAGAAAAACTCACATGCTGTAAGATACAGGATTTCAGAGATATAAGTATGCAAAGTAGGGATAGATTCTATTTTTAGATCCAAGGAACAGCCACTACTAGCCTGAACACCAGTGTCTCTTTAGTTTCCAATGGAAATATTAAAGATGAGATTTATAACTCAAGCTGAAATTATACCAAGCAAGGACAAAGTCTGATTTTCAGTAAAATGAAGTAGAAAAATACCAACTGATGCTTCAACTCCTTGGGCCTTCTATTTATCTATTCAAAGTTAAAAAAAATTGATGTAAAAAATTGGATCATAGTAACTCCCACTACTAGTCATAGATGTTGTTTTCTAGATTTAAGTGCTAATGTTAAAATATACCATAGGTGATCTCTGAGACTCAAGCAACACCTTAAATCTAAGTCCCATTTATAAAGCAATATTTTATTACAGAGTATTTTCACTCTTTTACAATGATCTAAAATAGTCAGTTGCTGGTCACTTCAGTGTTTCAAAGTATAGTTCAGACGTTCGGAAAAGAACAGAGGAGAATGAATTAGTCCATTATGTTCATTAAAGTATCATGGAAAATGACAGCCTGAAACTCATGAGCACTGGCCAACTCCCTCTGCTGTAGCAGAAATCATAAAAACAAAAACAAAGCACATAATGGAAAAAAAAGAGTTTAAGTCAGGTGAAAACACTTTATGACGTTTCAAGCTTCTTAAAAATACATCCACTCAAATGTGAAAGCATAGCAAATAATTAATCCCAAAATAAGATATAAAAACAATTTTGCTTGCACACAACTGAATAAATGCACATTCTTAATGGTCTGTAACGTCTTTTAAGAAATCAGCTAATATGGCATTAACTAAATGTTTTCATAGAGATGGAACATTAAGGTGTAATATGCATACTGATTCATATGAAACAAAGGGCTTCCTAACTTTCTGTTTCAGATCATTGCTATTCTCACATTCACTCAGAAGCCTCAATCCCTTTAACACTGTGAATGTGAAGTAGGGACTATTTTTATAGAGATCTAACTTAAAAGTGCATCATTTTCCTCTCAAAGGCAACTTTATCAACAACACTCCATGAAGAGTAATGAAGCTTAGCTGTTCATTCTAACTGGGTAAGAAGAGTTAAAAACGTGGAGAAAAAGAAAAAAATATATTGGTTTCCCCCCCCACACACCATAAATCTCAATACTCCTTCATGCTTTCTACTTTAAATTTAACCATTTTAAGATGTTAATAATTTTGCAATATTTCCCCCTGGAGCATTCTCTATCAAGATTAAAGAGGGGCTTATTCAGAAACAAACAGGATACAGGAATGAGCATGCCGCTTCCAGGCAAGCTATGAATAGCAATAGCATTTTCAAGAAATCTTGTGCCAATGTGTAAGTTACAGTTTAAACATGCAGTGCAGATTTTATTACAATTGTCACCAGTGTCACCAAAATTCATTGTTATTTGAGAAATTCAATTCTTACCAAGTTTTCTTGGTTCCTGGCTGCTATTTTCTGCTCCTCTTCTGCCCCATTTTTCATGTATTTGACCTCTTCCACCGGTTTGATCCTATACTCATCTGAGCACCAAAAAAAGAAAAGACATTTTATAACTTTTTCACAATGGTAGAAAACTGTCAGTGAAAAAAATCCAATAGCATCATCAGTTGGAGCCTTTTCCCTGCAGCCTTTATCTGTGGTTCATTTGAAACAATCTGGAATATGTTTAACCAGCCTTTTTTTAGGAGGTGCTCTCCTCTGCCCACTGGGAAGAGCTCAGCACCATGAAGGCAGCTAATGAATGTGGCATTGCCTGGTCCTTTCACAGAAAGCAAATGGTGGCAGAGGCAACACAGGTCATCCCTCTCTAAAGACTATCTGGAATCTATACATACCAAGGCATACCACATAATGGTCTAAGGAAGTTTTTCTCCATGAGAACACTAGTTCAAAATGCCTCTGGCAGCAACTTTCAGCAGTATGTTCACACCTTAATTTCCCTCTTTTGGAAAAACAAGGTATTGTTTACAATTAAAGAGTTTAGTTGATCAAAAAATAGATACAAACAATAGGGAATTAAAATTTTCCTATTTGTGATCCCCATATTAAATGTGGAATAGTCTGCATTTACTTCATATGCTAACACACACACACCACACACACTTCAGTCTCTGTAAAGTCACATGCATGAAGAGCCACAGTATCTAATGGATCTAATAGATATATCCCTCGAGGTAATGGGATCTAGACTTCATAACAGCCAGAGAGAGAGAGAGAGAGTACAGTAAATCTCAGTATCAATACACATCACAGGACGAACTCTGGAGAATGTGTAGCACAAGCTCCTCTCCAGGGTAGCAGTTTGGTAATGACGATGATGTTTTCGTCAGAGTCCTGTCAACAGGTAATGACTTGGGAGCCCAAAGGTCCAAATAGGTGTGACTTCAAGTCATCTTTAATCTAATTTGTTGGGAAAAAAAAATCACTGAAATTGTGCAAGTGGAAAATTTCACCCATCAACACATTGACAGCTGCCTAGTATATGGCATGGAATAATGCCTATGCTGGTCTACCTGAAAGACGCTTATCGCTAAGAAAGTGTGTATTTCAGTTCAGGAAGTTGTAATGTATTTTCTTACTGCTTGTGATGAATTTGGTACAATGACTAAGTATATAACTTCCTGCCTTATTATTTATAATACTATTTTCTATCTAGTTTCAGGTTTCTCATACTACCCCTTAACACACTACCCCCAAAGATGTTAGCTAAAGTAACATCTTGCCAAGTAATTATACTGTTCAAATATTTTTCAAAATCATCCTTATGAAAGTAGTACATGAAAGCATGTATCTGAATGAGACTCCATGTTCATGGCTAAGCCAATTGTTTTTTCCACCTGACAATTCAAGGTAGTTATTGATTCTACTTCTTTCTAAAGAAATTAGAAAGACCGGTGTGAGGATACAGTAATGAGCCCTTCAGGAATACCGAGTCCTAAATGTTAATCAGTGGACTCGGATCCGCAATCGCAACACACAAGAATTTCACATTCCAATTTAGTAGTAAGAGGAAAAAAATGAAAGTAAATTAACAAAACAGACACATTTAATTAAGGATTACTTACTCAGAAGTTAGAAAAGCACTTGTTAATTACCAAAAGAAAAAAAAAAGGACATTGACAAATTATGCCTTCAGTACAATTACGCAGAGATAAAAATAAAGGTAAAAAATGAAAGAGATAACCTCTCTAATGTCAGTTTGGGACATTAATATTTGTAAAACATAGTTCATTTGGATAAATACTAACATTTCACTTGACTAAATTGTGATCTTAATTACTTATGATTTCTGATTATTTAAATATAAATCTTACACACACACACACACACACAAAAGTTTTTAAACATAATTTTGGTGGATTTCTATGACTGTAGGATCCTAGTCCTCAGATGAGATGAGGAAAGCACATTTTAGGACCTAAGGAGAACCTTCTGAAAGATGGTACTTTGCCCACTGCACAGCAAAGGATTTGTCCTAGAGAAGATTCATCCTTGCCTCGCCCCATCCTCTCCATCCACCGAGGCACAGCCCACTGTCTCTGGGCAGTCTAGCAATAGTCAGTCTTCATTTGCTTTTTTTACCCTCCAGGAACACAACTGAATTGAAAGTAATAGACAAACTATTAATATTTTTCCTACTATTTTTCTTCAATGAAATGGGAAAGCCGCTGGCAACTTGACTTTCAAAGCAGTATTATCCCAAACACAGGTTTTTTTTTAACCATCAAGGCAGAATCATCACCAGTTCAGAAAGAGAATAGGTTTTAGTGTGTCATTAACAACCATGGCTGGCTGGACAATGCAGGATACAAAGAAAGAAAAAACAAACAGGCACAACTACAAAGCCAGGCCTATCATTATTACTTACACAACACACTGAATAAAATCCGTTGTGGTATAAAACAAAGAAAGCCAGCAAGACCCTTAGATAAAACCACAATTCGTACAAAGGAAATACTTAAAAAATGGTCTGTTAAATTTCTCAAAGGCTGGTGCTAGGATTGAAGATGTCCATCTGGAAACAGACAACTCATCAACAAATGTGTCACACATTTCCATGGCGATGCAGCCGTCAGGAACGGCACCCGCCAACAAGCCTCTGTGCAGACGAATGGAGCATTTCGGGTTCTGACAGTGAAACAGCCAGACAAAAATCCAGTTTTCCTTTTGTTTAAGGCACAGGGGAATCAATGTGGGACTCTGGGCCCCCTTAATCAAGCCCCACACTGGAGGCAATTAGCACAGCCACCGATATAAGCCGGCGAATCCTGGCAGCAGAACAATGTGCCAACTTGATTAAGAGGAGGGAGAAGCAGGACCATCTTCCTCTGGCTCCCTCACACCTGTTCACAATTTTTCTTTTCTTCCTGTTGATCTTGTCAGGTGGCCTATTAAAATGCACGTCAGGAACAGTAGGCTGACACCCCATTCCAAATCTGCTCCCCCTTCTCTCTATGTAAACAGTCGCAAGCTGTGCTAGTCAAAATAGATCTGGGGTAAGAGCAATGCGTTGGTGATATTTTTAGCATTTTATTCCCCAGCTTACATCAGAGGGGGGCTGGATTGTTTCTGTGGTGGCTCCATCATGCAGACACACAGTTTCCCACCAAACCTCTGGGCTTCATTTTGATGTATTGTAATATATATATATATTATATTGCAATATATATATATATATTGGATATATGTGTTGTATACATATATAATCTTACGTTTTTAGAACTTGGAAGAAATTAGTTGGCTGCACATACTTTAGGTAGTACGGACTCACCCCATTTTCTGGATCCTGTCAATTCTTCTATTATCAACAACTCACTGGCCCTATCTCAGTTTTCCTAAGCTTTGCTGCTATAAGGTTACCTTTATAATCAATGGCACTGGCTTTAAAATGGGCCAGTTGGATGGAGGTAAGTGCTGGCATGAGTTTATAATGCCAGAATTATTTTTTTTTTAAAGTTAACAGCTTTCACAAATGTATTCAGTAGATAGGGAAGGAAGAAAAGCAGAATGCTATATATGCTACTCTCTCTGGTAAAAAGGGATCTTACAGTTATTCGCTAAAATGGTGAAATTTGCATCTACTTTCATACCTTCTTACCCAGTGTTTTTCTGATCAATGACATATATGTGATAAAAATTTTTTCCAAGGCTGTTCCAATCTCAAGAATTTTGTGCTAATGTCCTCATATTAAAAATGTCCAACATTGGGGGGCACCTGGGTGGCTCAGTGGTTGGGCATCTGCCTTTGGCTCAGGTCATGATCCCAGGGTCCTGGGGTCAAGTCCTGCATTGGGCTCCCCACAAGGAGTCTGCTTCTCCCTCTGTCTATGTCTCTGCCTCTCTGTGTGTCCCTCATGAATAAATAAAATCTTAAAAATGTCCAACATCTTGACACCTTTATTAAATGCTCTTGATTGCCTCTTTATCTAGAATTTGCATGAAGATTCTTTGGTAGACAATTATGATATGCTCCGGAAATATGCGAGCTTGGGAAAGGCATTACAAGAAGTGTTTACAAACATAAGCCATTGAAAAGAAAAAACTATACTAAGCTTATGGCATACACTTGTTCCTCTTGGGTGCCTTCCTTTGAACATCCTGTCTCCCAAGCTAACTAAATTTGAGCCTTAATATTCTGAATACAAATTCTTGCCTAGGATCTTTATTTCCTTACTTGGCAGGAGTTTTTCAAGAAGTAAATATTCATAATGGCTAAAAGCTTGGCCTGTAGAGCTGGAATACCTAACCATATGACCTTGGACAAGTTGCTTATCCTTTCTGTGCCCTGATTTCTTCACTGGTAAAATGAGAATATCTATGGTACATAATCTCACACACAGAGTCACCTGAATTAATACATGAAAACAGCGCCTAGTCTATAGTATATGTTCAAATAAATGTTAGCTGCTGCTTTAGAAAGCTCTGCTAGTTCTACAGGGAATATTATTCCTAATGTACAAAATCCATCAGGATATAAAAAGAAAAGGGATAACATAAACATCAGTAATTAACCAAAATTGTTAATTAACTACATTAACAAATGAGAAGAGGAAGTGAGAAGGGGATTTATCATCCATAATAAGCCTTTAATATTTTTTTGGCCATGCACATAGATTACTTTAATCAAAATACTAACTCAAGTACTGTATTACTTTAGTTAGAATGATTTTAAAATAATAAACAGCTTCTATAACTAAGAAAAGTGACCATTATTTAAGTGAAACCAGGGGTACAACAAAATGATGTTCCTCTATCTTTCTTTATATCCTTACTCAATAACTGCTATTTGCACAGCCTAGGTGTAGCCTACCTTGAGGGTCAAGAGTGAACAAGTGAGGGCCAATTCAGAAGAGGCAGGAATATAAAAAATAGTGAAAGGGATTAAAGGGGAAAGGAGAGAAAATGAGTGGGAAATATCAGTGAGGGTGACAGATCATGAGAGACTCCTAACTCTGGGAAATGAACAAGGGGTAGTGGAAGGGAGGTGGGCGGGGGGCTGGGGTGACTGGGTGATGGGCACTGAGGGGGCACTTGACAGGATGAGCACTGGGTGTTACACTGTATGTTGGCAAATCAAACTCCAATAAAAGAATATACAAAAAAAAAAATAAATCTTTGACAGAAAAAAAAGAGGCAGAATGACTGTTCTAGAGCAAGAAGAGTAGAGGCAGCTCTAAATGAATGAATGAATGAATGAATGAATGAACAAACAAACAAATAAATAAATAGAAAATGCAATTACGGAAGGAAAACCCTTTTCTGGAAGGGCAAAGAGGCAGGACTCTCTGAAGCTCCAAACCAAAGATGGGTAGATGGTCAGTTGCATTGGGAAATTGTGGCTTCTCACTCTGGAAGACTCCAGCTCATCCATCAGCTGTTTCTGCTTCCAATGGTTTCATTCAACAAATAGCATTTAATATTTGCTGTCTGCTAAGTAAGCCCTGGTCTTTCTCAGGGACTCATCAGGAACAGTTCATTATGTAGACTGTGTGCCTGCACTGTTACTCCAAGTGTCTGGCACACAGGAGGAGTTTAATAAAGCCTTTTTCCAAAAAAAGGAAAAAAGCAGAGAGCTGACTTTAGTTCATATATGAATCAGTATTTCTCCTTATCCATGAGTGCTTCAGTCCTGTTTGTTTCGGGGGGTCCTTTTTTTTCTTTTTCTTGCTAGATTCTCCAAGGAATAAAAAGCATCTCTAAAAGAAAAAAAAAAAATCCCATTCTTTGCAAATCTTTTTTGCATACAAATGTAATGGGTGTGAAAATGCTCTTTTCAAGTCCATCTTTGGTCTATGGATGCCCTCAAATTGACATTCTCAGCTGAACTATACAGGCACACCACAGAGATAATGTGGGTTCAGTTCCAGACCGCTGTAATAAAGCAAACATCGCAATAAAGTGAGTCAAATAAATGTTTTGGTTTCCCACTAGGTATAGATTGTTTACACTATATTGCCGTCTATTAAGTATGCAATAGCATTATAGCTAAAAAAAATCCAAACAGATATCTTAATTGAAAAATACTTTATTGCTACCTGTAACATTTTCTGCTAGGCTCAAGGAGTAGCATGGAAGTAACAAGACTTTTCAATTTTAGAAATGATTAAGGAAGAGTAAGTTTAGATCACTTGCCAAAATAGCAATCAATATATTTCCTACAATTTGACTTCTAGGGCCCTAACGTAAAGAAACTGGATCCCAAAGATTACAGGTGAGGTCCATATTCAGGTGGAGATCAAAGAAGTCCATCTGGAGGACCAAAAGTGACAAATCTGGACTGAACAAACTTTTTTTTTTTTTAAGGGGTTATTTTGTGGGTGCCTGGGTGGCTCAGTTGTTAAGCATCTGCCTTGGGGTGGTCATGATCTCAGGGTCCTGCAATCAAGCCCCTGTGATCGAGCCCCACACTGGGCTCTCTGCTCATCAGGGAGTCTGCTTCTCCCTCTCCCTCTGCTCCTCCCCCTGCTCATTCTCTCTCTTGCTCACTCTCAAATAAATTAATTTAATTAAATTAAAATAAATAAAAGGGCTATTTTGAAGATTATGATTCGGACTTTGAAGGCACTACAGTGACTGGCAGTGAGTGGAAGGAATCACATGTAAAATTCCTTAAATATTTAGTGACTTTTAAAAAATAATAAATAAAAATACTTTATTGCTAAAAAATGCTATCATCTGAGCTTTTTAGCAAGTCATAATCTTTTTATTAGTGAACCTGGATGTTGATGGTTGGTGACTGATCAGGGTGGGGGTTGCTGAACTCTGAGGTGGCTCAAGCAATTTCTTAAAATAAGACAGCAGTGAAGACTGCATATCAACTGAATCTTCCTTTGGAGAACAATTTCTCTATAGCACGCAATGCTGTTTGACAGCATTTTAACCACAGGAGAACTTTCAAAACGGGAGTCGATTTCTCCAACCTTGCCATTGCTTAATCAACTAAGGTTATATAATATTCTATCTATCTATCTATCTATCTATCTATCTATCTATCTATCTATCTATCTATCTTTTAACATTTCAAGAGTCTTCATAGCATCTTCACCAGGAGTAGATTCCATCTCAAGAAACCACTTTCTTTGCTTATCCATAAGAAGCAGCTCCTCATCCACTCAAGTCTGACCATGAGTTTGAAACAATTCAGTCCCATCCTCTGGTTCCATTTCTAATTCTCATTATCTTGCTATTTCTACTACATCTGCAGTTACTTCCTCCTCTGAAGTTTTTAAGCCCCACTAAGTCATCCATGAGGGTTAAAATCACTTCTTCAAACTTCTGTTTGTGTTGGTGTTTGGACTTCTTCCCATGAATCATGAATGTTCTTAATGGCATCTAGTATGGGGAATCCTTTCCAGAAGGCTTTCAACTTATTTTTTCCAGATCCATCAGAAAAATTACCAATCTATGGCAATTACAGCCTTACAAAATGTATTCCTTAAATAAGAAGACCTGAAAGTCAAAATTATTCTTTGTTCCACATACTGCAGAGTAGATGTTGTGTTAGCTGGCATAAAAACAACATTTCATCTCATTTTATGTCTCCATTAGAGCTCCTGGGTAAGCAGGTGTATTGCTAATGAGTGGTAATATTTTGGGGGAAAAAGAAAACACTTTTTTTTTTTCCTGAGCAGATCTCAACAATGGGCTTAAAGTACTCAGTAAACCATGTTGTAAACAGATGTGCTGTCATCCAAGATTTGCTGTTCCATTTCTAGAGCACGGGCTGAGTGTATTTAGCATAGTTCAGAAGAGCCGAGGATTTTCAGAATGGGAAATGAGCATTGGCTTCAACTTCAAGTCACCAGCTGCATGATCCCCTAACAAGAGAGTGAGCCTGTCCTTGGAAGCTTTGAAGCCAGGCACTGACTTCTCCTCTCTAGCTATGAATGTCCTGGGTGGCATCCAGAAGGCTGTCACATCTATATTAGAAATTGTTTAGCGTAGCCACCTTCATTATCACAGCTAGGTCTTCTGGATGACTTGCTGCAGCTTTAGTATCAGCACCTGTTGCCTCACCTTGCACTTTTATGTTACAGAGATGGTTTCTCTCCTTAAACCTCATGCACTAACTTCTGCTAGCTTCCAACTTTTCTTCTGCAGCTCCCTGAGCCTTCATAGAATGGAAGAGAGATAGAGCCTTGCTCTGGATTAGGCTCTGGCTTAAGAGAAAGTTATGGCTAGTCTGATCTTCTATGCAAACCACTCAAACTTTCGCCATCTCAGCAATAAGGTTGCTTCACTCTCTTATTGTTTGTATGTTCACTGGAACATAGCACTTTTAACATCTTTCAAGAACTTTTCCTTCACATTCACAATGTGGCTATTTGGTGCAACAGGCCTAGCTTTAGGCCTATCTTGGCTTTTGACATGCCTTCCTCCCTAAACTCAAGTATTTTTAGCTTTTAATTTCAAGTGAGAGATGTGTGACTCTTCCTTTCACTTGAAGACTTAGAGGCCATTGTTGGGATATCCACTGCCCTGCTTTCAATATTGTGTCTCGGGGGTTAGAGAGGCCCAAGGAGAAGGAGAGAGATAGGGGAACGCCCGGTCAATGAAGCAGTCAGAACACACACAACATTTACCAATAACATCCCCATCATACATGGGTGCAGCTTGTGGTGCCCCAAACAATTACAAATAGTAACACAAAGACCCCTGATCACAGATCATCATACTATTGATAAGCATAATACTAGTGAAAAGGTTTGAAATTTTGAGAGAATTACCAAAATGTGACACAGAGACATGAAATGAGCAAATGTTGGAAAAATGGTACGGACAGACTTGCTCAATGCAGGGTTGCCACAAAACCTTTGATTTGTTTAAAAAAAAAAAAAAAAAAGGCAGCATCTGCGAAGTGCAATAAAGCAGAGCACAATAAAATGAAGTATGCCTGTATAGCTGGGCTATGCTTTTGAACTTGTCTCATCTCTCCTATCATGCTCATCTTAAAATAAATTTTGTGTTTCTTATTTTGGCAGCAATAGGTCAGTGCCTGATATCCGCTGGATTGAACAGAATTTTGTTACGGAGGCATTAAAGAGCAGACAATGGTGAAAGCTTCGATGACTACAGCATATGTAACCCTGGTTCACGTCTAAACTCTCCTCATCTTGAAAGCTTGTATGGAGAACTGCAATGTTCTGGGTTCTGTGACAAGCAATACAGGGGTTATGGAGGAGGCTGGGAGTGCCCAAGGAAAACCAACTGTCTGGAGGGGAAGGCTCATGCTCTGAGCACCCCTCCGCTATCTGGAGCACATTCCTCCACACACACAGACTGACCACATTCCACTCGGACACTGCCTACACTGCTAATTCTAAAGCTGGAACAATCTTAGACAAAGCAGAGACTTGTTTGAAGGAGCTCACAGACGATTATCAATTCTTTGAGTCAGGCAGGCCCTTAGTGATTAATTACTGTACCTTGCTTGGTAGAAAGTGATTTCGCCCTTTCCAATGTAATAGTTATTATTAAGCAATTTCTAGGGTAATTATAAACTGCCCATTCTAAATGTTTTGAACATTTCAAAACAGGGCTTTGGTACATTTTAATATAAAACACTCTTGGTTTTTTTTAGAATATGCCTCAAATCAACCTAATAAAGGAAAAGTGATTTCAAATTGAGATTGTTTGATACATTTTAATAATCTAAAAATAGAAGTTGTTCAAAAATAACAAGCAAGAAAATTACACTTTTAGACTTCATATGTGTAGAGATTAGACACAGAGAGGTCTGGCCCGGGGGGGTTTCTACTAGAGGAAGTATGAAGATTGTACATATCCCCCATTATCTCAAAATCCCAAAATGTTAATGTCACAAAGACAGCAATTCTCCTATGCCTATTGCATCCTTATTCTCTAGTGAAAACTAATGCTTGCTTGTATTTGAAAACCAGAGAGAAAAGGCCTTGGGGGGTGCTGGCTCCATTTAGTCTTGCTTCAGTGGTGTAAAACTCACTTCAGCACCCCCTCGTCCATAAAGGGCACTATCCTTTTCAAAAATATGCAAGGAATTGAAACATGGAAGTGGGTACCTATATATTTATTTTAATTTGATGTTTCATAATTTACTAATGACATTGAGTGCTTTTTCCATGTGCTGATATCATTCATTTGCACTTCCGTCTACATGAAGCATCTCTTCATATCCTTTGCCCTTTTTTTTCTTATTGGAATTGTAGTGTTATTCTTACTGCCTGCTATGACCTCTCGGTAAACTACACCAATTTATGGACACACTTCTGGGCAAAAAACACCTTTTGAGCTCAGTTTGGACATGAGAAAGTGGAAGGAACTAGCTGCTTTCTATCTTTGAGTCAAGTGCTGGGTTATCCTGTGTTGCTTTTCTGTGTTTCCTTCCTTCTTTCCTTCAGCAATATTTACTGGGCACCTACTATCTGCCAAAGAACATAGCACTCAGTCCTGGGGTTATGTCTAGGAGGAGGAGGAAGCAGTCCCTGTTCTGAAGGAGCTCACAGCCTCCTCTGGGGGAGTGGGTGAGGAAGGATACAAGAAGGTAAGGAAGTAGAGTACACAGTGTCTACAGCTATGAGAAGTGCATGTATGTGGTTGTTGTGACAAAAAGGAGATAAAAAGGAGAAACCCCCCCTCCTATGCAAGGCAGAAGCCTTAGAGGAGGTGATAGATCTCAGTGGAGTCCTAAGGAGCATAGTGTGTGTGGGAAGGACAAATTCAGGCAATGAGCCAGTTAGTTCAGAGGCCAGTGAGACTATGGCAAATGGGAACTATAAGTAATTAAATATGGCCGACATGAAGAATTCTAGGATGGGCACAGAAATGTGAAGAGAAGAGTTGATAGGACCAGTCCAGGAAGATCTGATATGCAAGTCCCACTGAAGAGTCAGGCTCTATTCTGAATTGATGTGGACTCCCTCACCAGTGCCCAGCATTGAAGCCATCATTTATGTCAACTGTCTGTCCTTTGGACTGTCCTAAACCTCTCTCCTAGAGAGATCCCAACCATTTTAATCCAAGGCTTTCTGTTTTTTCTCTGAAAGAAGGTGTGGCAAAGGAAGAATGAATGTATTATCTTGAGATGGATCAGTTGGTTGAGGAAGGTTAGGAAGAACACGTAAATAAGAGCCAGAGAGATAATTCACAAAAAGTCTCAAGAGAGTGGAATCTGGGCAGCCCGGGTGGCTCAGCAGTTTAGCACCTGCCTTCGGCCCAGGGCGTGATCCTGGAGACCTGGGATCAAGTCTCACATCGGGCTCCCTGCATGGAGCCTGCTTCTCCCTTTGCCTGTGTCTCTGCCTCTTTCTCTCTCTGTGTGTCTCTCATGAATAAATAAAATCTTAAAAAAAAAAAAGAGTCTATCCTGGATTCGGCTGAAGGGGAGCTGATGGGGCACTGGTGGGTATGGAGCTTAAGATGCCACATATGCTGGAATGTGTTTCCTGTCTCTTTCAATAGGAGGACGTGTTTCCTGTCTCCCCCAACATCTTTCTTTCTGGGGATGGGGAAGTATTGCAACAGTAGAGTAGAATAGGGAATGGTTGAGATGGGGATGTATAAACTCTTCTAGGGGCAAAAAAGAATGCCACTGAGTCTGATGCCAGCTCCTTTCCCTTCCATAGGACAAGAACAGATTACCAGACAACGGATGACTCCAGATGGAGCACTGGTTTCAAAGGCCTTTCTTTTCCAGACCTGCCTTTGTGACTTCCTAGCTGTGTGCCATGGAAGCAGGGTACCTCTCTTAATGAACTACATGTGCTGAGATATGTGCATAGGGTGCTTATGGTCTCTTAGCATTCTTAGGTCTTGCCCATGTCTTCGAGAGGACAAGAGGAGAGGCGCCCACAGATGTAAGGATGAGAGGGTGATAAAGCCTCTCTTACTATAGCACCCTTAATAATTAACACTCGACCTGCAGGCCTCATTCCCGAATCATTTAATCATTTCTGAGGCCAGACAACATATTTCCTTCGTTCATATGGGGTTCATTATTCAGTGACCAGGGAACTATTATCCAGTCATTAAGAGCCCCTGGACATTCATCTTCTGACAAGCTCCCACAAAAGACACACAACCAAATCCAAGTCCAGCCCGGATTCCTTTATCAATGCACACCGAGGCTTTCATATAGGAAGGGGGTTTGATTTCTACATCATGCAGTGACAATTTCCAATCAAGAAACAGAATGAGTGGTTGATGAAGATTCAGAGCCGCTTTTAGAGAGAAGGGCATGCATGGTTGTTCTGATAGCACTTTATCAGGTTTCTTAAGAGCCCTACTCTGACTCTTCTGTAATGCTAGTTCTCCACCCACTGCTGCACTGCTGGGACTCCTGAAAAGTTGGAGGCTAGCTAATTCCTCTCTGCTATTCTTAGTGGGCCTCCTGTTAGACTAGATGAGCATTCATGATAAGAGCCTGCCCAATCATCTATCCTCTCTCCTGCTTTGATTTAATCCTCACGTCAGCTCTATGAGGCAGGAATTATACCCCCTTTCTACAGATGCAGAGATTAGCTTTCACTGCCTGGTCAAGTGGCAATGCTGGTTCAAATCCAGGTTGGTCTCAGTTGGGGCAAGACTTCTTAACCACCAAGTCAGTTATTATTTATGGGTTGTTGTTGTTGTTGTTTAACCACAAAGCACAGTAAATAACTACTTTGATAGATGATATATGAATGTATGAATGGATTCAGAAAGGATTTGGACAAATCTATGAATCACAGGGATATGAATAAAAGTTACAAAGACATCTAACCTTCTTGGAAAGTAACATCAGGAAACTACAAGTCTCTCCCTTGTCAGGAAACTTTATCCATGAGAGAATGCATCCCTGTATTCTTTCAGTGAGGGATTCATATCCAAAGTAAATGCTACATGAAAACTTCTGTTAAAATGGTGATTTGGCCACTGCTGCATTTATGAAAAGAAAACTGAGTTTTTCTCCAATATATAGTGATTACTGCAATGTCTTTACAAAAACTTGTTTTTTGAGAGATAATTTTAAGGCCTCTGCTATACTACTACAACTTTGGTATATGATCATGAAGACCTAGCAATAAATCAAGGATCTCTTCCTTCACTGAAATAAGGAGAAGGAAGAGGGAAGGGACGAGGGGGAAGGAGAAGAGGAGGAGGAGATGGCATAAGAGAGGAAGAAAGGAGAGCTATCATTTATAAGAGCCATTTTAATGTTCCAGATCCAGTTCTGAAAACCTGACATATGACAACTCATTTAATACTCACAAGGCGGGAAAAAAAAAAAAAAAAATACTCACAAGGCGGGCACCTGGGTGGCTCATGCCATAATCCTGGGGTCCTGGGTTGCAGTCCTGCATTGGGTTCCCCACAGGGAGCCTGCTTCTTCCTCTGCCTATGTTTCTACCCCACTCTCTGTGTCTCTCATGAATAAATAAATAAAATATTTTTAAAAAATACTCACAAGGGCTCTCTGAAGTAGAACCATTGATGTCTCCCTCATACTGAAAAGGAAACTGAGGCACAGAGCATTCACTCATTTAGCTGTACCACCTAGTGAGTGGTAGGCTGGGGCTAGGCCTTGACCCCAGGTGGTCTAACCCAGACCCATGCTCTCACTCAACTTTCCCACAAATGTACAGTAAAGTGAATTTCTGAAAAAAAGGGAAATTCTTTTTGTATACATAACTATTACATATTTCCACAAAAGGTCCCCTCTGCCTGAATGGAAGTCACTCTTAAGATAAGCCTTTTCCAGCCAGTCATTAAGACCTGAAGTAACACAAACAGTACACTGTTAGGGTAAACTATAAGGCAGTAACAAATATTTCTGAAGAGATAACTAACAGATTGGCTCACATGCCCTCCTTTGTATATGCAGTTGATAAAATTCCACTCATCTCAGAAGGGCCTGAAATGTGAGTTGTTTTCCTAAGGCTGGCGGTTAATTCCTGCTGATTCATTTGCAGTCAGTTAGTTCCTCACTAAGTCCAAGATCAATGGTCATGAATTTGCGGTATAGCTCTTCAGGATGAGGAATTTGAAAGTCCATTCCAGAAACTCTCTCCCATTTATTGTGGCTGTCACAGCCATCTCAGACATTGAACAATTTGTCCAACGGGTGTGTGTGTGCATATGTGTGTGTGTTTAAGGAAGAAGTACATTTTCATGTCCATTTGACTTAATTCTTTTGATTGGGTCCTGACTGCTAAAGAAAAGATTTGCAGATAATAACCAGACAGAGACTTGTATTAGCACTCAAGCCTCCTAGCACCCCACTGCCAAGCCACCTCACTGATGAGCTGCATGAGGCCAGACCAGCTTGTATGATTTTGTGCTGCTGCCTGGCAAAGGGGTGAGGTCAGTGGTGGAGCTGCAGCAGGCTGGATTGACACTAGGAAGGAGAGGGCTAACTAGACGAGAAGAATTGTTAATGCCAGCCACTGAAAACCTCAGGTGGGCTCAGCTAGAAGGGAAAGTTTTGTGGAAGATGAGACAGAGAAAGAGGGAGATTTCTGAGGGTTAAAGGAAGACAAAGTCACCAGAGTGACAGAGCTAGAGATTCATGGGAGTAGACTTCAGTATGTTGTGCTGTGTTCATGAATGCCAATGCCTTGTGATTCTTTGAGATTATTCACTTAAAAATCTTTAAAAAAGATTTTATTTATTTATTCTTGAGGGACAGAGAGAGAGGCAGAGACATAGGCAGAGGGAGAAGGAAGCTCCCCACAGGGAGCCTGATGCAAGATTTGATTCCAGGACCCCTGGTTCACGACCCAAGCCAAAGGCAGATGTTCTACTGCTGGGCCACCCGGGTGTCCCTCACTAAAAAATTAAATTGTTTTTTCAATGATCTTCAATGTTTTCTCTAATATGTCTCTGGACTGAAGCTGGCTTTCAGAGGCCTGCCTTAATCTGGGTTAGACAACCACAAGCGGCAGCAAAATCATTAAGAAAAATTGAGGGAGACTGGATAGGGTCATTTTCAGTTAAAGTAAATGCCCAAGTTGCTAAGTACGGCCACTGAATTTTGAAAATGGAAAAACACAGCTAAAATACAATTTGTGATAAAACAGGGGAGCCTCTCTACTTACAAAAAATATTCATGACCTGACTTTCACTGCACAGAAAAAGAAAAGAAATGCCCACACTAGTGAAGAAAGGTCCCAGAGTGTTAGGGAGAGTGCTTGTCCACATGCGCACGGAGCACAGACCAGGCCTCTCGGGCTCTCTCCTTTGGACAGGTCTGTATCTCTTCTCACAAGAGCCTCATTCTCGTAAAACAAAAGATCATTTCCAGTTGCTCTGCATCCCAAGCCATCTTCTGAGATGAAAGTGTCCTCTGATGGAGACAGGGGGTAGCTCTTTAGGAATAATGTGTCTGGGTCAGAGGGACAGCATGCTCTGGGAGAGTTTCACGGGGAGCGGTACAGTAAATAACACAATGTCTTCCACAACCTGTTCAGTCCAAACAAGCCTCTCTCAGTAACTCATTCTGCTAAACTGGTTTGTAAAGGAACAGTGGCCGTTTTGATTATCTTTTGGAGAGAGGGGATGAGGATTCATTCATAAGGGCATCTGAGTGGTTCAGTTCAATTTGAGTCCACTACGTTGTGTGATGGTTGCCAGGCAGGTTCTGTGGTGAGAGTCTGAGGATGGAGCTGATGGAGGGGAGGGGTGGTCCTCAGGGACTCTCACTCACCATCTATATGTGAGTTATTTAAATATAGATTAGAATCGCAAAACTTCTTTTTTTTTTTAAGATTATTTATTTATTCATGAGAGACACAGAGAGAGACAGAGAGAGAGGCAGAGACACAGGCAGAGGGAGAAGCAGGCTCCATGCAGGGAGCCTGACATGGGACTCGATCCCAGGTCTCCAGGATCAGGCCCTGGTCTGAAGGCGGCACTAAACCGCTGAGCCACGGGGGCTGCCCTAGAATCACAAAACTTCTTAAAGCTAACTGTGCTTCCTCAAGAGGGATGTAGAGTGGCAAATAAAACAAAACAAAACACAAAACCCTGCTGTATTATCTGACACATGTTAGGAGGGCAATTATCAAAAGGACAAGAAATAGTGAGTGTTAATGAGGATGTGGGAAAAAAGAGAACTCTCATGCACTGTTGGCGGGAATGTTAACTGGTGTAGCCACTACGAAAAGCAGTATGGAGGTTCCTCAAAAAATTAAAAATACAACTCCCATATGATGATCTAGCATTCCCACTTCTGGGTATATAGATCTAAAGGAAAGGAAATCAGAATCTTGAAGAGATGGCTGTACCCCCACGTTGACTGGAGCTCTGTTCAAAATAGCCAAGATATGGAAACAACCTAAATGTTCATCGACAAAGTAATGGACATTAATAATAAAGAAAATGATAAAGAAAATGTAGTACGTACGTACGTACACACACACACACACACAGGAATATTACTCAGTTGTGAAAAAGAAGGAAATCCTATCATTTGTGATGACCTGGATGGATCTTGAGGGCATTATGCTAAGTGAAATAAGTCAGAGAAAGTCAAATATGTCTGATATCATTTATAATGTACACTCTAAAAATGTTAAACTCATAGAAATAGAGTAGAATGGTGGTCGTCAGTAGCTGGGGATGAGGGAAAAGGGGATATGTCGGTCAAAGCCGTACTCTTTCAGTCATAAGATAAATAAGTTCTAGGACTGTAATGTACAGAATGTAATGTACAGACCACAATTAACAATACTGTATTATATACTTGAAAGTTGCTAAGAGAGTAAATCTTAAGTGTTCTCATTACCTATACAAAAAAGGGTAATTATGTGAGGTCATACACATGTTAACTGACCTTAGCTACTTTGATATATATAAGTGTATCAAATCATCACATTGTAAACCTTAGATTTATACAATGTTACAAGCCAATTACACATAAATAATGCTGAGAAAAGTCGTGAAAAAAAAAGAACTGCTGTAATTTCTAAGACTTTGTAGGATTTAAATCAGACGCTTTTAACACATAGGGAAGTATGAAAGGCCCACACATTCCTATACAAACAGGTCAAAGGAGAATTTGGGAGGACAGCTCATAGAGAGGCACAAAATAGTCACAGTTCCTTAGCATATCTCCTGTACCACTTTCTCTCAGCTACCCTTCTGAGCTGTTCCTTGTACTCAAAGGCCTAAGTTAGGTAAAATCTCAGATTTCAAAGATTTTCAAGTATAATGCATGCACTGGACATGGTTCAAAATTTCATTTACTTTGGGTTACATCTGCAGCAGCACATATAGTGCAAAGAGGCCTTGCACCCAATCAAGGGGTAATTATGGGTCCACTGCCTTTTACATCTCCTCTATCTCAGTTTCCAGAAACAATCTCTATCACCATTTGGGGCAACCGTTCCCTATGAAATGAGCTACATCCCCCATTCTAAGATATGGGTTTCAGGTCTTGAAATCCCTCTTGTGCTAGGACTTCAGATCTCCCCTTACGTGGGGATGGCCTAGAGGTTATTCACTTCTCTTCTCAGGATGCTCTATGGGTAGACCTGGCGTTGGCTTATCCAACCTATTCTAATCACCCCTTCCTGACCTGTTCCCTTTTCTACCCTTTTTCCAGCCATCTAATCTCCTCTTCCATTTTCGATCAACACCTCTTCTCCCCACAATCTATGGAGGCAAGTCAAGCCCACTCCCACCCCTCAGCCCAACTTTCTGCAAAAAGTGGAATTTACACATTTGCCGTACCTTTTCATGAGCGACTTTTTTCTTCTGTAAGATTCTGCTGAGCACAAAAGAGTATCTTTTGTGGAGTACCTCAAAAAACATAGATGTTGTAATATGGTGAGGGAGGTAGTGGCAGACAGGACAATGAGTAAGGGTACTGATGCTATTCTTTCCTTGAAAGGTAAAAATGCACACTGGAAAAGAGAGTCACAAAGGGAAATTATCTGGGGGCTTGGTTTGCCTCCACAGAAATGTTTTATTTGTGTGTATCGGGTCTCACGTCTCATTGGATGTGGCTCCTATCCTGAGGAGATGTAAAAGATAACTGAGTTGGGATGCTGCATATATTTGCAACCACAGCTCAGGGCAGGTCAAGGAAAGAAGAAACTGGAGCTCAGAGTTGCATGAGGAACAAAGACTTCAGGAATAGAGGTTGGTGTTAGGGGTTGGGGGAGAGACAGCAATCAAAGGAAGGGAGGTGAGACCTCACATGTGCCTCCTTAGGTATCTGTGGCCTTCAACCAACTTGTTAAAGATGAAAAAAATATGCCGTGTCTGAAGATCCCTTCACAATTAGGCTGAGTGAAATGAAACATGGCGGTTTTTAGAGGATCAGATGAAATGCTCAAGAGAAGAAGCACCTTACACCAGGAGGTTGTGGAGTCACAAAGTGATTTCTCTTTACCTGGACCATGCTCCATACCTACGTACAGCCTAGCACCATAAACTAGAGAACAGAGCCAAGTCATTTTATATTTATTATAGCTCTGTCTTGAAAACGTCTTTACTTGCACAATACCATGTTGCTAAGCCTCAGAATGCAGTCTTGCTGCAGAACCTATAAACCTGGCATCCCCACGAACCACTTAAGGGGAGGAGCCTCTATTGGTACATAATTCCACCCACCATTCCCCACTCCTTCACTGAGAAACCTGCGGATGAGATGTGCTCTAACGAAGGCCTTATTTAATCATCCCCTGTACATACCCAGAACTTGCCCACATCACTGCCTCCACTGACACCTCCCCCTAGTCAGACCACCATCATCTCTTGCCTGACTCCTCTCTCACCATCACCTGCTTCCCCTCTTGCTGTGTACAGTCTATGTTCCCTCCACGGCAACCAGATTAAGCCTTTAGATTAAAAACCAGAGTCAGACTACATCACTCCCTAACTCCCTCAACCCTCTGCTGGTTTCTATTACATTTAGAATAGAATCTGGAGTTTATACCTGAGTTACAGAGCAACATACAGTGAGTTTACCACCCACCACACTCCTGGCATAAGGACCTCATCAGACATTTCCCTGGAATCCACCAGCAGGCTCACCTCTCAGGGATTTGGCCCTGCAGTCTATCTGCCTGAAACACTCTGTTCCTGGGTATTCTCAAGACTTTTGTTCCCTAACTTCAGATTTCTGCTCAAAAAGATCAACTACGCACACAAACCTTCTCTGACCTATGCATTTAAAATAGCCACCATCACCCAACTACCCTATCCCTCCACCCACCTCTCCTCTAGCAACCCTCGGTTTGTTTCTTAGAGTTAAGGGGCTCTCGTGGTTTTCTCCCACTCTGATGACTTTCCATTCAGTGCTCCCTCCCTTCCCCTATGATCCTCTGTGCTGTTTCTCATATTCCACAGATGAGTGAAACCATATGATAATTGGCTTTTTCCGATTGACTTATTTCACTCAGCATAATATCCTCTAGTTTCATCCACGTCAATGATGAGCACTGGGTATTATATGCAACTGGGAAATTATTGAACACCACATCTGAAATTAATGATGTACTATATGTTGGCTAATTGAATTTAAATTAAAAAGTAAAACAAAACAAAATAGCCATGCGTCACTCTCTCCTTCTATTTTTTCCATTGCACAGATCCCCATCTGACTGTGTATCATCTGTCTCTCTGCTTAGTGTTTGTGTCACTCCCTGGAATGTGGGCCAGATGAGGGGACTTACGGGTTACATCCCCTAGTAAAAGCCAGTTTATAGCAATTGCTCAGTAAATATCTCTGAAATGAATAACGTGATTTTCAGAGTTCTATAAGAGCTAAAAGCATATTGTTTTTCATTTCAACAGTTTCCAATTTAGCAACTGCATTAGGGGAAACAGCCAAGGAACAAAGGAGGAAAGCCATGGTCAAAACTCAAGTTCTAAACACATTTTTTTTTTTTAGATTTATTTATTTATTTGAGAGGAAGAGAGAGAGCACAAATGGGGGGCAGGGGCAGAAGGAGAGGGTTCAAATCCAGAATCCTATGATCATAACCTGAACTGACGGCAGACACTTAACCAACTTAGCCAACTAGGCACCCCAAGGTCTAAACACTTTTAAACAAAGTAACTTCTTGAGTGAAAGAAGGCAACTGGAAGTAAAAGATTAATGAAAAATATTACGTTAAAATGTCGATATAATAAATGCCAAACTGTTGGGTACAACATTAAAAATAAAATCTTATTTCATATCTAATTTGATGATACCTTCTTTGGTCAAAGATCAAAATCAACAGTGATGTTTATACAGTGAAGCATGGGTGCGTACAGCTAGAAGAGAATTTAAAATTTTTTTTAAAGTTTTTATTTATTTATGATAGTCACACAGAGAGAGAGAGAGAGAGGCAGAGACATAGGCTGAGGGAGAAGCAGGCTCCATGCACCGGGAGCCCGACGTGGGATTCGATCCCGGGTCTCCAGGATCGTGCCCTGGACCAAAGGCAGGCGCTAAACCGCTGCGCCACCCAGAGATCCCATAAACCAATCTTCTTTTTTTTTTTTAAAGGTTTTTATTTTACTTATTCATAGAGATGCAGAGAGAGAGAGAGAGAGGCAGAGACACAGGCAGACGGAGAAGCAGGCTCCATGAGGAGAGCCTGACGTGGGACTCGATCCCGGGTCTCCAGAATCACGCCCTGGGCTGCAGGCGGCGCTAAACCTCTGCGCCACCGGGGCTGCCCATTGTTTCTAATTTTTTAAAAAAATTATCACAAAGCAGTCGACACCTTGGTCAACTATGGACCATAAAGCTGGTAGCTGTGAACACTACCAACTCCATCATTTTTCTTTAAAAAAAAAAATCATCATATAAATCTTTGCAATGACCCCATGGCTTCAGAGAAACCAAGTCCAGAGTTGTGTAACCACTGTGTGGGGAAGTAGGTAAAGTGGAACCTTGATCATTAGTGCCCAGCACGCCCATAGTGATCACCTAAGTTCAACATATTCACTCCCAAGATGGAGAAAGAAGCTCACAGGTCACTTTGTAGCAATTACTCCACAGGAGAATCTAAATGCACACAAGGTCCCCAGCCACTAAGTCGGCAGCTCCTCTAAAGCCTGGGTTTACTAGGCTACAGCCATTTGTTTCATTTGTTTGGTTGAATGAAACCTCATGCAGTATGTGGCTCACTATGCTAAAATAAGTTACTACTGTGAAGAATTACTTATAGTAGAAAATCTGAGAAGAACGGAGAACTCACATAGGATGAGGATGGCTCAACTTGAAGCTGGTAATCTGTCAACCCTCACATTAACCTCATTTCTCCTCTTAAAAAAAATAAAAGCAAAAACTAGTATGCTATTTATTTACTTATTCATTCATTCATTTCAGAGGGAGAGAGAGTGTGCAAGCAGAGGGGAGGAGCAAAGAGAGGGGAAGAAAGAGAATCTTAAGCAGACTCTGTGCTGAGCGTGAAGCCTGATGCAGGGCTCGATCTCATAACCTGAGATCATGACTTGAGCCAAAATGAAGAATTGGATGCCTACTCACTGAGTCCCCCAGACTCCCTTTATTTCCTTTCTTTATACTTTGAAAGGAAAAGGCCTATTTGCTATAAACAAACTTTCAACTGATTCTCAGGGGGTTTTTTGGTGGGGTTTTTTTTTAAGAGTTTTTTTTTTTAGAGAGAGAGAGAGTAAGAGAGATCACAGGAGAGGGAGACAGAGGAGCAGACTCTACACTGAGCAGGGGGCCTGATGAGGGGCTCAATCCCGAGACCCTGGGATCATGACCTGAGCCAAAGGCAGATGCTTCACCATCTGAGCCACCCATGTGCCCCCGATTCTCAGGTCTTAAGCAAAAGTCTGGGTGCAGGGCTGAAAGCAGAATGAAACTACTGTTTAACCAGTGAACTGTGAATTAAGGAAAGTTAGCTCCTTTTTTCAGAGCACTGAAATTCACTGTGATGGTTCATGATGGTGAAGTTGTCACTGAGACATGGAGGGACCAAACTCTGCTGTCAATAACCATTCTTAAGCCTCTAAAAATGAGGGGAAGTACTTATATGCATGCTAATATTCTCAGTGGCAACAGGTATATGAAATACAGAACTTTCTCCAAAAAAGCCAGCATCTTCAGCATATGGCTTTTCATAGTTCATGAAACCTATAAAGGCAGTGATTTTAAGAAAAGATTTGGAGACAAGGCAGCATGGCATAGTAGCTAAATGTACAGATTTGGGGACCTAGCTGATAGGTTCCTATTGGAACCTACCTCATATGGTATTATGAGGACTGAATGAATTAATAACAAAATACTTGAAATAATGCCTGCACATAACAAGTATCCAATGAATACATAAACTTCTTTAAGAAAATTTTCTAGATTATTCCTTTCACAAACAGCACATTCATCTTCATAAAAGTAAGGTTCATCATAGTATGTTTTGAAAAAACAAACATTTAATTCTTTTTAAAAACTTCTTTAGAAAGAGATGTAGAATATTGAAAACTATAACAGATGCACAAAGACTCACTGGTAATCAGTATCACCCAGAGATAATCATGATTCACCTTTCTTTTTTTTGTTAAAAATTTTATTTATTTATCCACAGAGAGAGAGACAGAGACATAGGCAGAAGGGGAAGCAGGCTCCCTGCAGGGGAGTTCAATCCCCGAACTCCAGGATCATGCCCTGAACCAAACGCAGCCACTCAGGTGCTGGGCCACCCAGGCGTCCCCATGATTCACCTTTCCTGGTAAACACCTAGAGGCATTCTTCTCAGTCCATGCACATAATATTAAATACATATTGCCTGATATATAGAGTTATTCTGTATGTATGAGTTTCATACCCAGCTTTTTCCATTTAACATCAGAGTACTTAATACAATGAACAAACAGATATGCCCAAACAAGGAAATGAAACATTTACTATGGTAAACTCACTTATCTTTATATCCCCGAAGTCTAGAGTTTGGGATTATTTGACACAATTAGGTTTTCACTGGGTTCAAAGAACTGCAGAGCCAGACAGAACCAGACACGCAGATGAGTTCCAAGCCTCTCAAAAAGACATGCCTTTGACCTTCCTTGGCTCAGATACAGGTTTTCCAGATCCCAGGCAACAGGAGTAGGATATAATATGAGGGGTATCTACCCATCAGTATTCAGTGGTTCTTTGCCAACAAGAACAAAAAAGAAATCCAATGCAAAACATGACCCGTAACATCTGTGTGCCTTCATCAAAGCCCTGTGGTTCACTGTCATGGATGATTCACAGTGGTCAGGTTGGCACTGAAAGCCGTGGGCCAGGGGGCTACCATTAGTGCACAAGGAACAGGCCAGGGTTAAGAGGCCTCCCATCTAACAGGGCTCAATAAATCAGTGCTTGATGAATGAGAAAGGATGAGGTAGGTGATCCAAGGCCTTGTTCTTCCATTAAATTGAAAGTCCCTAGAACAGAGGAACTGGATCTTGTATGTTTTAAAAATTCCCTTACCACACCTAATGGAGTGCCTTCCTTCCTTCCCCTTTCAAAGCACACATTTGTTCACTGAAGTTCCAAAGTCAGACATAGCTAACTAAGTTCCTGACCAGACTCCAAGTTAATATAATACCTGTGTACACTTAGGCGAATTACATAACTTCTCATGGTCTCCACTCTCTGACCTACAACTGGGCATGACAGCCCACCAGTAAGTGATAGCTATCATTGTTATTAATATCCGTCCATTATTATCAAACAACTTATACGTTGGGCACTTGGTTACATCAGGCAAGAGTGGTGTGTGATTAAATTATAAGCATTGCAAATTGAACACCAATAAAAAATAAATTATTATTAAAAAAAATTATAAGCATTACCTTCAAGGAACTCATAGTCAATGATCAAAAAAGACTGATGTTTTACTGAAGAGTAGCTAGATTTTTCTCTAAGAGGGAAATGTCTTTATTTTCCCATAACATTTTACTCTTTGCTCTACCCCTAGAGCAGCCTGTATTTCTTTTTTCCATTGTCCACAGTATTTGTGGACCTATTGTCCAACAGACAACTGACACTCAGTATACCACTTTGTTATATGTTTTCAAGTCTCTGTTTCTTGCTGAATTATTTCCTGTGCCTAAATGGTGTCTTTTCCAAAAAAGTCTTTGTGGGCAACTCACCTCATTCTGCTTCTATTGTATCCATCACCCACCAGTGCACAGGTCCTGTTCATAAACACTGATTGAACTGGAACCATTCTAACCTTGTAACTAGCCAAACAACAATCACTGACTGAGGATTACTGCTTTAGGGGTTACTAATAGGATGAAGCAATTTTTCTGTCTAGAATGTTATCAGAAACACAATTAAACTGTGACACCAATTTATGATCACAAACTACTCACCTAGAAATATTTAACAGCTGAACTCTTAGGAAGAATGGCTGGGTGAGTGACTTAATCTTGCTCTGTCCTGGGGGATGGACATGCCATTACTACCTCCCACTGTGTCTCAATATTCCTCTCTAATGATTGGGGCAAAGACACGGGGCTTATTTGCAGCAATGAGTTCCCGCATGCTTCTGAATAGATATTCCCATGTTTTTGTATTTATTTCATCCCATGTGAAGAATTTACTTGTGACATGGCACATACAGAATCTACTTTGAAGATACCACCAGTGTGCAATAATAAATAACAGAGTCATGTTCTGATTCTCACATGGGTCTTAGCTGGTTTGAAGGTGTTTTGATGATAATACAGTCTTAACATGTATATGAGGCTATATTCTGGGATTAGTGTTTCAGGGTCTATGATTATTAAAACCGAATGAGGCTAACCACTCATATAGCTTAAGGAATTAGCATCAAATCTTCTAGACTATCTGTCCAGTATTTTCTAAATTCTCATCCAACTGTCTGATCTCTGACATAATTTTGATTCCTGTGCTGCCTGCATGAGCTTCAGTATTTTGGAAAAAATTACAGTGTAAAATTTCCAAATATTTAAGACACTTGTTTTGACGTGAGATTCTCTAAAGTTATTTCCCTCACTGGATTGGTAAAGCTTCCCAGTCTCCTCTTGATATACTTGTTGTACAAAGCACCCCTGAGTCTTTTCACTCTCAGCCTCTCACTCCTAGCCTACCTCTATTCTTTTGTCTGTTACTCATCTTTTAAGACTCAGCTGAGATCTTAGTCAACCTCTTTAAGAGTCTTTCTCTACTCCTAGGATAAGAGACCCTTCTGCATGATCATCATACAATATTGACATTCTGTTGAGATGCTCATCTATTGCATCATGATCAGTTCCTAAAAAGCAGGGACCAGGCTTAATTTATCTATATAGTCTCAGTGCCTAGCACAGTGTCTTAACCATGTGAGGTAGTCATTAAGTGCTTAGTACACAGAACGAACTGCTAGCCAACAAATGCCATTGATCAGACTCCATCTGTTTACCTGGGCAAGACAGTCTATGGGTTGAATCCCTATTGCCTGGGGCTATTTCCAGTGATGGACAGAACTTTCTCCTATGGGATATTTTTCACATAATACCTTAATTTTCAATGGCTGTTATCTGATATATGTTTCATCAGTGAGAAAGATTCTGAAGCATATTAGGTTTGCATGCTCGTCTAATTATCTCCTTATGATAAATTCCTGTTAAGTGTGATGGCTGGGGCAAAGAGCATGCTCATTACTATATAATATATATACATATATATATACACATATATATATAATATATACACACACACATATACTATATAAAGCCCCCCACCCCAAATTCCCAGTTACAGTGTGAGATAGATGCCCAATCTTGCCAATTTGAGTGGTGAAAAAGGTTTTGTTCTGCTTTCTTTAGTGTCTTTTTTTTTTTTTTTATTTCTAAGAAGCTGCGTACTCTTCCACCATGTTTATTGGCCTTTTGTATTTTTTCTTTTCAACTGCCTGGTCACAAACCCTGCCCACTTTTCAACTGGAGCATTAGTTCTTTCCTTATAGATTTAAGAATCCTTTTATACTAGCCTAATTAACCTGATCTATATTACAAATATTATTTTCACTCCGTTTGACATTTGTCTTTTAACTTAATTTGTGGTGGTTGGTTTGTTGCTGTGCAGATAATTTTCCGTAGTCATATTTATCAACCTTTTTTTATGGTATGGGATTTTGTGGCATTACAAACTGATGATTATAAAAACACTCTTATTTTTTATAGTACTTTTACAGATCCCTATCTTATGGTTTAATCTTTAGATTCATCTTAAAAACTCTAATACAGAGTCAGGAGTTAAGAAATTCAATTTTTAATATTAGATTTATAAATAACAACATATTTTTAAAGAATAAAATGTGAGTTGATATAGTATCTAATTTGTACATCTTTTTATCTCAGTTAGTTATAGATGCATTCATTCAATTACAGTCACCAAGGGCATCATTTATGTCTGTTGTCCCTTGGCTTCTCCATAGCACTTCACAAAGAAATGTCCTTATTTCTTTTTTTTTAAAGATTTATTTACTTACTTACTTACTTACTTACTTACTTACTTACTTATTTATTTATTTATTTATTTATTTATTTATTTATTTATTTGGGGGGGGGGGGCGCGAGACACAGGCAGAGGGAGAAGCAGGCTCCATGCAGGGAGCCCAATGTGGGACTCGATCCCAGGTCTCCAGGATCACACCCTGGGCCAAGGGCAGGCGCTAGACTGCTGAGCCACCCAAGGATCCCCCGAAATGTCCTTATTTCTATAAACCTCCTCTCTGTGCATGATAGAGCCAGGAGTAGGAAAACGTGCGCGCGCACACACACACACACACACACACACACACAGATTTGTGTGTGAGAAATGAAAATATATTTGTTAACTTCTATGATGGGATTCTTTTTTAAACCATGCTTTCATAAAAATGAGGCAGAATATTATATTCACCACTCAAATCATATACTTTAGTTTTCTGATTTAAAGACACACGGTAACACAGACTCCTATCTTACTCCTATCTTAAACTGTTTTAGGTCAAAACAGGAAAAAAACAAATTATAGGAGCACAAATATTCTAAAATACAAAATAAAGAGATAAGTATTACACGGACAATTGATAACCTTTTTTCAAAAATCATTTATTTATTTATTTATTTGATTGATTGATTATTTATTTATTTATTTATTTATTTAAGAAATAGAGTACAAGAGGGAGAGGCAGAGACACAGGCAGAGAGAGAAACAGACTCCATGCAGGGAGCCCGAAGTGGGACTCGCTCCCGGGTCTCTAGGATCATGCCCTGGGCTGAAGGCAGCGCTAAACTGCTGAGCTACCCAGGATGCCCCAATTGATAAGCTTTTAAAGCTTGGAGAATCACATATATATATAATGAACAGGTTATGCTTCCCCAACCCCCCAGCATAATCAAGGGAAATGAAGGCTGCTAATACGATATTAACAAATGGCACTTACACAGTGTGTATTATGCAGCAAGTCCTATTCTTCAGGCTTTACATACACTGGTACATTAAATCATATAACAGTCCTCTGAAGGCAGGTAAATACTAATTCTCTCCATACTATACAGATGGGGAAGCTGAGGCAAGAGAGTAATTTGCCAAGTTACATGTTAGTGAGTAGCTGAGCCAGGATTTGAAACCAATTTGCCAGATTTCAGGCCCGTGCATTCACCATGAGAGTGAATTTCGGGACTACTGAAAATAGCCCTAAATATAACAAAAGAGCCTTCAGACATCCTTCGTTAAAAGCTGAGGCTGAGCTCAAGCAGCCAGTTAACAATTACTTCCCAAGACTCCTGAGTGGAGGCTGGTTTAGATTTAATAGCAAAGACAGATATCTTACTCCCGAGACAGGTAATCTCCCTTAGTCAAGAGTCTGTATCCTCACTTCCAGCCGCAGTCCTGCTTCTTTAGGTAAGAGAACTGGCATGGCTCTTGGCTTCATTTTCCTTTTGTATCAAATGGGGATAACAGTGATAATAGAAACAGTAAAATCTGAGTCTAATAGTTGCATTTTTGATGTCATCATTCAGGGGCAAAAGAAAACAGCCAGATTTCAGGCTCTGGGTACAGAAGGTAGGTGCTGTGCTCATCTCTGCAGAGGAGACCCAGGACCTAAATGAGGTCTAAGCATCAGACAGGTGCTGCCTGGTGTGCATTGCCAGGTGGGTGGGACCAGGCAGGTGCTTATGGCAAAACACATCCTTTCTACCACAGCAGCCAGGATTCCAGGAAGAGGCCACTGTTTTTAATTTCTGAATTCTGTGATGTAACTCAGGAGAAAATAACTCAGAAGAGAAATGCTATGGGTAAAGAAACCTCCCACCTTCTCTTGTGTTGCTGAGTCACTTTTTGAGAACTTCCCCCCAACAAACAAGCCTTGCCCACAGCTCTGGTCCTCTGTGCCTCTCACTGGATAGTACCAGAAGCATCTCTACTGCCTTCTCCAGAGCCAAGTTCTTTCTTAGTTTCTGTCTGAAAAAGGGCTCCAGAAAGCTATAGAGAAGACCAGGCATCAAGAGGGGAAAGAGAGCAATTGAAGGAAACCCTCTAGACATAAAACCAGAGGGACACCACCAAGGGCCCTGCTAGCAAGTCCCTGCCAACACTGTCTGTGAAATCAGAGACTCTCTCATCCTGCAGTCAGGCTGTCTTGAAGCAGTAAGTGACAAGTAGTCCTACTTTTCCGCTTACCTCTCTATATAACATTAAACAAACAGGTCATGATACTAATGGCAAGGGAAGGAAAAAATAGTACTTGGATATATTTTTTTAAAGATTTATTTATTTATCTATTTGAGGGAGTAGGGAGAGAGAATCTCCAGCAGAATCCCCATTGAGCATGGAGTCTGATACAGGGCTTGTTCTCAGGACTCTGATATCATGACCTGAGCTGAAATCAAGAGTTGATGCTCAACCGAGCCACCAGGAGCCCCGGATTTTTCTTTTTAAAAAAATATAAGTATTATGCTGAGCAAAATAAGTCAACCAGGGAAAGACAATTATCATATGATTTCACTTATATGTGGAATTTAAGAAACAAGACAGAGGATCATAGGGGGAAGAAGGGAAAAATAAAATAAGATGAAATCAGAGAGTGAGACAAATCATAAGAGACTCTTAACTCTAGGAAACAAACTGAGGGTTGCTGGAGGGGAGGAAGGTAGAAGGGATTGGGGCAACTGGGTGATGGGCATTAAGGAGGCCACATGATGTAATGAACACTGGGTGTTGTATGCAATTGATGAATCACTAAACTTTACCTTTGAAACTAATAATACAGTATATTTTAACTAAATGAATTTAAATTAAAGAAAAAGAAAGTATAGAGTTTTCTTGACTTTCTGTTACAGGAAATTCTTCCAAATAGAAATTCTGACTCTACCTCAGCTAGATTAAATTCTGCATCACGGGACATTTTAGCATGGTATATTTGAGGTGGGTGAGGGGAAAGATTGAAGAGGTGGGGCAAATCTATTCATATTTATAATTGATGCTTGGGTGCTAATTATGCACCAGACAATGTTCTAAGTGCTTTTCATTGTTAATTCATCTGATCCTCCACACGACTCCCAAGTGGTGGATTCCATTATTATCTCTGTATCACAGATGAAGAAACCCGGGCATTAATGAGGTTATGTTACTTGCCAAAAACAATAGAAAAGGCTGGGAAGCTGGGAAAAACCCTAGCTAGCAAGAGAACTCACAATCACGGTTACATGCTCATATACAGACTTGTCTCATGTCAAAGCAACAAGCACCTATTAGGAACCATTAGGTACCTTCTCTAAGTCAGGCAGTGGGCTAAACACTTTTACTCTGGAAGAGAATATCCATGGCCAAGGTGGGCCGACTTCTGTAATTCCACAAGCTCCATGTACGCTTCAAGCCATGGAGACCTTTCTGAGGCTCAGCTCAAAACGTGGAGTCTTCAAAGACTAATAAACCTAGGGCCAGGTTACTCACTTGTCTTGACTTAAAAAAAAGTTTTTTTTCAGCTTTCATGACTATGACCTGGCTCTGTTTACAAACCCAACAAACAGTTCTCCTGCCATTAAGGTTCTTTAGCAACTCACTGAAAAAAAAAAAAAAAAGAAGAAGAAGGGGGAAGAAAGATTTCCTCTCTGATCTTTGGGAAATAACAATTTAGGAAGTCAATAGAAACTTCCCTGGGCCAGCAAAAGAAGTTACACAAAAGGCAGCTAAAGACTACCACTAATTAAGGCAGAGAGATTAGCAAGTTAGAGAGTGTGCTCTTCATCTGCCAAGCTGCTGCCCCATCTCTGCCTTTCTAGCTGTCTATGGACCCCAACACCCTGCTTCCTCACCTATCTCAGCCTCACTCCTTTTCTCTTGCATTCCAGAATAAGTACACTCCAAAGCTGAAACTGGGAAGAAAAGGGAGCCCTAAACACCAACATTACCTTTCAGTGACTTAAACCAGCACCATCCAACAGAAAGATAAGGTGAGCACATCTATACTTTAGATATATCTAGTAGCCCCACTAAATGAGCAAAAAGAAATGACGAAATTAATTTGAATAATGTATTTTATTTAACCCAATATATCCAAAATACTATCACTTCAACATGTGATTAATAAAAAATCATTAATGAGCTATTTTATACTCTTTTTTATACTAAGTCCTTAAGATCCTGTATGTATTTCATACTCATAGCATATCTCAATTAGAACTAAGCATATTTCACATGCTTAATATTCAACAGTGGCCAGAGGCTACTGTACTAAATGGCACAGAGGGTAACATTCTTCTGTTACTGTCTGACAAACACAAATGCAGATTAATTTTAATTAATCTTTACTTCATGCAATCAGAAATTACTACAGAAAGAAATGGTGAATTATTACTTTGCCTTCAACTGCTTTGACTTTCTGAATGAATGTGATAATATTCTCTTATGTAATCTTCCCATAACATGTGAAGTTGGTCCCTACAGTATTTTAGAGGGGGTAACAGATTGGATAATACCATCTCTCTCTCTCTCTCTCTCTCTCTCTCTCACACACACACACACACACACACACGCACACACAATCCTATTATAGGTTCCCAATTTACACAGCTGAGCATCAAAACTTAACTGAAGCTACACAACAATATAGAGCCCAGGGGAAACAAAGTAGCCAAAATCTTGCTTTCCTTTTATATTCAAGCTTTATTCTGCTATTCCAGAAGAATTTACTATAATAATCTAAGCACCTCCACTTAAGGGAGTGTTTATAAACCTCAGACTCTCTCAGTCCTTAAGCCAAACTCGGCTACCTAGCTGGCGTGGGCAGGGCTCAATGTGATCCCCGAACAATCTCTCTGCCTCCAGCAACCAGAGTTCTAGGAACCCTGGTTTCTCTCAAGAACGACAGTCCTTGTCTTCAGGCGGCTAACTGGCTCCTAAGAGAGATGATACATATACACAATTAATGAGATGAGACATATAAAGAAATAAACCAAATACGTAAGTATGTAAAAGGTATTCTGAGATGGCAGGAAAGAGATACTTTCTCAAAGTATTAGAAAAGCTTCATGCAAGTTTGGGTGAAGTTTGGGAGAACAGCAAGATTTAAAACAATGAAGACAGAAGAAAGGGCCCATGCCAAGCAGAAGTCATGGCGCACCAGAGGGCCCGGGAGTCAGGTGTGTCTGAGGTCACGGTGTGAGCTGTCCAACCTGGCAAAAGAGCAGGGGACATGAAGGACAGAGTCTGACAAGGCTGCCAAGGTGCGTATGAGCTATCTGAGAGGCCTTGCATGTTCACTAAGGATTTAGGGTTTTACTGGCTAAGCATTAGGTGCAACAGAAAGTTCTGGAGCAAGAGAATGAACATGCGCACTTAGAAAAACCTGACAGAATCTGAACACAGGGCAAGAAACCATCAGAATTAAGAGCTAACAACAACAGAAACCAAAGACATGAACAAACAACCAAGGGGGCTAATGAAGATCCATTCAGAGGACGATGTGCTATTCTGGGTTTGGGGCTGCGGTGGCAGCAGGGCAAGAGCTTCTGGGGAGAGCCACAAGACTCACAGGAGCTGGGAACTAGAAGACACAAAAGCCTCCAGTTTAAAGCCCTTTCAAGATTAAAGCCTGTATTATTGGAAGAACGTGGTGACCTTCAGGCAAATAGTAAAGTCAATGTAAGTAAAGGGCTTTCTCTCCTTTCAGTGGGCTGCAGAAGAGAGGAGGACCTCAGGTTTGATGTGTTAACTTTCCTAGTAAGGCCTGAATCTGTTCCCCTGCACCTACTTGAATAGTCTACGTGAATGGCTACTGAAAGAAATCCAATAAGCACTTGGCTTCCCTTAGAACTTGCTTAACTAGTGCATGATAACTTGAACCTATCAGTCACTCATTTTCTGCAAGCTGGTTTTGGCAGTCTGCTCAGCTGTCCTCCAACTGACCTCAGCAGATCTGCTGACCATTCTTCCTATCTGCCCTGACCACTGAGGGAAGGGAGGGAGCTTTCTGGTCTGGGTTTTACTTCTGAACAGGCTACATGTATGTGAGGCATAACTTTAGACCTGGAACTTTTTATGTTTCAGTATTTAAAAGGAAAGAAAGTCTACAGGTAAATGTCAGTGATAAAAGTCCCTTGTCAATGATCTCCTGAATTCCATGAAATCTAGGAGCCAGGATGCCCTTCTGTCACTTAATCCTCTATGGTGGAATATTCTACAGATACTCTGTCACACATATTTGGAGTGGTCAGTCTCCTAAATAACCACAACGTCATGGAGACCAAACTGCTTTATGAAAATGGAAATTACCATTTGTAAAAACACACTGTTTATCAACGCTCCCCAGCGTGTCCTTAGAAGCTATGAAATTAAATTCACACCTTTAGGAAAAGGATTGAAATGTGTGTGTGTGTACACACTCAGAGACACATACTTCAGAGCCATCCTCAAATATGCCATCCTTCACAGACTTTGTCAACTCTTCAACAACAAGCAGTAATAACATTTTTTAAACATTTAAAAACGACTTCTAAAAAGTGAATGAGGCAACTTTATTCAGTGAAAAACAGAGCAGTGATTTAGAAAGCAGACTGGAACTGTCCAGGTTTGAATATAACCTAGTCATGGCATTCTCACTGCCTCTCTCAGTGCCTGAGGTAACGAGTCTCCAAAGATGGCTCCCAACAATTCCTTAGACTCAACAGATGGAGACCTCTAGCTCTCTTGACTCTGGGATGGTCTTGAAACTTGCTTTTACCAACAGGATGAGCAAAACTGACATTCTTAGACTTTCAAAGGTAGGTCTTCAGAGGCCTGACAGTTTCTACTTCCTCTCTTAAAAACCAGCCACTTCGTGAAAAGTTTGACTTTCTAGCTGGAAAGAGAACCTTGGAGTCATCTTGGTTGCTTGAGCCCCGCTGAGCTCCTAGCTAAATGCTGCTATTTGGTTGAGCCCAGACAAAAAACGGCAGATAACCCTAGGCACCTCACAGAATTGTGATAAATAATAAATCAGTACTTGTTTTAAGCCACTAGTTGTGGAGCTCTTTGTTATAAGGTAATAAGTTACTGAAACAATGGGTGACAGAGATATCAAGTGGTTAAAAGTGAGCCAAATCTGCTTAGTCACCTGTGACCATCTGTGATCATGCTAGGATTCTGAACACTTGCTCTGCCTGCAAACTAAAATGCAAGTGGAGAAACGCAGATATATAAACTCTTGCATTCAGTAACATCTAGATAATGGCACTGATGTTCACGCTGCACTGACAATTCTGCCCCCAGAACCCTGTGGGACTAAAAAAATATCTCCCTTGATGGGTTCAAGAAACTCTGGCCCTCCTTGTCTGCTTTATCTAACACCATGCCACAAACCCGCAAATGTTTATGTGAGAAAGAGTAACAAGATGATGAATGATGGAGTGAATAAAACTTCAGTATAAGTATTGGGAGACTGAAAAAAAGCTAACAGACTGCACTCGATGGCATGAATGGCATGGAGCCCTGCAGCCAGCAATGACTGGGCAGACTCAGGGTGGACTCAATTGTTAGCCCTCATTCTTGACCCTTCTCTGCATCCACACCCTTGTCACGAATGCATGGCCGTCAGATGTGTTTCTCCCGCCTTTGAGCACATTCATGTGATTTGATTTGGCTAGTAAAATGTGGGTGCAAGTGATGCTGTGCCAGCAATAAGCCCAAGGTTAAGAGGCATCTTGTGCATCGCTTGCACTTTTACCCTTCCGCAAAATAAGAGCATGCCACCTCCCCCCACCATGCCCCCTCCTGCAGCTCACTGGTCCCAGGAGGGAGATGAGAGAGAGACATGGAGCAGAGCCACTCCAGCTGACTCACCAACTCGTGATCAAGAAAGACACGCTCATTGTTGAATGCCATTGAGATCTTAAGGTTGTCCAATACCCAGCGATAGGTGACTAATACAAGGCTCCTTTATTAGATGCCAACATTTGCCAAATACATATGGTACTTTAGGATAATAGACAGTCTCCTCGCCTATAAAAGCTGAAACTAAATTACCAGCTGAATAGTTAGGTAGCCTCATTGCTGGGCAGTATATAAATACAATATACCAAATATCACTGATTTTTGGCTCTTACAGTCTATCTTTCTAAAGATTGTAATTTGGTATTCAAAGTTCTCTATAATTTAACCCTAGCTTAGTTTTCTAGCCAATTCTCTCTCACTTAAATTTTATATTTCATTGAAACTGGATCATCTATAATTCTCGAGTAAGTCTCACATTATCTCTAGCCTTTTTTTTTTTAGTTCCTCCCTGCACCCTTCATCCAACAAGTTTAGATTCTTCGGGTCCCCTAAGGCCAGTTTCAGATGTCACCTCTGTGAGAAATCTGCTCTGGTCCCACCTTTTAAGACAGCCTCTCCATCCCCCTAACTCTTACCTATGATGTATGTCTTTTCCTTTCCTGGTATTTGGCTTATTCTACTTCATAACATTTCCTCATCCTCTTACTAAGTCCTAGAAAGGGAGGTTTACGTATTATTTACCTCTGTGCCCTCTGCGGCTTTTAGCAAAAGGTCTTGACATACCAAGTACAGGCCAGTCAATACCTTTTTGCATTGAAGAATGAGTGACCAATGGGAGTCACCAGGGCACCGGGCAATGACACCGACAAAGCAACATGGATTCTGGAAGAGTCAGAGAGACCTGGGTCTGTGGCTTCATAGCCGGCCAACCTGGGACCAGTTCATCTCTCTGTGCTTCAGCTTCCAAATATGTAAAACTGGGATGGCACATCTTTCACAGGATTGTTGTGAAAATTCACCATAAAAATGAATGTAAATGTTTCTGCAGATTTGACATATGGTGGCAGCTCCATTAATGGTAGTCTTGTTTCAAAAACGATAATGACAACAGAGTATCATGTAGAAGTTAGTTTGAACAAATCCTCGATATTAGATTACAGTCTCTTAAAAGTGAAGTGTTTGAGGGTGACAGAATGATTCTAGTTCCAATGAACTAACTCTTTTCCCAGAAACTGGTCTCAGTGATCTGAATTTGAGTTTTATTTAGATGCTCACATGTGACTCTTCTCCACAGTCCTGAATTTTCTAGGCAGTCACGGCCAGAAGCAAATTTGTTCCAGGCAACACATACGTTTCCTTGAAATGACACAACACAAAATCCTCCTCTCATATATACTAGCTCCCTTTTAGCAGAGCATGAGTCTTCCCACAGCATCCCAATTCTCTACCAAGGATGGACACAACCATTACGATGGACCAAAATGCAGGAGGATTATTGGACAGTGACTGGACAAAGCCGCTTCAGTTGTTTACATGTAAACATTATTTCAATGTGGTTATTTAGCGAAGGAGAGGTACTTTTACGAACAGGAGTGCCAGGCATGGACCAAGTAGTGGGTTATTACTATTCAAGGAATTCAGCAGAATGGCTATATCTAGCTTCCTAACTGGAACTTTGGGCTAACTCATAGCCATGTGGCACCAGAGCAACACCTGATCTTCTAAGGAACAAACTCATGACCAGGCAAACTCAAAAGTCTGTAAATGGCCAGGTAGGTAACATTCATGATTGAACGGGACTAGATGAACTTTCTAGGGTAGGCTCAGTGGTTCCCTGGAGGCCACAGCCTGACGCAAGGGACCACTGCTACCTCAACCCACTGACTGTTGCCTCAGAGAATGCAGACTTGGTGTTGCCAGATTTTCTGAAGCAATTTGGGGTTTTATGTGAAGCATCCTGATTTTTAAATGCTGCCTGGCTTTTTATTTCATAATTCTCTGGGAGCCAAAGAAAATATTATTTGCAACCCATGTGGCCATGGGTTGGCAGGTTGTAATCTTTGCACTGGATAGTTTAAAGTCACTTTGAATCATCGTAAGTTAAAAGATGATTATTAAATTCATTGTATTTGTATTTTTTTTAACCTGAAAGTTTATAATTCACATGAAAAGTAACTATAAACCCTAAAAAAAACCTTACCTCTCATTTACAAATCCTTATTCACTCCACCTTTGAACCTCTGTGTGTGGCTGCTTGTCCTATGCACTATTTAAGTCCTACTAGTTATTTAAAACCTGATTTAAATGCTAGTTTCTATATAAAACCTCCATAATGCTCCTCAAAATCCTCTATGTATAAATTATTATGAAAATTGCCCCCACGGAAAATATCTGCATTGATTTCTAGCCATATCTCATCAGCCTGTTACCAGCAGCCCCCCAAAAAATATAACACCACTAACACTACAAATATTCACTCCTGAGAAAGTGAAAGGCCTGGGTCAACAGGTCAAGATTAAAGTTCAATGGCACTCACCACCAAACACATCTCCGTTCTGGTAGTTCTTCCCTTTCTGGGCTTCCTCTTCATTTTGAACAGTGGCAACATGCTTGGCAGAGGCACAGCCCATAGTCTCATTCGGTCAGCTTCAGCCGGGCTGAACTGCAAATCATCTCTACAGACACAGGGACATTTTTTTTTTCTTTAAACCCAAAGACAATCCACCTTCCTGCTGAGTTGGTCAAGATGTGTGCACCTGAAAGGACAGAAAGATAGAGATGAGAATGAGGGAAAACAAACCTGTATCTCCATGTGTCGTTGTGCTGTGTGTGATCAGCAATGCACTAGGATTCCGGTGTGACCCCTCCCCCCAATACTGGGGGAGCACCGGTGCTAAAGGAGGAAATGGCAACATGGCCCATTTTCTTCTGATTCTCACTCAAAGAGCAGGACCAAAGGCATGCCCCCTGCACAACACATGGCTGAACTTTTTGAAGGAGGTAACAAAAAACGCGTACTTGTTTGTTCAAATATATATTTGAACACTACTCTTTGCTATACATACAGTGCATATATGTTTGCTAATGTTCTGGAATCTCAAAAGCCTTCAGAGTAAAATAAAGGACATCCATGATATCAACAGCTCAAGAAACTGGGGAAAAATTCTCCATCTTCGCCCTCCTGCCTTGCAAGCCAGCTCTTCTCAGATCCTCGTTTTTTTCCAGGAGGAAGTGGCCTTCTTCCTCAGGCTGAAATACGGGCTAATTTATATAATTTCTAGTGGGTTCCGTAAGGAACTCCATATTTTATTTTACCTGAGGTGACAGTGTTTTGGAAGATAAAGGAAGGAGATGGGGGCAAGGATTCAAACTTATTGTTGTCCATTTTCTGCTTAGCTAGCTGAATGCTTTAAGGTTTGAAAAGATGCAGGAAAGTCAAGAGAAAACAAGGCAATTGCCCACCTCTTATCAGAGCCTTTGTACCTCTATTGGGCCACTAATAAAGACTGAAAGAGAATTTATGGATAAACCACAAAGGAGATAACTCTAGTTAACTTAGGTAAATATACATTCCTCACCCCACCCAAGGTCGCTCCCCAAATTCTCAGCATTTGCTTTTTATTTATTTCATTCCCTTATCATCCTTTTCCAGCCATTCCAATCTTGTAGACAATTTATTACAGTCTCTAGGTGTTTCCTTTGGATATCTTCCCACTCCTTTTTCTCCATCCCTCCCACTGTAGTACAGGCCCTTACCTCCTCACACCCAAGCAGAGCAAAAGAAGTGTCAAGTCATGCACTTGATGCTATGGATTAGCACCTACATCCCCCTACTCACCTGCATCCCCCTACTTACCCCTCCCCTTTGTGAACAACTGATGTTTCTCAGACTCAGAAACAGTGCTACAGAAACTGAAACACAGCTGCAGGCCTCCTTCCTAGTGCTCTAAGGACACTCGTGGACATAGAAATCTAATCATTTAAGCCATAAATTCTCAGCAAAGGGGATTTTTCAAGTTAACTCAACACTGAAAGGTAATTCTAAATCAACCTCAAAAACAAACTCAGATAACAAAGGTAATGATCTTAAATGAAGCCAAGCAAATGCAAATTGCAATATCAACTCTATGGCTGTAACACTAGTCCTATCTTTGTATAGTTCTTCATACTATTTTCTAGCACTGATTCCATCAAATCAACTACAGGAAGTATAGGGTTAGTTGGTCAAGCTTTACCTAAAAGGAAGATTTTTTTATTCCCTAGATAGCTAATATTTGTAGTTTCTCTACAGGATTGGATAACCTCTTGTTAACATATGTTCATATTTTTAAAGCTATATGAAGGACACACTCACACAACACATTTAGCAGTAATGTCATTAAAGCTACAATATTTTGATTTGATGGTCTATCCATACTGATCTATATATAGCTCAGGGGCCTGATGGGGGAAATGTGCATTAGGGAGGCATTTTTTAAAAATCTACACAATGTAGTGTAGGAGTGCCATGATAGGTTTCACAGGAATCTGTGGCAATTAGAATTTAAAAAAATAAAAATAAAAAAAAACAAAAACACAAAACAGATGAAATTATGACTGGGCAAAGGCAGGCATTCAAAGAGGAAGTAGTATTTTGTAGAGACTTAAAAGTTTGGTAGAAATCTGGATGGCTAAAAGGACAGTAACACTATCCAGACATAAGGAACTGCCTGAGTTAAGATAGGACGTGGAAGTGCACAAGTGAGAGCGTGCATGCGCGTGCATCCGTCCTCACCCTCGTTTGGTGAGAGGTGGGAACAGGGCAGGGCAGGGGACTGCTCCAGTGATGCTTTGTGAAGGGCTTAGAGGAGGCCTTGCTCACTTTATCCAACTTAAAGATGAGGACGTCTCTCTGGTGCAAATTTGAGCACACTCTGAGAGATATTAAATTAGTAGTGCAGAAACCCATCTGTCAACCTATCATGGTTTCTGAAGAAACATCACTGACATGTGAGACAAAAAGAATGAGAGATTGAATGCAGTTCCAAAGGTGGAAAAAGGAGAAGAATTCCTCTCCAACCAAGAGGCTGCCGAGGGTTGTTGAGGCTGCCGGGCATTCCAGGCCAGCACTTTCTCTGAGGCGGTGCCCCCACTCACTCCTGCCTCTAGCATCACCACGTAAGGTAACAGGTGTGGCCCCCAGAACCAAGTCCTCACTTTTCAAAAAGGAATGTGGGGGAAATAAGCTCACACATCCACAGGAAAGCAAACTGAAGTGGGAGGGGAAACCTCCCGCTCGCCTCCCCGACTCCATCGCCACCTCTTCAAAAAAGTGAAAGTGGGAAGGAGAGTGGGACAGCCTGACAAAATCCCTTGAAGGGATCCAGGGGCAACTTGACAACTATCCTCTCTGGGAGTCTCTCTCGCTTTTCTCTTCCTTATTTCTAAATTCCTGTTAACAGCCTCATGCCACCTAAGAAGTTAATGTAAGAATCTAAGATGTGAATTATCCTTTGCTACTATCCCTGAAAAGCATGGTGTGGTGTTTCTTCAGGATTTTAAAAGTTGTGTTTGTATCAAAGACTCTTACTTGAATTTAAAAAGTTGAAATCACACGAAAATCAAACTGCAGCAGGCTAACAAATATAAAACATGTTAGAATGAATTTTAGGAGGACTTCTCTATTATTCAGGCATAAAGGTGAGGGGCATGTTAATAAGCAGATTAGACAATTCAAGTGATGATGAAGGAAGCTTCCATTTAATTATATTTTTAAAAAGGCACTAATGGTCGATAGGAGTTCTCTCCAAATCCTAAGTAGGTAGAGATTGTTTTTGAAAAACACACACACTAGATTATACAACAGTAATTTAATGAATGGTATTTTCAAGTCTTACAACTTCATCAGAATTTTAATATTTTCCTTAATATTTTCCGCAGGGAGCAGCAGGGGGAGAGGGAGACAGAGAATCTTAAGCAAGATCTATGCCCAGGGTGGGGCTCGATGTGGGGCTCGATCTCACAACCCAGAGATCATGACCTGAGCCGAAATCAAGAGTCAGATGATTAACCGACTGAGCTACTCAGGTGCCCCAATATTTTGCCCATTTTGAAGGTTATATTTATGAAGGCATTTAACAGGCAGAAGATACCTAATTTCATAAAGTTAACCACGGATCAGTAGGGAAAGCTTTTTACTACATCATCTGGATTCTGCACATAAACAATTATCCAATCATCCATTCATTTGATCAACAAACACTGTAAACTAACAAGTGTCTGGCAAGCATGGGGTACATAGAGATACGGGTACAAGATACGGTTTTCCTCCTTATTCCCACAGAGTATGAATACTTGGAGAGAAGATATCATTAGAAAGACCAGTTTCACACCAAGTGTCGTTTCAGCTACTGCAGGTCAAACCCAGGAAGAAAGGTGAGTTCACCCCACAGGCACTTGACTCAGAGAGGGAATGTCAAGAAAGGTCAGCCTTAAGGCCTGACCACAGATAAAGAATCATCTTTGAAACACCCCTCCAGTATATCTCTCTTTCATAGCCTCATGTAATGTCAAGGTTTCATTTCTATGGAAAATTCTCTCTTTGACTCGAGTCCCACAAAGACCTCAAACTGAGCAGACCCTCAGAAATGTACTCCCAATGTCTTGCCATGGTAATCTGCTCTAAACACTTCCCTTTGGTCTGTCCTATCCCTCACAGAAACCCTAGCATTTTTTTTTAGCTTCCATCTTGTCTTTGGCTTTGCTCAGTTTCTCTTCGCCAACCCCCACACCCTCTATTCACACCCCTTCCTGAAACCACACCACTCAGAGAGGTAAGTCTGATGGTGCAGATGAACATGCCAAGACCATGAAGCTGGGTGGAGGGGAGTCTCGTTTTCACATACTGTTATTAACAGCATGCTATTTCCGAAGTCAGATCACAGTTTAAGAATTAAGCTGAAGTATCTCTTTGCTGTCTGATAGAATCTTCTAATAATACCAAATCCCACTGAGGATGGTTTTAGAAAACTAAATAATCTATATGATAGGATCATCAGTCACCTTTAAAATCACGAGATCCAATTAATTGCCATGGTTTTCTGTAAAAGTCTCCCCAAATGGTAGTATGGTTATATTATCCTGTACCATGAAACTAGACATAATCCCCATCCACAATGCTATATGCTAACTGACTTTGGGGACCACTTTTTTCTTTTCTTTTTAAAAAGATTTTATTTATTTATTTGACAGAGAGAAAGAGGCAGAGAGAGCACAAGTAGGCAGAGTGGCAAGCAGAGGGAGAGAGAGAAGCAGGCTCCCCACAGAGCAGAGAGCCCCCTGTGTGGGACCCTGGGATCATGACCCGAGCTAAAGGCAGACACCTGACCGACTGAGCCACCCAGGAACTCCTGGGACCATCTTTATAGGATATTTTTCCTTTGATAAAGTACATTTGCAAATTGGCGAGTCCAATTCAAAAATTTTAAAGAGGACTAAAACATGTATAGCCATGCATGTTTGTAATTCCTCTCCTTACACTATGGTTCAAGCTCTTTAGGTAATGCTTTAAGTATCACTACAGGAATTACTGTTAGAGAACACTCCACATTATAACACTAGAAAGTTCTTTTCTATATACAACGAAGCCTGTTGCCTTTCTATGAACACATATTCCATACATGGGATATATTTGTCCTTTTATAAGTAAAGATTACAGATTATTGTGGCTTTTTCCCCAATGCCAGTGATTTCTCTTTATTTGTATTTTATTGTTTTCTGCTTTATTAAGGTATAATTGACAAAACTGAAATATACTGCAAGTGTTCAAGCTCCATAAAGATGATCTAACACATAGGCTGTGAAAGGGATCCCACCACTGAATTAATTAACACATCTAGCACCTCTCATAGTTCTCTTTCTTCCTCCTTCCCTCCCTTCCTTCATTCCTTCTTTTCATAAGAACACTTAAGTTCTACTCTCTTGGCAACTTGCAACTATAAGATACAGTGTTAATCTACTACAGTCACCATGTTCTATATTAGATTCTCAGATCTTATTCATCTTATAACTGAAAGTTTGTATCCTTCTACCAACCTCTCCTTATTTCTCCCACTCCCACTCCCCTGTCCTTGGCAACCACCATTATACTGTTCCTGAGTTTGACTTATTTTATTTTTAGATTGCATATATAAGTGATACCACGCAGTATTTGTCTTTATTTTACTTAGCATAATGCTCTTTAGTTCATCTGTGTTGTTGCAAATGGCAATATTTCTTTCTTTTTTAAGGCTAATATTCCAGTGTGAGAGTGTGTGTGACATTTTCTTGATCCATTCATCTACTAATGGACACTTAGGTTGTATCCATACCTTGACTCTTTCAAATAATGATGCAATGAACATGGGGGTGCAGATATCTTTTTGAGATAGTGATTTTTGTTCTCTTTGAATATATATCCAAAAAAGTAGGATTGCTGATGGTCTTTCTCTTTAACTTTTTGAACTGGAAGCATAGTTTCATCAAAAAAACTAATCTGGGGGCACCTGGGTGGCTCAGTCAGTTAGGTGTCTGCCTTGGGCTCTGGGTGTGATCCTGGGGTCCTGGGATCGAGCCCTGCATCAGGCTCCCTGCTCATCAGGAAGTCTGCTTTCCCTTTCTCTCCCTCTCCCTGCTTGTGCTCTCTCTCTCAAATAAGTAAAATATTTTTTAAAAAAACAAACCCTATTCTTATAAAATTAGGAAGAAAAAATATACAAATTCTGTTTGAGAAAAACCAAAGAGATATCTGACCTTTTTCCAAAAGAGGAAAAACATGGGAAAATATTTCTATTGACATAATATTATGGATAATTTAACTTTCCATCAATCAGTTAAAGTCTTTTTCATTTTGGATGAAAAAGCCAAAAATATTATAGACAGTTTCCTTGTCAAGAAAGATACTTCTAAAAAATGAATTAAAAGTGAAAAGCTCCATAAAGAAATCCTAGGCCAGAAAGAACATGAATGTACCACATGCAGCTTGGAGGATTGGAGAGAAATCAAATTCTGATTGAAAGGGTATACAGAGAGCTATGAAGTCAGCAGTTAAGAAAAGGATATAGCCACATTATTAATAGATCAGGAGCAAAGTACCCCTTTTTTCCCTCTGATTAAAAAGGGAAATCAAGACAAGGCAACATCTAAAAACTCCTTTCTTTTATTAAAGAAAGAGCCAACATCTAAGCTCCATAAAGAAAATATATATATATAAATAACTAATCAGTCTGTTTGCCCATCTGCTCTGCTTTGCTATAATGAGCGTTAATACAGCAACCCACTGGGTGGGGGGGGGCAGCCTAAAAGTGATTTCTAATCTTCAAGCTTTGGTATCCTTGGGCTTCTGTTAACACCATTTCACATTTCATTGTGGATGTTAAAAATAATACATAAAGAGATGTCACATTTGACATGAGGGTAATCTGGGAAAGTCAAATCTTCTTACCAGCAATTGCTGGCATCACAGAAGATATTCGTTCCTCATCTCACACTCATTTGGTGGCACGACAATCAACAATATGCCATTAACTCCAAAGAAACAGGAATTTGGATGTCTGCTTTCTTTACGGGAAAATTCTCACTTCCATAAATAATAATTGTGTGGAGGTGTATCAAAAACGTTAACGATAATGAGTCCTGTGCAAGATGACACACTTCTGCAGGACCTGGGCAGTGAAGTGTGGGGGTAAGGAGGCAAGGCAGCAAGAGCAACACAGCTGGAATGAGAATCCCAGCTCTGGTCTCGCACCACACACATGCCTGCCTCAGGACCTAGGCTGGGCTTCATCTCTCTGAGCCTTTCTCCTTGATTCCATGATCTACCTGAACATACGTCTGAGGGATGCTCAGGATGAAACTGCCACTTACAAAAAGGCCATTTGTTTTGTTTTTATCTAGAGTCAATTTATTTACAAACTTTGTTTTCAAAATTTACCCAGTTAGGATATCCTTGCAAGTCTGAAACCTGCAAAATTTTGAGAAGCCCTACGAAGTCTGTGATTATTACCAATGATATTTGGGCCTGAGGGTGTTGATTTCAATTTTATATAAAGTGGAAAAATAAACAAAGCTTAGCTCTCTTATGTCCTCCTCTCTATCCTGCCTTTAATGAATAAAAATAAAATTTAAAAACATTTCTTGTAGGGAGCAAGCTTAAAAAAAAAAAGCTTGTAGAATAATTGTTCATCATCTAAGGATTAACAGGTTTGGTGCCTTTATCCTACACCTGAAAATTCCACTCATGTGTCACCTGTGTATGTTCACACAGTTCATGCATGGCTGATACTATTTCTGGGAAGCCGAGAGAGGAAAAGAGCAGATCCTGATTAAAGTTATCCACTCACACTAGGGTGAACCTAAGCAGAATTACGCTGTTTCTAAATTTGCTCCTCAGTGAGCAAGGCCAATAGCAGATAATCCAGGACTCAGGGGTTCTCTTTCTTCCTTCCATATTTAAGACTCAGAATACCAAGGGTATGTGCAGGAAGTTGCCAACCTGTGTCACTGGGAACCTTCTGTACCATGCCACCCATGGCTGGGATCACAACAGCTGTGTTGCTTGTTCACCATGTCACTTGAACCAAATCTGTGTGATTTCCTTGTCTGTATCCTAAGAATAACAATAGCAGCTCCCTCTCTTTTTTTGGATTGTTCTGGAAATCTAGGTAGGTAATGAAATGCTTGGAAAAGCACTTATAAATGCGAGGTGATATTCTTCGAAGCATACTTTGCTATGCCAGGTGCAGGACATTACTATTTAGGCACACTGGGTGGAATCGGTTTGCCCAGAGGGTTCCTATAGGTGGCCCCGGAAAAATGAGAGAGAACAGATGATAAGGGAAAGATTAAAAAAAAAAAAAATCAAGAAATAACTAGAAAGTGAAAGTTCAAATTACTAAATAATTCTAAAGAATTATACTAAAGAAGCACAATTTGATTTTATCCTATGTCAGTGAATCATGATCCTTCGTAAAGGGCCAAAGAAGAACATACTGATCTGAAATGCTGAAATATGTTATGAAGAACAGATAGAAGAACAGATAGGATTCCTGCTCTGGAAGGACGAGCATTCAGAGAGGGCTAACAGATCATAAACATAATAAAGTAAAATAAAATTCCAATACCTAATGTACACTGCAGGAAAAGAAGGGATCAGAGATGTTCTTGAAATTCATTGGATGTTTCAATCTAAATTAGTGCTGTCTCAGCTTTATTTTATGTAACAAGAGATGGAGAAACATCCATATAACGTGCAAATCTTAGCAGACCCTCGGTAAGCATTTACTGATGAGGAGGACAGTGGAACAGATGTCATGCCAGTTTTGAGCTGTTGATCCTTTTTAACACCATGAACTACAACAGAACTGCAGCTGGATTAATCCCTCGGAAATCTGAATGCTACTTTCATGGTGCCAAGGGGGCAAGAGCTGAATGCCTCTGAGCCTGGTCTGATGTGCACATTGGAAAAGCACGTATGGTGTTTTCATCCCTGAATTAGAAAGCGTCAACTTTCACACAAGACTAGTAGGTTCCTCATTTCTATTCAATCTCTAAACTTAATGCTGACTCTAACTTATGTGGCATATCTCAGCCTTAAGATGGTTACTGTGGAAGATAAATGGAAACAGGACTAATAGACACAAGAGATATGAATTATCTAATCACTAGAAGCAAACGTGAGAATTATTTAAAAACAAAAAAGTCTGCTTATGTTTTCTTTGAGCACTTTGGTACTATATTAAAGTATGGATATATTTAATATCTTCAGAATTATAAATACTTTTGACAAAGGAATGTAGTAACACTCTGAAAAGCGCTAAATAGACGTTAAAAAACGGCATTTCCCTCAAAATCTAAACATACATCCCTCTTCCCTCCTAAAATAGCCTCTTTTCTCCTTTTTTTTCCCCCTCTCCCTACTAAAATAAATGAAATCATCCCTGAGAAACTGGTGCAAACTCTAGCCTAAGAGCTCTCTTTCCCTGGGTGTGGCTTCAGGCCACAGTATCCCAGGTCTGAGAAGTGAGCAATCAATGATCCAGTGATGGAGGAAACCCATCTCTCTCCAACCGGGCAGAGAGCTACTGAGTGAAATGAGCATCCCCAAGGGACAGCAACTCTGCCTTCAGAACCTTCCAGTTCTATCCAGAACAGCTCAAGATTTGGAAGTGCCCTGAAAAGTTAGAGAAAGCAAACAGATAAAATCACCTCATTGGTGAAGGACTTAATCTCTCTCTCTTCCTTATGCACACACATGCCTACCACAAGTTGTAGAGATGCAAAGACTATACCCAATATTTTATGATTTTGTAAGGGAAAGGAGTTGTGTAGCTTTGAGCAAGTTTTTTACTTCACGGTGCCTTGGGTGCTCATTTATAAGATGGGGTAAAAGTGCATGAACCAAGACAGCACCTGACAATTAGTAAAGAATCAATATGTGATCTTATTGTTGTTATCATCACCATCATCATTATTTAATAGGATGGAGATGAACTTTCTTTTGAAAAGATTTTATTTGAGAGAGAGAGAAGATGGTGAGAGAGCACGAACGAGAGGCAAGGAGAGAGAGAGAGAGGGAGAAGCAACTCTCTGCTGAGCAAGGAGTCAGACATGGGGCTCGATCCCAGAACCCTGGGATCATGACCTGAGTCAAAGGCAGATGCTTAACCGACTGAACCACCCAGGTGCCCCAAAGGTGTTAAAAACTTTAAAAAGAAAGGGGTACAGGCAAAAGAGACTAGAAAGGAGAAATGGGAAGAGGTAAGAGGTTAATAGGGGAAACTCGGTATCTCTTAGGCCCCGTACCAGAGATAACCAGGCAGATGCAAGCAGATGCAAGCAACACAGACAGAACCAAGAGACAGCAGTGCTATAGCAGGAGAAGCTCCTGGCTTGTGTGCAGCACCTGCAAAGGAAACCCTGAGCAGTGCCCATATGTCTGCAGTGTTGGAGGTAGCGAGGTCAGCTTCTGTGTGGCACACATCCCAGGGCTCTGAAGGCCAAGGCTGTTGTGTGCAGACAAACTGAAAGGTCAGTGAGCTCTCCCAAGCTTTGCCACAGCCTTGATGATGTGCAGCTCTCATCTTGCTGCTGTTTGGTGTTTACGTGTCTGTTTGGTGTTTACTCCTTCACCGGGTAGATTTCCAAGGTCACAACCATGTCCTAATTATTCCTATCTTCCCTCCAGTATCAGACACACAGTAGGTCTGCAACAGATGTTGAACTAATGAATTCTCTTAGAAACCTTTTTTAACAAAGAGATGTCCCGGGGTTTAAAGGAAGGGTGCTCTCCTATGCCCCAGGCCCTAGGTCCTCTGCATGGACAGTGACTTCTTCAGTACATCACAAGAACTACAGTTAAAGATGCTCGTCTAAGCCATCAAAGACAATTTAAAACTATGTTCAAGGGACACCTGGGTGGCTCACTGGTTGAGCATCTGCCTTTGGCCTGGGGCATGATCCCGGAGTCCCAGGATCGAGTCCCACATTGGGCTCCTTGCATGGAGCCTGCTTCTCCCTCTGCCTGTGTCTCTCTCTGCCTCTCTCTCTCTGTGTCTCTCATGAATAAATAAATGAAATCTTAAAAAAAAAAAAAAACTATGTTCAAAATCTACTTCCTTAAAAAGACAAGAAAGAAGTAATGTATAATATTATACTAGTATGATGGAATTTTGAAAGCTTTTGGCATTTATATGGTTGGCCCTAATATGCTTTGGAAAACTATGCTATTTATTTATTTCAACAATCATTTTGGGGGAACTTGTTTAGTTCTTAACATTCCACTAGGAACCAGAGATTCCAAAATGGGTAAGTCAGCTAGACCTTGACGCACATTTTCTGACTTTCAGTTACAACCGAGAGATGGTTAGCAGTGTTTTGAAAACTCATCTGTTGGAAAAACTAAGGTATTTTGGGTTTTGCTGAAATTTAAATCTTTGATTAACATTCCACTGCAAAGAACTATTTAAGAATAATGTCCTTACAAGGCCAAAAAATTGAAGTTATAAGTATTATTTTCAGGTGGAATAAATGAATACCCCCCTTAACCTACTGAGGTGTTGTGTGGTTTTTTTTAAAGGACATATCCATTCTCATATTCCTCTCAAGAAATCCAAGAGACATTGGGGATCTTCGATTTTTGCAGAGCTCGGCCAAAAACACATTTTCTGCAATTATCTCTTTAAAGAAAACAAAATGTTAAAAAGCTGAAAGACTAGACCCAGAGGACAAAGCAAAGTCAGTTGAGTAATGGCCACTTCTTTCTAATGCACCAGCAGAAGCCCTCTCCTGCCCCTCACAAGCTCACTTTGGACTCTACACTGAATGTACCTACCACCATTTCTGTGACATGTAGTAGGTTTGAGGTGTGAAATGTAAAAGGAAGGCAAGAAGCTCTTCCCTGGCTTTGATACTCTTCTTCAGCCACTAAACAGCTCTGAAACAACAGGTAGGGTTATAAGCTATGAGCTATTATGACCTCGTAAATGTTACCAAAATTTGCAGTCTACTCTATAATAATTATTTTAAATCAGCCCAATGTTCCCCATTTGAAGTAGTATAATTAGTGAACACAGTGTTCTTTCCTACTTGTTCAGCAAAGGGTACTTAGAGGAAGCAACCGGAGTATCACATACTCAGCAGGAGTGGAAAATGAGGGCAAGAGTAACAGGACTGGGGCCCACCAACAGAAGATCGTTGCTGAGCATCAAGATGTATCAGCCAGTACTCCTTAGCATTAACACTCTCCCAAAAATCTGCATTCAGTTCCAGTCTGACACATGGAAGTTTCAAGTCTTCATCTGGATGGAGAACTAAATACATGGCTTGATGATAAATTGTTTAATTTGAGAAAGGAATAGCAAAGTAGGTTACAATTAGGATTTGACCACATTCTATTCTAACAAGGCCTTTGACCGCTGTCCTCTCTGTGGGACCCCCAGTGCATGGACAGGCTGAGGCAGTTGTGGTCCCAGATATGACAAAGGCACATCTGGCAAGCTGCACAGTATTCCTGTATCTGGATGGATTGCCACCCCATTATCACCTCTATTACAATCATTGCCACAACCACCCTAGGAACAGTACTACAAAAATAAAAGACATACATTTTTCAAGGTCTCCCTGAAATCCTTAGAGAGTTTTCGGGAAGGATCCAAATTAAAATTTGTACTTGTAGATTACTTTTTGGACTCAGCCTCTAAATCTCTCCTTTATTCATCAGGCTTTCCTAGGCCATATCTGTTGTTTGTTTTTTGCTTTTTTGAGAAAGAACTCAAAGGGCAATGTCCAGTAGACATCAGGATGGTCCTACTAGCAGTTTTAAAATATCAGAACATGATTAAAATTTTTAGCAAAAAACTCTACTTCTTATAAATTAGTTATTATCTCATTACTTTTCTATAATAAAGACAAATTAATCTTCTTCAAGCACTGTTTCTGTCAGATCCTTCCTCTGTTTCAAAATCCTCCAGAACTCATTAATGCTTTGGTGGTAAAGCCCAAAATACCTGGACTTTCAAGCAGGCATATTCTCAGGGACCACTGAGGTCAAGGTTTCTAAATTTACAAATGAGAGAACTGAAGGGCAAAGTTCCACCAATGGGACTGAAACCTGCTGAACCACTGTTGTCTCTTTCTACGGCTCCACGGTTACTAGCATCCTCTTCATCACACCAAGTGGGTCTCACAGACTGTCCATCTTCCTCAATATTCTGCTCACATACCAACCTCTTTCCATCTGCTTCAGCTCTAACTGTTGTAAGAAGAAGATTCCACATCATTCCATGACTTCCTTCCATTTTCTCTCCTAAATCTTACTTCTAGAGTAAATTATTTGGTGTTTCTTAGACATCTCTCTCTGCAAAGACACTAAGTACTTTGAGGGAAGAAACCGTCTCCTGTATTTGTCTCCCCTACTATTGGTGTGTGTGTGAGAGGTGCACTGCTAGGCAGATAGTACGAACTCAGTAAACCTTTAAGACAGCAAGCGGCAGGCTATCTTTGTCCCCCTACCTCTGCACCTGTTATCCCCCTGGCTAGAAAGCTCTTCTTCCTCACCTTTGCCTAACTTATGCTCTTCATGAGCTGTCCCTTCCAAAAGGTCCCAGTGCACCTGTGAATTCCCCTTCATGGCACCAATAAGGGTGAAGGATATTCTCAATTCCTAATTGCTATCCCTTCCACAGGTCTGGAGAGCACATGCCTCGTGAGATACAGGCTGTGTTTCTTGCTCCCTAGTGTATCCCCAGCTTTTCACAGCACTTCATTCAAAATATGTGCACAGTGAATAAATAATAAATGAATGTATCCACAAGAAAGTTTAAACTCCTTCTCATGGAAATCAAGGGTTTCTATAGGTACACCTTGCTCTAGCCAGTCTCGTCTTTAGCTACTATGCCATGGACCTATTTTCCTAGTCTAACTCTAATTACCTCTCAGTTAGAAGGTCTCACCTCAGATAGAAAGTCCTCCCCATTAATCTCCACCTGTGATACAAATTCTACCTGTCTTTAGGGTACAGAACAAGTCTTGTCACCTCTGAGAAACCTTGCCCCAGGCCACATGGATCTGCTCCTTCTGTAAGCACATCAGCAGGCATGCACATGACCATTCATGCATCCATGTTGGGACACATCCAGTCATCATTCCATCTCAGTCTAATGTGGCCTATGGGAGGCCTCTCCCTCTGAAGGCAGCACTGAACTCTCAGGAAAGAATCATATACACAGCTTTGGGACATATCTTGTACTGTTGTTTGATACTGTTTAATTTTTGTGCATTTTGGTCTTGCCATCCTAATTCATTTTTGACTTTCCTTCAAGGCAAGCCATGCTTTCGATGTCTGATCCTGTGCAGTTCTTGGCACAAAGTAAAAGGTTAAACAAATATTTGTTACCTGACATGTTGGCTAGAAAACAAAAGTGTGCAGGATGACAGAACTATAGAAATTATTAAAAAAAAAAAAACTTTTGCCAAAACTGCAGTTGAACATTTCTGATTATTAGAGGCTGTTTTAAAAGGTCAAATGTTGGTTGTATAATTATACCATAATTTTGTAAAATTACTCTCTGAATAAAGGTTTTTTTAAAATAGAAACATCTATATGATAAAAAATTACAAATAGAAAAGGAAATTTAGTATAAACTAAAAAATTTTTAAAAAGGAATAAAAAAGGGAGGAAAGAAAAACATACCCAAGATTGCCACCCTCACCTCTTCCTCTAGATCAGGAAGATTGGCGGCAGCATCCACAACTGAATCAGTTGACTTTTATTACAGAGTCTAGGTCATGACTGAGTTCACATAATGACTCTATAAAGGTTGGCCCAACAGCTCTGTGAACATGAGCAAAATAATTCTCCCAACGTTGCAGGGGAAGAAAGGGGAGGAATCAATCTCTTTCCTAGTTTGCCATAAACATTTCCTTATAATTATTGTTTGATGTACTGTGTCTAACTATTTAGTTTTATTTATTTTAGATCTCACCATACTTTCCTCCAAAATATGTGCAGCAGCTGCTTTCAACCATAAATAACAATTTTTAGAACACAAATGCTCTGTTCAGGGTTCAGCAATTCAGGGTTCAGTAACCTAGCAACAGAATGTCAAGACCCCCTAATCTATATCCTCAAGTGCCCAATAGCCACATACCCCCAAGACCTGGGACTGTAAAATGCTGTTCAAATCAGGTTTCGCTAATCACAAATCGATATTGGCCAGCTCAGGAAATAAAACAAAATGCCTTTCGCTGGTATCCAAAAGCCCAGTGTCAAGGAATAGAAATAGTAAAGGTACACATTACCAGAATCTAGTGGCCACGAAGTTGCCAATTGAGATTTGGCCCTGGGAAAAGCCAAATTAGCCAGTATCTGTAACCCTTTACCAACCAACACCTCACGTATTTTTATATATAAAAGGTTGAACACATGTTCTTAGTGGAAATGAAAAAATGTACCCATTACCAGGAACATTTTGTCAGGTAAAGACTTAGACAAGGAGGAGAAAGGACACTTTGATGTTTTACTTTAATGAAATAATGAGAGTTGCCTCATCTCCAAGATGTATTACAGGAAATAAAATGAAGACTCAGGTCTTCCTCCTTCCTATTTAGTTTGTTTCTGCCATTATATCCACCTCGTTAATGGACATGGGCTTCTAGGGGCATTTGTGCTAAGGGTCCCTCATTTCTTAAAAAGTATACATATTTTACTGGTTTCTCTTCCCTACCCAATAGTGAAGGTCAGGATATAGGAAAGCAGCTTCACAATGTGTTTTTTAAATCAACCATCCCAGCAGTGGCAAAAATAAATGAAATGTGGGAGGCTGTTTATTTGTATGTCAAAGGGAAAGTGAAATTCTCTATAGGGTGACACAATCATTTGTTTTCCCCAATGAAGCAAACAAATCAAATAGAAATAAAACAGGAGCCACCCTTCATCATTCATGGTATAATGAGTTCTTGCTAGATTAACCATTCTCCTTCCTTGTTATACTCACTCCAAAAAAAAACAGATGTACAATGACATCAGCAAAACAACCAAAGATCATCAATCTACAAGACAGGAAATGCAGCAGCCAGACTTGCATTCTTTTTAAACATTAGCTGACTGGCTGATGGCTCTGGCTCTGTTTGTTGTGCAGGATACGGGCTCACCGATAGGACAACATCTTTGGGTAGCAACAATGATCAGGACAATTTATCAGTAGCAGTGCCTTAGGACAGAGACCTAAACTGGCCAAGGCTACTTCAGATCAGGTGGTTGCCTATGTACTGTGCTTAGGATCAAAAATCTGACTCCCTGCTCCCTCTAAGTCAACTACCCTTTATTAGAGCTGGATACCAATAACGTTCTGTCAAGAAGATCAAAGACAGAGTGTATAAGGCAATGGGGAGTCCAGACCACTGCCATTAGGATAGTCTATTAGATGGACAAGGCCACCACACTGCATACAAGGAATAAGCCTATTCATGCCCGTCTGGCTGAGCACTCTGAGGTCCCAAGCCAAAGGCCTGGCCAATAGAATGAATGATGTGGATGCTCCTGGGTCATGGGAGTGGGGCAAGGTGCTCATACTGAAAATGCTACCTCTGACAGTGAAGTTCAGATAATGGTAGGCATGCAAGCATCAGCATTTTCTGTGAAGAAATGGAGACAAAGAAGAAAAGGTAATGGAGACATGGTGAAAAGGAATGACACTAGTCCTCAGTATCAGTGATGGAGAGCTATGGAATCCAGGCCACTTGCTGGCATCACAGATGCAAAACAACTGATTCTACACACCACTTTACTAATTGCAGAACCTTTCATACAAATTGGCTCTGTGGATCTGCCAGGGTCTTCAGTAGTACCTTAGAAGGCACCTCGAATACAATTCTAGATGCCAGTAAAGCTAATCCAGTTCCCATGTGTGGGAATGAAAGGAAGGGCTACTTCTAGAAAGGAGGGTAGTCACCCCATTTGATTTCTTTTGCTTGAGAGTAACAGAGGTTTTAGTGACCAAAAGAAATCAATAAGGCTATCAGAACTTATTTGATGGCATTTATAATATCTCTGACCTTAGTACCTCTTGCTGACACACCCACAGCTCAATTTCTATTGAATGTCTATTGAAGCTGCATTTGATTTTTACATCAGTAAAAGGATCCTGCTTCTCCTGACAATGGTAGCAGTTGCTTGAATGAGCAGAGTGACGGCTGGAATTTGGGGACTGAGTGACTTCCTCTCACCCCTTGCTAATCCCCCCACTTCTAATCTATTTCTATCACTATCTACCAACATGATTTTGAATTAATTTGTGCATTGGGGGGATCCCTGGGTGGCGCAGCGGTTTGGCGCCTGCCTTTGGCCCAGGGCGCAATCCTGGAGACCCAGGATCGAATCCCACGTCGGGCTCCCGGTACATGGAGCCTGCTTCTCCCTCTGCCTATGTCTCTGCCTCTCTCTCTCTCTCTCTCTCTCTCTGTGTGACTATCATAAATAAATAAAAATTAAAAAAATAAAAAAAATTTGTGCATTGGTTGTCTGAAGAAAAGCAGTGATGGTTCCCATCTACCACAGAGGAAATAGGTCTTTCTTTCAGGGTGCCCACTGCATCCTTTGTTGTGGAAGGGGGCTGTGTGTATAGCCCCAGTGAGGAAAAGTCTTAAAGAACTAAAAGAACTGAAGAGAAGTGGGGTGTGAGGAAAAGACATGCTGGGCAGCTGTGGGAGGCTGAGGAAGCTGGAAGCAGCCAAAGGAAAAGTAAAAGAAATAAGAAGGAAAAGAGAAGGGAATGGAAAAAAGGTTTTTATGAATACTCTCTGTGCCAGGGCCAACTCAACCTCTACACTCTGTTCAAAAGCATCAGGTTTCTAGGAAGGCTTTGGTGGTTCTTGCTCCCTCTGTGTGCTCTCAGCTCTGCATTGCATCCTCTCGGCTTCCTATGTTTGTCTCCAGAACTAGACCATGAGCAACAAACACAGGGACTCTTACTCACTTAGAAAAAAAAAAATCTATCCCCAAATCCCAGCACTGACTGATGATACATAGAAGACGTTCAACACACGTTTGCCGAATAACATGAATCTTAAAAATGGAGAAGATGTTAATAAAGGATATCGGCCATAGCAATCCTAGGGCAGCTTTGGGATATTAAACCAATATACAGCACAGCAAACAGCCATAAAATTCTTTTATAAGAAAGGATAGGCATTCAGTCATTGAGAAGTAAACAAGGAAAGCTGCATGTAGTTCCTTTCCATATTACACAAGGCCCAACGAGGCACTTTATTAGCTGGCATCAGTTCCTTAAGAATACAGATTTAACAGTTTTTACTCTGACCTAAATGCATTCAGGCAAACCTTACAGGAGTCTGATTTACCCTTCTCTTTCTCCAGGAACAATTTATATTTTGGAATAATATAGCCCTATCTGTTAAAGTGATGAACTTCCTGAATGTCAGGCTATTTACCAAATAAATTACTCCCCAGACCACTTTGCAATCTACTCTTCTAGGGAAGATGGCTGAAGCTGACACTTAAACGTTTAGGATGCTGGAAAAGTCTCTGTAACATCGACGTTCTCCAGAAAGGAATCAAGATGCAAAAACAAAAGTACTTCATAACAAACAGCACAATGCAACATACATGGAAGTCAGTAAAACAATGTTTAAATAAATACAAATACTACTAAGATTCTGGGCTTTTTTTTTTTTTTAAACCATACACTTAACTTTATTCAAGGAATGGGAAAAACCTCTGATAGAATTACCTCTAAAACAGAAAAACTTAATACAAATACCACTCTGATTCCTATTTATTTAAATTTGCCACAAACTCATTTATGCAAGAGCTAGTTTCTCACTCTTTGTGAAGTCCTAGCATTCTATTATTTTGTTTCCTGGCTTAACCTTAACGTCCTTAAACTATGAATTAGTCTAAGTTTGATTCTTTCAAAATTATTTTTATAACATGTATTTAGAAATGAATAAATGAATGAATTTATTATGAGAAAATTTCCAATCTTTTGTGATAACTGGCAAAAAGCCAGATTGTTGTAAAAGCCAGAGTTAGCATAAATAAATGGAGATGTTAAATTGAAATATTTTTGGAGTTGTTTCAAGTTATAGCAGATTCAAAACCATATCCATTTACTATTCAGTACACATGTGCCAAGCATAATATATAGTTATTGCCTCAAATAGTCTAGACCTAGCAGTCTATATGCTAACTCCTTTATTACATATGTTAATTCCTTTTATCTGTTTCCCCACTGGGATCCAGCAGAGATAAATGACTAGGAGATTGTGACAAACCTTTTTCCCCTATCAATCTTATCAATCAATCCCCTATCAAAATTCCTGAAGAGAAGCAAATATTAGCAGAAGACAGATGAAAGGGCAAACACCATTGGAATAATCTGTACACACCACAAAACAGTAATAGTTCCTCTCCTGGGATCAGTTATCCAGGCTGCAAATATCTTAGCTCCCAGCTAAAGTTCCATAAAAGTAGGAACAGAGGCCCCTTGATCAGGGGATTCAGCTCCACCAATAGAGGCAAAATGGGGCAGTTAAAAGAACCAAAGCTTTGTACTCTGACAGACTGGGAAAAACTTAGGCTCTGCTATTTACCAGCTATGAGAGAAGCCTAAATTAATGAATCTCTGAAACCTTGGTTCCCTCTTCTATAAAATGGATATATAAACACCATTTACTCCTGTAGGACAGTTCTGAGCATGTGAAGCAATGTCTACAGAGCAACAGCCATGATACCAAGCTCTTAGTAGACAAGTAATAGAAGACAGCCATCATTATAAGTGAATATGAATCAGGAAATGTACATGCCATTAAATGATAAAAATGGCTTTCTACCTAGCTTCACTCCCATAAAACAAAACAAAAAAAAAAAACATACAAAAACCCAGGACACCCAAAATGGATGCCATCTCACTTTCTCTTTATCTGTGTTACAGCTCCTAACACACCAGACTGAACATGGGGGAAGCAAGCACACGGACAGCTGGCAAGATACCCATGAAAGAGGCACAAAAGAACCAAGAGCCGGATGCAAGAATCCAGAAGCATCCAGGCAGTCCCAGAAGAGAAGCTTTCAGTTGACCGAGGTCACAAACCAATGTTCATGTGAGTGATCACAAAGAGATCACATTGCCTGCAGCAGAACAATTCCACTCCAGAAGGTATGAGAGGAAGAATCCATGCAAAAAACATTTCTATCCAACTGGTAAGCCTCCATCTCCTCCAGCTGGAATCCACGCCTCCTCCCTGTGGGCTCTCACACCACTGTGTTTGCTTCGCCACAACAGAGCTCCTTAAAGCCTATTTGGTCTCTATGTCAGTAGACCATGGCTCCCTGGAAGCAAGCAACCAGTTTTACTCATTTTTCTTCATTTAAGTATTTTCTGAATACATCAACTTTCCTTTCAAGATGACAGATATAATTCTAGCCACTTCTGTGTCCCTGTGAAAGTTCCTTCCTATGAGTAAGAATGAAGTTCGGAATTCAGTAAATATCTTCAGAGTTTGCTGCTTTACACAGCAACACCATCTTTTTTTTTTTTTTTAAGATTTTATTTATTTATTCATGAGAGACATAGAGAGAGAAAAAAGCAGACACAGGCAGAGGGAGAAGCAGGCTCCCTGCAGGGAGCTCGATGTGGGACTCAATCCCAGTACCCCGGGATCATGACTTGAGCCAAAGGCAGACACTCAACCGCTGAGCCATCCAAGTGCCCTGCAACACCATCGTCTTATGGGGCATTTATTTACAACCCTCCAATATTGGCAGCAGTGCTATCATAATTATAAAGGAGGAGATAATGTCAAACCACATGATCATCATCACCTTTTCCAGAAAGCTGCCCAAAAAACTTCTGCCTGATTTGGTCTTCTTTCTCTCTTCAAATGCTTAAACCATTCATGCGTTTTTGGTCAACATTTACTGCTGCTGTGGGCCAGCATTAGATTAGGCATATCTGGACATATAAAAATATATACACAAAGGTATTTCTCTCCAATGGAGTGATCACTGGAGAGTAAAAGATGAGCAAGTCAGAGCCTGCCATACAAGAAGCTGATTGATGTGGCCAGCACCAAACCAAGCAGAGGAGACCACGTTACAAAGTATGCCTGGATGGATTCCAGAAAATCTGTGCTAGAAGGTAGGGTTTGAGTTGATGCTTGGAGAATTTTAATGTGAAAAATATCAAGTCTGGGACTTGTGCTGTCATAGCTGATTCTAAAGAGGAAGACTGGGAATATCTTTACTGTGAACGAATATAAACATATCATAACCTTTCCAAAGATTACCAAGTTTTGCTCCCAGAAGTAAACTCTTCATACTGCTGTGGAAATGTTTGTTATGATAAAAAGATTACCTGATTTGGTTAATGAAAGAAGTAGTTAAACTTAAGTAGGAAGCAATGAAAAGAGATCAGTTGTCAACCTGACAACTCTCCTCAAGTAAGAACCAGTCTCTGCTCTACACTTAGACACAGAGAATTAGGTAGCTTCTTGATGTGTTCCCATGGGGTGTTAGCAATTTGATGGTGAAAGCCAAAAGTGAATGATACTCATAATGTCCCCAAATCTGAATGTTATATATTTACCCATTTATGACCTTATTCAGTAGGTATTTATTTATTCAGCACTCAGCATGTGCCAGGAGCCACTCTAGGTCCTTGAAACATAATGGGAACAAGAAGACATGGAGCTATTAGAAGTCATTTTGAAAGAGGTTTACAGTAAAACTTAGTATTAGCAATCCCAGAAAGGTAACCATTAGTGCTTGGTTTTCATCAATGCCCACAAAGTGGGAAAATATCAGGGCCCATGTAATACCCATTAGGGAGAATGTATAAAAGGAGAGTTCCTAATTCAGGGTTGGGGGTTGGCTATTTCACAGCTACTTTTTAAGACTGTTTCTCCGAGTATGATATAGGGAACCAACAGGATTGGGATCCACCTAGGATTTTTTCATGAATGCGCAATCCCAAACCCCAGAATCTGCATTTCTAACAAGAGCCCCACTAATGAGTATGCAGGCAGAAGTTTCAGAAGCGCCATTCTCAGAAGTTTTACTTCCAAGTCTAATTACAAACGGGTCACTTTATATCTGTGGCTGAATGAGACCTCCGCTCCTTCCAGTTTTGGAGAAAGTACTGTGAACAATAGCTCTGAAAGTCTGCAGCAGGCTCATTCGTTCTTCTAAAATATTAGGTCATAGGTTAGGGACAAACCTACAAATATCTTAGTTAGTTATTTTCTTAGTTTGTTCAAAATTCGGATGACAGGATAGGTTTTTATTAAACAAACAGGACATATCACACTTCATTTAACTCTAATTCCTACTTTCAGAATCTAGACTGTCTTGAAATAAGGATATAATTAACTAATTTAAAATGGCCTACATTAAAGAAATATATTTACTACTCCCTAATTCCTCCAAATAATGCAGGTGTCTGAGAACAGTTTTGATTTGCCTGAGATTAGTGGCTTATAATTCATCAAGAATGAAGAGAAACCACAGTGTGGTACTGGATGCCTTTTGAGAGATCCTTATCTTGTACACATGCTATTGACTACTGGGTTATGCTGCCCACTGCTGTTTGGACCTACCATTAAATTACCTCTAAATATCTGTGACTGTAATTACTGATTCTATTTATACCTACTCTGATAATAGATTATTCATATAAAATTAAAGGTTTCTAATCTACTCAACCGTATCATAATGAACTATATCAAAGATATCAAAACTTGAAGTATTCTTTTCTCCTTTGATTCTCAGCTTCCATTACTAGATAAGGATTAAGTTTTAAGCATACAAAATTTCCCTCTCAGTCTTTCCAAAAGTAAATAAAACAAAAGAAACTCACTCTCTGTATGTATTTTTAAGTGCTTTCCTTATGGATCTGCTACCAATGATATATGTTTAGCCCAGAGCACTGAGAATCCCCTTATGATATACGTTATCTTCTTACCCAAACAATGTTTTGTTTCCTATATTCAAGTCCAAAAACAAATTTCGGTCATCCTCTCTAGCTGCTGGAAAGAAAATTTAAATATAATCTTTCTTCCCTTTCAGAGTTGACTTTTCAAAATTGTAATTTAAAAGCACATTCTGGGAAAAGCAGAAGAGCAGCTTCTTTCATTAAACTCTAACAGACACAGACAAAAGCTATAAAATATCTGGCAACTCACTGTCCCTTAATCCCTAAAGTTTCACACACGAAAACTAACAGCTATGTCTTGAAGAACAAGTCAAACATAGCAGTTATAAACAAATAACCTAATTAAAAACAAAACAAAACAAAACAGTTCGGCCCAAGATTTATTCAGAGATTAAAAACTAAAATAGGTGGCAGTGTTCAAGCAAAGTCAAGGCTTTGGAACACAAGAAAGGACATTAACACCAGTACAGGGTGTTTGGGTGGTTCAGTCAGGGAAGCGTCTGCCTTCAACTCAGGTCATGATCCCAGGGTCCTGAGATCGAGCCCAGCATTTGCTTCCTGCTTAGTGGGGAGTCTGCTTCTCCCTCTCCATCTGCCCCTCCCCCTGCTCGTGTTCTCTCCTTGCTCTCTCTCTCAAATAAATTTTTAAAAATCTTTAAAAACCCACAAAACATCAGTACAGGCAGTAAATAAAGGAAAAGACAAAACACACCCAAACCAGTACTTATGCAGGGTTATTTCCTTTACGAAAATGAAACACTAGTTTCCTGAGACAGGCAGATGTAGAAGAAAATCTATTACTAAGCTGTGTATTTGTCAATACTTTAAAATGTTATGGAAGGCAAAGAAAGAACTGCAGAGCAAAGTCAGAGCACTGTTTTCTGTGCACACAACAGAGCACTGTTTTCTGTTTAATGTGCATTTACCTGGGGCTTCAAGGATGCCAAAACTGGGATGCAACAGTGGGTTAAAATTGAGTTCTCTGCTCAGAGAAGCTCTGGAGAAGGGAATGGGGCTCAGTTCTTTAAGATAAGCTTAGCTATAAGGCAACTCCAGCTGTTGCCTCTTCCCACAGTAATGTACACTGAGGTCTTCACTATTTAGATGCGTTCCAAAGCATGCTTTCCAGCTCTCAGATTTTTCTAGAAACAGACTGTGGCTCCTCCTCAGCTAGGTTGTTTACCATTTAGGAGGGAAGTGACCCTAGCTGAATAGAGACCAGTGGGCTCTAGTACCCAGCAATCTTCCCAGCAAAAGACCATATGCTTCCTTCTGACTTGAAAGTTTTCCACTCATGAGGCCAGGGAAAGCTTTTAAGGAACAAACAATAGAGGTGAAGCAAAGCTACTAAATTTTTTAAATGCCTTAAAAATTGTTCATCAGGGACACCTGGGTGGCTCAGTGGTTGAGCGTCTGCCTTCAGCTCAGGGCGTGATCCTGAAGTCCCAGGATCGAGTCCCACACTGGGCTCCCCAAAGGAAGCTTGCTTCTGCCTCTGCCCATGTCTCTGCCTCTCTCTGTATGTGTCTCTCATGAATAAATAGAATCTTTTTTAAAAAAATTGTACATCAAATTATGCTGGGTCACGAGACAGAGAGAGCTTCAGAGAGGACAGGCTGAAAGAACAGACAAGTAAGATGAAGACTGCACTCCTACCAGGTATAATCTGAACAATCTCATCAATCCTCCGAGACACTACAATCATTCACAGAACTTCTTTGTTGATAGCTACAAAAAGGTCAACTCAAGTATGTTCTGGGCCACCAGTCACACTGACGTACCATGAAAAGGTATATAAATCATGGCCTTCTGATGTGCAAACAATGCATGTGGTGATTATACCCTGTTTTTGCCACCTGGCCATACTCAGGTCAGGCTGATGGCAGTACATGAGGCAAATATGGCCTTTACTACACAAGCAGAAAAACCCAGAGTTTACTATGGGGGCAAATCTTAATTCTGTTTCTAAGAAACACAACATTATCCAGTCACCCACATGCAACGGTGACCCACCAATGAGATAAGAAGTCTGATCTCCCTTTGGACTGGTAAGAGAGCTGGTCTTACACCCACCCTTGTAAGGAAGGGGAATTTTGCTCTGCATCAGGCTTTGGGAACCTTAGAAACCAAAATCTTTTTAAGGGAAACAAGTCCTTCATCAGAGATATGGCAGTGATACCATCCTTCCTGCCAACCACACCTTCTATCTTGTTAATAAACAGTAAGCTCCCTCTAAGATGCATTCCACAAAATATTAATCAGAAGAAATACTTCTCTGATGCACACATACATGTCTAAGGGTTTAAGAAGCATTCCATACACTAGCCAGGAATAAATTTCATCTAAGTAGTTAGCTTTGGTTTTGACATCTGATTTCAGTGTCACAAAATATTTTGCCTCCCAGAGAAAGCAAAAGATTACATGGGGATTAATGCTTTCATTCATCTCCAATAACAAACTAACATTAATATTTATTTCTCAAAACACAATTATTTATAAAGAATGTAATCACTCAATGGAGCACTTGCTCATTAAGTTTATAAACATGGAAAACTTTAGTTTTCAGATGCTTATAATTTGCTAATGCCCTTTTTGTGAACTTGGAGCAGAAGAGATTTTCAGTGTGCAAGATACTCATTTCTGGGGGGAGGAGTTCTGCTAACTTAATTCATTTGTTTTTCAGCATGTAAGAAAAGTGTGTGTGTATGTATGTGTGAAGAATTCTTTAGAGCCACAAAGTTGATGGGCAGATTGAGATTAAAACCAGTGTTCCAAAATTGGTGAAAAATAGAAAAATTTTAAAAAGAACAGGCATGGCAATTATTTTTATGTGATTCATTTTTTAAAATCATAGCTTTAATGAGCAATTCTTATACTGGTGAATTCAGAGGTCATCTGAAACTTTTTTCTCCATCTTCATTTCTGATTTTAAACAATAAAGGAACTCATTAGCACAAAAAAAATGAGTTAGGTTTTCTCCCTGACCTTTATAAAGCTTTTCATCCAGATGAGATTTAATTAAGTTTACTATTGATATGGACATAGTAGAGGACAGGAAAGTTAAAGCCAGAGAATAGGCAATCTGGCCATATGTTTATTTTGACAACCTTTATCTAGCTGTGTGTGTGCATGTATACACCTCTTGGGCATGCCACAACCTACAAGGCATATTGGGAATAGCACTTCTGCTACCTGTCACCATAAAACTCAACAGATTTTCCATTCTTTGTATAATGGTGCTGTTGACATCCATTAACACGTAAACATTACTCAGAAGACAACATATTCTATCATTAACCCGCTTCCCTGATTCAGTGCTACAAGTTAGCTGGTTAGACACCTGGCAGGCTCTAAGTGGGAACAAGGAGAGTCCAAGGAAGGGCAGTAATGAGCATCCTGCCTGCAAGGGCACTGGGCTTGGAGAACCCCTGACAGGTCTGCACTCGCTGCAGTGACCATGCTCTCCATTTCACTGACCCCATGAAGTCGGCAAAGGGGTGCTTCTCTGAACCCTGAGTGACAAACCCTTCATGGAGCCACTCTGCAAGGTGACCCATACACCATCCCCTCGATGACTGTACTAGGCATCCACCTACTACAACCTCATTGTGCTATCTTCAAAATAAATGACTCATACGCCTGGAACTGAAGACACCACACACCCCAATTTTACCATAAAAATACCTCCCTCCATCTTGTGTTCTGTCTATAGCCATATCCTACATACCAGGCAGGGAGACTTTTCTGTGATTTCCAAAATCCGATGCAAGCCTTCCTTTTCTATTTTTCAGGACTCAGGGTACAACACCCTCCTGCCTTCTCCACCATGAAGCTGGCAGGATGAAGTCAATGGAGATACACGATCACACAGTGAGATACAAACTCACAGCTACCAGTCTGTGGGCATATCATTGAGATAGAAATCTTTCTTGGAATCACTAACAAAGCCTTCTCCAACTAAAGCAGCTCTCAGACAGATTTAAATAATAATTTTCCAGACAAAATGGGTTCACTCTCAATACGGAGTTCAGTCATCCCAGGGCAGTAAGAAATCTAGTTAAGTACTGATTTGCATTGCTAAAACTTACTATAAAATAAGTTAAAAATAAAGTTCAATCCACTGGATTCAGTTAAAAAAAATACATATTTAGGCAGAAGGTTTAGAAAGAGAGTAGTCTTATTTCAAACCTTTTATTCTCAAAGAGGTCACTAAGAAATGGGAGAGAATAGAAGAACATAGAAAGGGAAGGAAATAATGGAGTCACCAAAGGGAAACTTCTGCTTGAAAATGGTCTCTTGGTTTCCCCTCCCGGTGGCCACTCAGGATGCCTTGCTTTGCCTCTCCTCGGGAAATGGGATCCAAGAGAAAAAGAAGCCCTGTGGTCTCCCTGCCACCATCTCCTTGAAAGAGCTTGGGGTAACACACATGTTGGAAAGGAAGAGTCTCTGGGGTCCCAGGTCAGCATACATCTGGCAACCACCTATCAAACGCTCATTCCCTCAGTATTGGGCAAAAGCTAGATAGTCTCAAAAAGATGCTATGAAGGTATTAACAGGTTAGCTTATGGCCGTATAAGCAATTGCAAGGCAATTAAAAACAACTCTTAGTGGCAGTATGTGCAACTGGCAGAGTGAGCATTTGAGAAGCACCCGAGTGCTCTAGGAGGCCATCAGGAGCCTCTGAGAGAAGGGCCAGAGTTAAGATGTTAAGATGTGATGGATAAAGTGGTATTTCCCATGTTGGCAAGATGGGGAGGGGAGGGTTAGTGGTAAGGTGTGGTGACTTTCAGGTGAAGTGAATATATAAGCAAAGCCTAGGAAATCTGACAAATCTGTTATGCTCTAAATAGGTTTGAGGAGGAAGTGTCAGGAAATAAGACTGCTTAAGAAGAGAAGAGCTGCCTAATGAACAGCCTTGCTAAGACCTTGTAAGCACTGATATAAACAGAGAGCCAAAATGGCCAGGTTTTAACAAAAGTTAGGAACATCATTTCTGGGAACTGAAAGCACTGAGCTAAAGGCAAGGAGATTGATTATCTGGTAAGAAGGTTCACGGTGGTAGTCCAGTAGCCAGGTGAGGGATGGTGAGCATCCATATGAAGACACGTACCAAGTAAGAAGAGGACACAAGAGATATCACTTAGGAGGTAAAATGACGAGAGTCTGAGGACTATTTAGATGCAGTAGTTCATGCAAAGAAAATAGTGAAATCTGGGCTAATTCAGGGGTATTTGGCACAAAGAGGAACTGGGTATACGGGAAGCCCATCACCTAAACATGTTATCTCTGAGGTGGTAGTGGAGATTAAAACCACACAAATCAATGGACAGGGCTGAAGTGCAGGACAAAGCTGAGGACCAGACAGCAAATTATGAAATGCCAAACATGCATGTAGAAGAAAAAGTCAGGAGGTGTTCTTAACCTTCTTAAATCACAGACCCTTGAAATTCTGATAAAAGTCATGAGCCTAAACACCCCCCCCCCAAAAAAAGCACATTTACAAACACAGAAAAGGCACTAAGTATCAAAGAAATTCCAGATCTTCTGAAGCTTATCTATTAACTCTTAGCATAAAGCAAGAAGAGAAGGGGGCTTAGGGAGGAGACAATTAAAAGAAAGAGCAAAAAAATAATAATAATAAAAATAAAACAGAGAGCAAAGAAGCAGCAAGAGCGAGCTGCTAAGTATCTGAGACTCAGTGAGTGCAGACCACTCCTTCCACAACTGAATGTGAGATAACAGGCGTGTGGACAGGGCTAGGTTCAAAGTAGAGTTTTGGTTTGCTATTGTTTTTTTATAGAAAATTTCAAATATATTCAAAGTAGAGAGAACATCTACTGAAGCCCCTTTACCTATGTCTGAACTTCAACAATTATCAATTCCTATCACTGCATCACTAAACATTCAGTGTCTACCTCTAAAAGGATCACAATAAAAATACATAAACATGCTGGCCTTATCACATCTTCAAAAATTAACAATAACTCCTTGAAAGTATCAAATATCCAGTTAGTGTTCAACTTCCTCTCACTGCCTCATATTTTTAATTGCGTTTTCAGTTTGTTTAAAGCAGGATCTAAATCAGGTCCATACACTATGACTGATAAGTCTTCTAGCGTCTTTTAACCTATAGGTTCCTCTACATGACTTTTCTTTTCTCTCCTTTTCCTCTCCTTGTTTCTTCCTTTCTACCTTCCTTCCTTCCTTTATTTTTCCCTTGGTCATTTATTCTGTAAAAGTTTGTTGTTGTTGTTTTCTGATTGTTTCCCAAAGTAATATTCAACATTCATCTGACTCCTCTGTATCTTATAAATTGGTACCTGGACATTACAAGTTGGATTAGATTCTGATTCAATATTTCGGCAAGAATACTTCCTACAGGGTATTGAGGTTCCCACCAGGAGATATATAAGTAAGATTTTTTAAAAGATGCAGCTAACCAATCAATATCTTATGGGAAAGAAGTCCATGAAAAAGGTGAGGGTGAAGAATGGGAAAAAGCATGCCTGAAAGACAGTGGACAGTGAAAGAAGAAACAGAAAAATATAAAAGCAACTGCATACCCTACTCATAAAGCATTGCACTGTGGGAACATTTCAAGCAGCCCCAAGCATCTCTCCATAGAGTTAGAGGTAACAACTGGCACCCATCACAGTCATCCTAAATTAGGGTTCAAGAAGAAAGCTTCCAAAGAAAAGTTACTAAAAAGGAGCCTACCACATCACCCATGTAGGAAACTTCTGTCTTGTAACCACAGAGCCCATATAATCATGTCCCTCGACTTCACAAGACAAAATATTTAGCCTTGTAATAACATCGATGTAATTGCTCCAGTAATATGGTAATAAAGAGGAGATCCAAAGTTATATATACCCTTTTCATTAATTTTCACCGTATCCTCACATGACATTTTTTTAAAGGATCGAAACCTTCATTTCACAGAACGCTCTTCTTCAAAACACAAGCTCCATTAATGGATGCCCCCCAAGGGACACATTCATTCCACCAACATGCCCTCTTGAAAAACCTGTCTTACTTTCTGTGACTTTTCTCCTGTCCCTGCCTCAAAAGAACAAATGCTATTTCAACATCTATAGCAGGTATGTTCCAACTCACTGCGTGTTCCCATGCACTATAATTACTCTGCCATTGCAAACAAATGCCAGGTCTAAAAACAAAGCATGTTTTAATTTAGAGTGAAATAGTATCAGGTAAAAAAGGGCTCAGATAAATTAACAGGTTTTTCATCATAAAACTTTGTATCCTAAAAACATTCATGTGAAAACAAGCCTTTTTTAAAAGATTTTAATTTATTTATTAGAGAGAGAGAGAGAGAGCACAAGCCAGAGAGGGAACAGGAGAAGCTGACTCCTCCCTGCTCAGGGAGCCCCATGTGGGGCACAATCCCAGGACTCTGAGATCATACCCTAAGCTGAAGGCAGATGCTTAACTGACTAAGCCACTCAGGTGCCCCAAAACAAGCCTCGTTTTAATGCATTTATAAATGCACCAATGAGGTGATTTCCATGGACAAGTAAAAAGTCAAGAAATGTTTCCCATATACCAGTCTGGAAACCAGTGACGGTCCACCATGAAATGGTGGGAAATGTCTCTCCTGGAAGGTCTTTCCATACCCATGAGGTACTAATTCACCATCTTGCTGTTGTCCCATATTGGGTCACATGTAATATTACAACACAAGGACACCTGGGTGGCTCAGTGGTTGAGCGTCTGCCTTTGGCTCAGGGCGTGATCCCGGACTCCCAGGATTGAGTCCTGCACTGGGCTTCTTGCATGGAGCCTGTTTCTCCCTTTGCCCCCGTGTCCCTGCCTCTCTCTGTGTGTCTCTCATTAATAAATAAAATCTTTAAAAAAAAAGTATTACAGCACAGATCACACTACACACAACCATTAAACGACTACCGTATTCATATTAGGTGTTTACCCACTGAGGATACAATAGGTGAGAGGAATAAACTTGCTTGGAAGAGTACTCTTTACCTCCCTGCATAGGGGACCCTGTGATACCTGGGCACTTGATACAAACTGCTTGGCATTAACCCTGTGTTTGTTGAATGCTTGGATGAAGCACTTTCCTTGTGTTCTTTACAACAACCTTGTGAGGTGGACGGGAAGGACATACATCATATATTCCTTTATACATAAGGAAATCAGGTTCAAACATAACATGACCTTCTCACAGGTAGTAAGTAGGGCCCCTGAAACCAGTCCATTTTGAGTAGATGAAGGAGAGGACCGATGGACCAAGGTAGAAGATGCAGTCTTCCTCTGCCGAGACTCTGATGATGAGGCCCTGGGAGCTCTCTTCAGGACTCTCCTTGTTGAGAGGCAGAGCCATCTAGGGACATACACATCAAACAAATGGGGGCGAAGGGCATTTTAGGAAGCTGTACTCCCTTTGTGTCCACCCCAAAGCAAGAATTTTTTAATTGAAAGAATTTTCAACAACCAGCTCATTCTTAAGGCTGTGGTTTACTCCTCATCACTATGGAAAATGCTGCTCATATACGGTTTACTCTTGATCACTATGGAAAATGCTGCTTATATACAGCCTCAACTTCAGGACTGGGCATTCTCACCTCCTGCCAGGCAGAACAGAAGACTCTAGACACAGTGGAACCCAGTGCACTTCAGGCTTTGCTTGGATTTCTGTGCTTGATGCTCCCATTTCAGGGACTCTAGGCTAGTGGGAACCCACCTTGTCCTGCCATCCCTTCGCAGCTCTAGAAAATGGAAGCTAGTTAAAGGGAAGTGATGGAATAATCACGTACCAGGGACTCATGTACTGTTCCTCCAGGTGTTGGAGGGAGGGATGTGGACCCCAGAGGAATAAATCACCAACACTTGTAATTAGCAGGGAGAATAATGTGAGGTGAAGAATTTTCCCAATGCCCCTTAAATAACACGAAGTATAAGCACACTTTCACAGGTACTGTGTTTATAAAGGAAATTTTGCTTTGAGGGCTCCAGAAGCCCACCACAGGGCACGTATGTTCATGACAATTGTTGCTGCCACTCTGAGACAAGGAAGGAAAGTTAACATGCAGTTTACAGACTTGTTAGCCAGTGGAATATTAAATCTGGCATCGAGTGGCCAACAGAATTTTGGATTTTAAAACCTGATAACTATTCACATCAGAACAGCTCCTGCACTCCTAGTTCCAAAACATTGAAAAGCAGGTTAGGTAAGATCTTACATTACATATAATAATCTCACCCAGAGCTCTTTATGCAGGGCATGAAACAGCCCACAGAAATGAAGTAAATTTGCACGTAAGGAGTAGAAATGCTAAGCATATGATTAAGGGATTTTGGACCTAAACCTCAGGGAAGATACTGCAAGCAGGGGAACTCCCTTCAAGAAAATGCACAGTAAAATGATTTAGGTGCTTTGTTCATGTTTTCACATTCACATTTCAGTAACAGCATATTACTATCGTTATTGCTGACTTCAAACTGCAGGGCTTCACATGAAGTGAGAAAGAGAGAGAGAGAGAGAGAATGGAGTAGAGATAAAAGAAATTAAAACGCTGTACTTAGCATTAAATTATTTGAAATGTTGATGATCTCAATTTTACATTCTGGATCACTGGCAACAACCATTCAGAGCACTGAGATCTCCGATCCACACACTAATGTAAACGGACACACTTTCACAGTCTTTTGACTCAGAACTTTTGTTCCTCATGTACACAAATATTTTTGTTCAGCACAGAATGTATCCAGGAAAACAGAGATAAAGATCAATGGTAGAAGAATAGGAACTTTTAATCTTAACAATCAAGTAAGTGGGTTAGGGTCCTGACAGTATGTCTAGATATAATCAAAATCATGACCTAGTAAACAAAAATAACTTTCTTCAATCATTCAGATCATGGGATCAGCACCAAACTGGTAAATGTCACAGAGTAACTAATGTTTGGTTAGAGTAAAGCTCTAATAATCCCAGCTCCCTAGAGCTGCCCTGTCCCTAGAGGTTATGAGTCAAAGGAAGCGAGTCATCACCATTTATGAGGATCAACTGGTGGTAGACACTTCACAGATGTCACATGTCACATAATCTTTATCACAACCCTCTGTTAAATATTTTATCTCTATTGTGAGGACAAGGAGATAGAAACACAGAGGGCCACGCAATTTGACTATAGTGAATGCTAGTAGAGTGAAAACTTGCACTAAGTCTATCTGACCATAAGATCCTTCTCAACTCAGAGACTCTATGATTATGACAATTGTTATTAATAAGTACCATTTGTGGAATATTTATTCTGTGTAAGGCTCTAAACAATGTGCATGCATTTTCACTTGTAATAACCACTAACATAAGAGATATTATTATACCCATTTTACAGATAGACATAATGAGGTTAGAAGGTTGAACAGCTTGCAAGGTCATCGAAGAGTAGGGAAGACACTGAATCAAGTTCTATTTGAACTGAAAATCCATGGTGCACTCATCTGTAAGGCTAGTCCCACCAATGACCCCAGCATAGCTATTAAAAGAGTGCAAGAGTTCTGCTGTGACATTCACTGACGTCTACTCCTAATATTACTAATGATTACTAACCCCTATTAACATGAATATCTGCTGGACATGAACCACCAGTAACTAGGCCTAAACATTTATTTTATTATTGTTAAATTTTTTGACATGCTTCTAAACCAAGTCAAAAAAGAAAATCATCATACCTTGAGTTTACAGCAGCTTTAAAAACACTAATCAATTTCCAATTAGCTCAGAACTGTTCATCTATTAGTATTACCAGGCAGTGTAAACACAATAGTTAAAATGTGTATGATGATGATGCCATCTATAAAATGGGGATGATGCCACTCATCTGAGGATTGTTGTGTGAGATTTAAATAAAGTCATAAATGTCCACAGCACTGGCACATAATAACCACACAGCATTGCTACTGCCCACTTATTTTAGAATTGGGTCATTTAGGTCAAGTAAGAATCAGAGAACTAAGAAACTGGTGAATGAATTCAAACTGGGTTGTAAGACACAAAAATACACACCAGGAATTAAAGCATCTGATATTGGGGGCAGAACTGATAGTGATTTCTAGACGAACCAGATGTTTTCCTTTCTTTTTTTTTCCTTAAGAGAAACAAAAAAAAAAAAAAAAGAGAGAGAGAGAGAGAGAAATAAAAAAAAAGAAAATACCTCTCAGCGTAGGAAAGGTTTAAAACAGAACTGTGGGAATTAATTAATGAAGAAAGAGAAGTAAAAGATACAGCATTGTTAAATAGGGAATGAGGAGAAACATGGTAACTCACTAAAAATAACTCAATCACAAAACCAAGTGGAAACTACACCGAGGTAAAAATGTATATGTATCCTGGGAATGGAAGTTTCCACTAATGAAAAGATGAAGCTTTATCAGAAAACTTAAAATTTTAAGGAGGTACCTCTCCCCTGATGCCTCTCCAAAGGGAAGAAGTGGAATTTCAGTTTACCTGGGACACTGTGTCTAACAAAAAAATATCATATACAACATTTCAGTTCAAATTAGAGGGAGCACTTGGTAAGATGTTCCCCCCTTTATTTTTTTTTCTTTTTTTCCCCCCTGTATTTTTGATGTATCTCTGGCACCAACATTCAAAAGGAAATGAACCTTTCTAGGACTTGATTTTCTTGGAAAAAATAGAATCTGGCAGGTCTCTCAGCCAGGTCCCTTTAATCAGTAAAGGTCAATCAGGTCTCCTAATAATTTTTTTAACATGAATGCTTAATGCATTACTTAATACATGCTTTTAAGTGATATACACTTCATAAACTTTATTAAACACTCTTCTCTTTTTCTCTCGCCTTCCCCTCTCTATGATATACTTGATTTTCATATTTGATGAATGATATGATATACTTTGATTTAAAGTATCAGGGATGTTCTTCCAAACTTACTATTTTGGAATATGCTCATTCAACTTCTTAGTAAACTACTTTCAAAGAAGCTTTTAGGATCATCTGATTTCCTCAAGGCAAATATTTAGACAGGTTCCTCTGATGTTAAAAAAAGAAAATTAGGAAATTGACATGTTTTCTGGTTCTATTCATCTTAAAGCAGTCTTGGTAAAAAATGCTAATTTTTACCAAAGCCATCAATATCTATTGTGGAGAAATCAGTTATCACTTCCTAACATCCTTGGTCAGCAACCATCTTTATATCCAGCTCAATGGCTCCTCAGTTTCATAAGGCTCAGCTCCAATCAGAACTAAAAAACAGAAGCAACGAACAAGTCTAATATTAAGCCTTGAGGGTTTGGTTTCTTTAGAGAAATTTGACATCAAGCTGAATTCTTATTTCATTTTAATTTTTGCTAAGTTAACAACCACAAAAACCTTAAGAAATCATAAGGCTCACTTTTTATCCTCCCTTTTCATACCATCTTTATCTGGACCAACCTTTCTAACTCCAAAACATAAGACAACGCCCAGAAATGTATGTTGAATGACTGAACTCAAATGATTGACAAATCTACGCATTGTTGGCCAATATCTATTTGAACTAAACCACACAATTTTTTACCAAAAAAAAATGCAACCTCTAAACTTTTCTGGTATCTTATGAATGTGGTTGTGTTACCAAAAGGCTTCTACAGGGGAATTTTGATGGAGTGATTTACAGCAAAGGCTTTGGAGTCAGAGAGCTCTGGGGTAGAATCTGGACTCTGTCACACAATAGATAGTATTACTGTCTTCAATGAACAGGTGAGGAAACCATGGCCTCAAGAGATAAACAGCCAATGAGTGGTTCAGCTGGAACTCAAACCTGAGTGATATGATTCCAGGAGCCCAACGATATGTCTTTAGTTTTCAATGAAGCTTAGAAAGAATTCTCTGTAGTGATCTCCCAGTAAGACATCCTAGTTTTTAAGGAAACCATATTCATGGGCTCTCTATTAGTTGTAAAGAACTTTTTCAAGAACTATTCAAGAATGATCAGACACAGCCCCTACTCTCAAGGGCACACAATCTACAAAGGAGTCCAGTCTATCAGCAGTGTTTCCTAACAAGGGGGCCACCAATGGATTGCCAAGATATCATCTCCTCTGTGCATCCCTCCACCCCAGGCCCCCCTGCCAGTCACCTCTGGCCTTGAGCAACCTTGTCTATTAACCCTAATATGCCTTGCCAAGATGATCATTTTCTATGTGTACTGTGAAGTAAAAACACACCAGGGAGTGCCACACTATGGCACTAGAGGGGCAGCCCAGTGGGAGGGACCATTCTGCTCTGTTGACACCAAGTCATCCAAGCTGACATGGAAGAAGAACCAAGGGACCTCTCTGGGTGACCGAGACAAGCTTCAAGACCCTCTTTGGCTCCCAGATTCCTAAAGGAGAAAATATAATTGGCAAATAAAAGTTTTCTTTTCAGAATGACATCTGCTCAGGACTCCCAGGGTAACACAGAATTTGGAACTGAGCTAAGCTCTATCCTCCTTTAAGAATGAGGGAAGTTGATTTTTGAAAGCACGAAGAATGGGAGGTGAGGTCGTTGGCCTTTCTCCCTGCTGGGAAAGGTCCATAAAGTAGTGTTACAACTGCAGATTAAAAGTTAGGTTCCTCTGTGTCCCGCCCAAAAAGCACACAAACAACCTCCAGCCATCCAGCCTGCCTTTACCCCACAGAGGCAGCTACCTTTACACCCAGGGTGTGACACCAGGGAAAAATAAAGGCCCTCAGGTAAGATAGGAACCAAACATACAGTTAAGATAGGGGGGAAAAATAGGAGCAAGGGTAGGCCCAGGTGGAACTTCTTACTAGAGAAAGATTTCCTTATTCATTGTTTGCTTGTGTTCCCTACACAAGAGCCTTGATTTTGTCTCAGGTCAATTTTCTGAGTTCATTTTGGAGTGGGCTTGAACCCAAGATCAAACCCTTTTTAGTAGTCCTTCCAGGATGATTTTGTTTCCTGAAATGAATAGTTGTTGAAATATAGGGCAGGAAGGGAAAGAGGGAAGAAGGGAGATAGATTCCTTCCACAATGAGATTGAAGCATTTTAGCATTTTAACCTTCTAAACAAAAATTTCAAGAGGAATTCCCCACCCCATCCCAATACCTATTCCCACAGGATTTCTCTTTGGTCAGGTCTCCTCTGTTCCACAAGGGACAGAAAAGGTTCCCAGTGGTCAAAGATTCCCCATGGCTGGCTTCTTCTTACCCTTCTCAACTCAAAGGTCAAGTCCTCAAAGGGACCTTCTCAAGTAGCCCCCCTGCCATCAATCTCAGTCAGTGACTCAATCTCACTGCCTGTTTACAGCACTTATCAGTGTCTGAAATTATTGCATACAGTTGTCTCTTCATTGGGTTATGGTTGCTGGCCCCTCTGAGAATAGATGCTCTGGGGACTGGCTCTTCTGCCTTGTTCATGACTGTATTCCTGGCACACAGACCAAGGCCTGCTTCTGTTAGGTGTTCAATGCATGAAGAAGGGAAGAGCTAGATGGCAACGAGAATGGAAGTCCCAGGAAAGGCAAACACAAGGAAAAGGCAGTATTGTTCTAACAACTGGCCCACTCAGAGGGGAAAGAAGCAGTATGGCACAGACCAGATTGAGATTTTGACCTTCGGGGAAGTGTGTGGCTAAGTCCTGGGCTCCTGGGGGTTGTGCAGAACTAGGTTCCAGGGCCGCTCTGTCTCAGACGTACACAAGTGGTGACTTCTTTGGACATTTCTAGTGGGCACTCAACTTGGCACACACTCCTTCTCCACCCCTCCCATGCACATACTTTCAAATGCTCCAGGCTGACCACTCCTAATTCAAGTGTCAGACTTCACCCCGTGCTCTCGGCCTGTATCCTTAAAAGTATCATAAAGAAAACAGGTGCCATGAAATGAGAACTACCCCGTCTTCCCAGCAACAATGCCACCAACTCAGCTGCATCTACTCCACATCCTCTATCTTAAGTGGTTACGATACCAGAAGTGTTCCTTCTGCAAAGGCCACCCTCCCCACCTCTTCCTACCTCCCAGGGACTTCTCTCCTGCAATCACCCCCTTTCACCCACATCACCAGCACCTCTCTTTCCATTGTGTCATTCTCATCTTTACATTTTATTTTCTTCTCTTCCTAGCCCTCTTGGGCTTTGGTCTCTTCTCATGCTGCCATCCTTAGATTTGTATAATTCTTCTTACGGATAACTAGAGCCATTGGAAGCATCCATGTAGGCAAGTAGTATATTCAAAGCTGCACTTTATGAAGATTGGCATATAAGTAGTACCACGTATGCACTGCATATTTTAAATCAGACCTTTCTTGGGGCACCTGGGTAGCTAGGTGAGTTAAGTGTCTGCCTTTAGTTCAGGTCATGATCCCAGGGTGCTAAGACTGGGCCCCACATCAGGCCCCTTGTTCAGAGAGGAGGAGCCTGCCTTTCCCTCTCCTTCTGCCTGCTCGTGCTGTCAAATAAATAAATGAAATCTTTAAAAAAAAAAAAAAAATACACAAACAAAAACAGGCCTTTCTCAGTTTCTAGCCAAGAGGAGACTGGGGAAGAAAAGTGTTCTGCATATTTAACCTTCTCTCTGCCAGTCCAGCAAAGAGCTCTGAGTAGCACTACTGGCAGCCTGAGCACAGGGAAAGAATTTTCCATGGCCAAGGTATTGGCCCAGAGCAGGGAAAACTCTAGGGCATGGGTGACCACCATGTACACACTCCCCCCTATCCCCCATCCCCACAGAGGAAGAGCTGTCAGATCAGCTAGGCTATGGCGCTGGAGGCCAAGAGACGGCCATGCACTGCTGCCTCAAGCTGCAGCAAACACACACCTGCCTAAAAAAGAACCCAGAGTGAGGGGGAAATCCAGGGCCCTGAAAAAACTCACCCACCTATGGTTTGGTGACAGCCCAGAAAGGGTGCTACATATGGCTCCTCATTCTACAAACCTGAGACAACAAAAGCATTGTACCTCTCCAGTCTGACCCAGATATCACTGATCCCAAACTTTAGCGTCACAATTCTATCACTAAAGTGTTTTGTTTTAAAGATTTTGAGACTTGTCTTTTGATATCAAATTCAATAATAAAAAATAGCAAATTTGGGATTCCATGTTCTTTATCATTAAAAACAGGAAAAGCAAAGCAGAGGAGTTCGTAATAATCTTAAGGATTCTGCAAAATCTCTCATGTTCTCTAGTTCTTCAGCAAATATCTTAACTCACTGAAAGCCTATAAATTTTGCAAAGATGTGGTGCTGTATTTTTCCTTCTTCTTCACAGAGGCACCAGATCTCAAAAGAAGGAATGATGAATGGGTATAGTTATAAATATTCCAATGCTAATGAGAACCAAAGATGAACTGTAGAAAAATCTGGTATTTGGGGGTTATAGCTCCTGGTGCGTGCTTAAGCTAACAGGTCCTGACCTCATATAAATTCCAGAGCTGTTTTATCCCATAAGAAAAACAAAGCCAAAAGTACTCATAAAGTACTGTAAATTCAGATTTCATCAAATATTATTTAATCAAAAAACCACGTTTTCCAAAAGATAGGTAACAGACTGCTAATTGAGATATACATTATATGCATGGACATGTTAAGCATTTTAACAGGATGGTTGGTTGTCAGTTTATTGGCAACTGACCAATAAACCGGGGAAAAGAGAAATGTCAAAGTCCTACAAACAGTAAAATGTGTTAGGTTTGAACAGCAAATCCTCTCATGTGAGGAGGGGAAAACATTCAGGGGGACATGAGGCAGGGTTGATTGGTAAGTTTGTTACCTGTACCAATAAGTACCCAAGATCACAGATTATACATGGATGCTGCCTAGCATTGCCTGATTTAGGGGAGAAAAAAATCATCAGTTAAATTTAAATTTCAGATAAACAACAGATAATTTTTTAAGATAAGGATGTCCTGAAGTATATTATGTGGGATATGCTAAAAAAATTATTCATATTTTTGGAATGCTGTATTTTATCTGGCACACCTAATGCTACCTGGTGGTTTGATAAGGTGCTGGAACATTTCAACTGAGTATTAGAATAGCAGATCCCTCTAAGTCCGTTGGGTTGCCCTCAGACCAAAACCCAGTAATTCTTTCATGCCAGATGGCACTAAATGTGACTAAGCAGACACCTCAAGACAACATCCACAGTGTCCATGGAAACACACTCAAAAACTGTCTGACTGCTTTCCTAAATTAATTTAGAATCATACAATCACAGAATTTTAGAATTAGAGACTTGCATAGATTCCTTTTTAAAAAGAAAAAGAAAAAATTATGTCATTCCCTAGCACAAATAACTTTCCTACAACCAGTTACCAACATGGGAGTTAAGTGACGTGGGCACCACATTTAACCACAGGAGAGCCAAGAAGATGCCAGTGCCTCTCCAGGCCCAGAATTTATTTATTTTTCCAATGCTGGCAATGTCAGGGCCCTTTTCACAAGTGGTGATATAAATAGAAGAGAACTGGACTATGAGCTCCTTGAGGACCAGCTGAGTATTGAATTCATCTGTGTAACCTAAGTGTTTGGCACTTGGTGGGCACTCAATGAATATTTGATGAGTTAATGGATGACTGTGTGCATAGTCTTGAGTCACTGAGACCATATGTGTTGGTTGGGAGACAAAGTGAAATGGGGAAAAGCAAAGCGGAGGGGAAATCTGAGAACAGGATACTGGAGAATGCAGGATGACCACAGCCACTGCTACTCTCAGGCCATCTTCTAACTGGATCCTCTTGTTTGTCCTATTCCTCAGTAATGATGCAAAGATGTCATCATCCCCTATATTTGGGTCCTCAGGAAAGCAACCCGATCGTAGCCCTGGGTCAGCTCAGACCCAGCTGCTTGCCCTCTTTAGGACCATTCATTGTATCCACCAGGGACACAGGCACAGAAAGAAGCCCCATAAGCTCTCACTAATGTCTGTGACTCAAGGTAAAAGGAATTAGTTCCAGAATATAAAAGGAAATCAGAACATTCAAAATTAGTAAATATTTGCTTAGATAAGTATAAAACATTATTTTAAGTCAACAATCAAATGCAACTCAATGCTCACCTTATTAAGGTCGCATGTAATGTGGAATATGGGTACATTTTATTAATTCTGATGAAATGTTAAGTATGACCAGCCTTGACCAGATATTCCTTCCTCCTTCCATCTAAAGCTGTCCTAAGGTAAATTACCAGGCAGACCACCAACACAACATTCAGAAAAAGAATTTCTTCTCATCCCTCCTTGCTTCCTCTCTTCTTCCTCCTCAAAACTGTTCATTATTGTAATGCCCTGACTTTAAATGCTTCTTCATGCAGCAATTTGTTTACCTGTGAAGTCTTACACAGTCTCCTGCACAATGATGTACCTTATGAAACAGCTAAAGGATTCAGTGTAGGTTTGCTGGAAAAAGTTCCTATGGCTGAAGAATGGAAAGAGAGACAAATACTAAAAATGGCATTTGCAGAGCGCTCACCACATGTAGGGTACTGTGCTCAGTCAGGGGGATATTAACATCTCATAATATCCACCAAAGTGAGGTCTATTTTCACCCTCACTTTACATACAAGGAACTGAGGCTCAGAGAGATTAAGTACCGTTCCTGAGGCCACACAGCTTAACCAAGATTTAAACCTGGACAACATGATCCTGTTTTAGGTAAGTGGTTGACTATTGCAGCCCTATAGTCAACTGGACAAAGGGTCACTGCCCAAGAGTGGTTAGAACCTATAAAAATGTTAGTGAGGCCATGCCCCAAATGAGCTAAGGCTGAGGGAAAGGGCATGGGAGGAGAAGAAAGACAATCAAACAGATTTTTCTAAGCAGGGATGATCAAAAAGATGGAAAGGCAAGATGTACTCTCCTCAAACTAAAAGCAGAGCTACTGAGACTGTATTTTAGAGCTGGTCACTATATTAAGAAGTGGAGCTTCCTATTGCCAGGAGCTGGAGGGACACATCAAATTCATTCATTTCAACCACTTCATTTAACAGATGGGCAGCCAAAGCCAAGAAAAGTTAAATAACTTGTCCAAGATCACCCAGCTGAAGAGTATTCCACCAAGGCATCCAGACTCTACTTCAGGGCTCCTTTCCCTCCAGCTGCCTCCCTGGGCCTCCTGGTAATAAGTAAAAAAATAAAAATAAAAATAAATTTAAAAAAGGCAATCCAGGAACATAAGGAGAACCTGATCTTAAAGCCTCTTTGAGAAATCTTTGGGGAGCCACAGAGACTTAAGAGAAGTCACTGCAAAGGAAGGGAAGACCGGTCCGAGTTTTTTGTTTTTTTTTTATAAATGGGGTAGATACAGGAAACCAAACCAGTAGACAGGTTCCGTCTAAGCTAAAAAGGG